>NC_051409.1:39762280-39762379 GCF_015228065.2 Penaeus monodon | reverse complement strand
AATTCTTTCCTTTTTTAGTACTATTTCCCTATATTCGTTTTCTCCATTTTCTCCCATTTTCCCATTTTCTATTTCCTTTCATAGCTTTGTTGTTGTTGT
>NC_051409.1:39761070-39761437 GCF_015228065.2 Penaeus monodon | reverse complement strand
AACTCCTTCTATTCCTCTCCCATATTCCTCACTTCTTCTTTTCTTTTGTCTCAAAATTGTCCCATCTTTTCTTCACTTTTTCCTCCCATTTTCTCATATTTTTCTCTTAATTTTTTCCCTTTTCCCTTCTCTTAATTCTCCATATTTTCCCTCCTATTTTTCCCTCACTTCTTTCCTTCCGTTTTTCAAATTTTCCGATCTTTTCTACACCTTTTCCTCCTATATTCTCCTTTTTTCTCTCTACTTTTCCCCTTTTTTTCCCTCGCAGCCGACGGTCCGTAAATTCGCTATCTCATAATCTTCCACAATCTTAATTCCCCCTTATTTTCCTGCTATTTTTAACCCACTTCTTTCCTTCTGTTTTCTC
>NC_051409.1:39759765-39761052 GCF_015228065.2 Penaeus monodon | reverse complement strand
GTTCCCTATCTTCTCTTCACCTTTTCCTCCCATTTTCTCTTTTTTGTCTGTCTATTTCCCCCCCTTTTTCCCCCTCGCAGGAGATTCTGTCGACGGTCCGTAAATTCCTTCTTCAGGGCAAGGCCGCCGCAACGTTATGCTAAAGGGCATCGTCGATCAACATGAAGGGGGGGGAGGGAGAGGGGAGAAAAGGGGGAAAGAGGGAAGGAAAGGGGAGGAGGATGGAAGGGAGGAGGATGGGAGAGCGAGGGGAGGGAGAGGGGGGAGGAGAGGGAGGGAGAGGGTAGGAGCAGGGAGGAGAGGAGAAATTAAGGGGAGAGAAGGGAAGGGAGGAGAAAGGGAGAGAGAGGAGAAAATTAAGGGAGAGAGAGAGAGGGAAGAGAAAGGGAGGGAGAGAGAGAGGGAAGAGAAAGGGGGAGAGACGAAAAGGAGAGGATGAGAGGGGAGAAGAGAGGAGGATGGGGAGAAAGGGGCGGAGAATAGGGTGAAAATGAAGGGAAAAAGGAGAGAGAAAAAAGAGAGAAAGAAAGGGATGGTAAGGGGATAAGAGGTCCTGGAATAGGGGGAAGGAAGAGAGACAAAGAGAAGGTAGGGAGGGGGGAGGGAGATATGAGAGTAGGGAGGGAGGTTTGAAGGTATGGAGGGAGGTGAGAATAGGAGGGGAGGCTAAAGGGTGGGGGGGGGGTTGAAGGTAAGGAAAGGTTGGGTGTAAGGAGGGGAGGGGTGTCAGGATAAGGAGGGGGTGGGGGTAAGGAGGGGAAGTTTCAGGGTAAGGAAGGGAGGGAATATCAGCGTAGGAAGGGAAAGGGATTCGGGATAAGGAGGGAGGAGGATTGCGTCCACGGGGAGTGGGATGGAGGGGAGGGAGGGGGAGGCTTCAGATAAGGAGGGAGGGGGAGGTATCAGCATAAGGAGGGGGAGGGGAGGAAAAGGAATAAGGAGAGGGAGGGGAAGGAGGGGGATAAGGGGAGAAGAGAGGGAGAGCGAGGTTTCAGTAGGCGGAGGGAAAGGATGGAGGAGGAAGAGGCATCAAGATAAGGAGGGTGGGAGGAGGGAGGATGATAAGGAGGGGGGAGCTTTGTGTCCAGGGAGGGGGATGGGGGGGGAGAGGTCCTGATCTGCTTGTTACCGCGGCCATCACGAAGCACAAAATCACTGGCGGATTCCAAAATTTTTCCTCCCGTGTCAAGAATTTCTTCCTGATTTTCCCCACACACATCTCTTTATGATTATCCTCTCCCGTTTCTCTCTCCTTTTGACTCCTTTCCTTTCTGGGATGTCCACTAA
>NC_051409.1:39759586-39759695 GCF_015228065.2 Penaeus monodon | reverse complement strand
TATCAAAGCCTCATCTCAATATTTTTTGTGACAATTTTTTATATATATTTTTTTTTATTCCTATCCCTTTTAGTTACACATGTACGTATGTATCCACGTACATGTATGT
>NC_051409.1:39759246-39759451 GCF_015228065.2 Penaeus monodon | reverse complement strand
TTTCCTCAGTTCTTTCCTTGTCTTTATCCTCTTTCATTACCTTATTCCCTCATTCTTTCTTTTTTTTTCTTAAACTCTCTCATTTCCTTTCTTTTCCGTGTTCCTTTAATGTTCGTTTTTTTCGTTTTTTTTTTTCCCCTTTTATCAATTCCCTCTACCATCCCTTTTACATCTTTTACTCTCTCTCCTCTCTTCTGTCCCTCTT
>NC_051409.1:39758978-39759150 GCF_015228065.2 Penaeus monodon | reverse complement strand
GTCACGACATATCTCAACTTTCTCTCCCTCTCCTTCTACTCTCTTCTCCCCCTTTTCCCAATCGCCATCTTTCACCTATTCTTCTTTCCTTCTCTTTCCTCCTCCTCCTCCTCCTCCTTATTTCTAACCTGAGCCCCCCCACCCCCCCCCATCTACTTCACCCACGTTCTCT
>NC_051409.1:39758645-39758749 GCF_015228065.2 Penaeus monodon | reverse complement strand
CGTTTCCCCCTACGTCCACATCTCAAGACAAGTGGACATTCAAAGTCTAAAAACTTGACAGCTTCACATTACAGATATTTTTATTTCTCTTGATCGGCTCCACG
>NC_051409.1:39755669-39755944 GCF_015228065.2 Penaeus monodon | reverse complement strand
CGCCAATGGTTTTGGTTCCCTCCCTCGATGACATCCCAGCTAGGGGAAATTTCTTGGAGACAAGGAAATTTCGAAAGGGGGCAGAAAGAGAGGCAGAAAGGGGAAAGTATGGAAAGAGGAATTGAAAGGGAAGAAAGAAGAAGGGGTGAAATAAAGGGATAGGAGAGGAAAAGAGAAAGATAGAAGGGAGGGGAAGAAAATAAAGAGAAGGAGATGGAAAGAAAGAAAGAACGAGGAAAATAAAAGGGACTAGGGAGAGAAAGGAGGAAAGAGAA
>NC_051409.1:39754971-39755083 GCF_015228065.2 Penaeus monodon | reverse complement strand
AATTGGTGGTGGGCATCGAAATGAAGAGGCAGAAAGGGGGAAAGTTATGGAGACAGAAGGAATTTAGGAAAGGGGAAGAAAAGAAGAAAGGGGGTGAATAAAAGGGACTAAG
>NC_051409.1:39754489-39754890 GCF_015228065.2 Penaeus monodon | reverse complement strand
AGCGAGGGGAATAAGAGAAATTCAGGAGGGAAACGAGAAAAAAGAGAAAGGGATGGATGAGGATTAGCCAGAGAAAGAGGAAGAGAGGGAATGGAAGAAAGAAAGAACGAGGAAAATAAAAGGGACTAGGGAGAGAAAGGAGGAAAGAGAATACGAGAGAAAGAGAGAGAGGATAACAGAGATTACATATAAGAGAGAGAAAGGCAAAAAAGGAAGGGAAATTTAAAATGAACGGAAAAAAGGGAAAAAAAATTACAAAATGTAAAAAAAACAAAAAATGAAAAGAGGAAAAAAAATTAATAGAAAAAAAAGAAAAGAAAGAAAGAGGAAATGAGAAATGGAAGAGAGAGGGGAAAAAAAAAGGAATAAAAAAAGAGGAACAGAGAGGATGCGGAATAAAA
>NC_051409.1:39753727-39753840 GCF_015228065.2 Penaeus monodon | reverse complement strand
GCATCCCTCGGACGCCACGAGAGTAAAAGATACTGCATCTTGTTTAAAGGGGGGGAGACTGTATTTTTAGGGTTTTGGGGGCGGAGAAAGGGGGGAACCCCAAACACAAGGCA
>NC_051409.1:39753012-39753688 GCF_015228065.2 Penaeus monodon | reverse complement strand
AAGGAAAGGAAAGGAGGAGAAGGGAAGGAAAAAAGGGGAAAAAAAAGGAAAGGGGGGGAAGGGAGGGGAAGAGGAGGAAAGGGAAAAGGGGAAAAAGAAAGGGGAAAAGGAGGGAAAGGGAAAGAGAGGAAAGGGGAAAGGGGAAAAGAGGGGAAGGGAAGGGGGGGGGGGGAAAAGGAAGGGAAAGGGGAAAAAAAATGAAAGGGGAAAGAAAAAGGAAAGAGGAAGGGGGGGGAAAAAAGGAAAGAAGAGGAAAAAGGGGGGGGGGGAGGGAAAGGTGGGGGGAAAAAAGGGGGGAAAGAAGAGGGGAAAAAGGAAGAAAAAGAGGAAAAAAAGGAAAAGGGGGGGTTTAGGGAAAAAAAAGGGGGAAAAAAAATCAGGAAAAAAGAAAAAGAAAAAAAAAGGGGGAAAAAAAGGGGAAAAGGAAAAAAGAAATGAAAAAAAAAAACGTGTAAAAAAAACTAACAAAACATTAAAAATAAAAACATAAAATTAAAAAATTAAAAAATCGAAGGGAAAAAAAATAAAAAGGAAAATTAAGGGTGAAGTTTAAATAATTTTAAAAAAAATTTTAAAAAAAAACATGAAAATTTTTTTACACCAAAAAAAAAATATGAAAAGTGAAAAAAATAAAAAAAATTTTTTTTTTGGGGAATTTAAAAATTTTTTCATTTTG
>NC_051409.1:39752819-39752986 GCF_015228065.2 Penaeus monodon | reverse complement strand
TTTTTTTTTTAATGAAAAATTTCCAATTTCAAAAAAAACCCGGGAAATCCAACCTGGGATTTTTTGAAATGAAAACCCCCAAAAAAAACAAAAATTCCCCTTAAAATTGAAAATCCCCAAATCATTTAAGAACCAAAAAAATTTTTGATCCCCTTTTTTTTTTGGGG
>NC_051409.1:39752283-39752658 GCF_015228065.2 Penaeus monodon | reverse complement strand
GGGGTTTCCCCCGTTTTTAAAGGAGCTAACTAAAAGGGGGGGTTTTTTTTTTTGCTTTATGCAAACTGGAAAATTCGGTTAAAAAAACCCCCTTTTTTTTGGGAATTTTAAAATTTTAGTTTTCCTTCAAGGTCTGGATTTTTGTTTTACCAGTTTTCTTTTGGGGGTTTAAAAATGCTTTTTAAACTTAAGCAGGTTGCCAGCCGTTTTTTTATTCATTTTTTTAAATTAAAAGAAAATTCAATCTTTAAAAACCCCCCAATAAAAATAATTTGGGTAGTGATGTGAAGAGTTGTGTAGTTTTGGTAAAAAATTTGATTGGGTGAATAATTCTAAATGATTTTTATTAATATTTTTATAAAAAAATAAGAAATT
>NC_051409.1:39751673-39751739 GCF_015228065.2 Penaeus monodon | reverse complement strand
TAAGCGTTATTCTGACTTCAGCTGAGGACCCCTAAGCATGTGATAATTCGAGGGGAAAGTGTTGCT
>NC_051409.1:39750823-39750940 GCF_015228065.2 Penaeus monodon | reverse complement strand
TAATCATGACCTCCATTGCGTTTGTAAAGTTCATAAAGCTTGAGGATGGTTGAACCTTTTTTATCTCGAAAGTTTAATATTTCTGTCTTCATTATAATGAGCTTTATTCTGCTCCTT
>NC_051409.1:39749957-39750623 GCF_015228065.2 Penaeus monodon | reverse complement strand
TGAAGGATTAGGCAGCGAAGAAGAAAGAAAGAAGGGGGAAGAAAGGTAAGAGAAGGGAGGAAGGTGGAGGAAGAGAAAGAAGAATATGAGAAGGTGGAGAAAAAAGAAAGTGATAAGGTATGGTAGAAGAAATAAAGGGAGAGGGGCATGCAGGAGAATAGTATGATGGAGAGAAAGAGGAGATGGAGACGGGGACGAGAAAGATATAGAGGAAGAGGTGGAGAAAGAGAAGAGGAAGAGAGTGAGCAGGAGAAGGAGGAAGAGACTGAGGAGGAACGGATGGAGAAGGAGAGAAGTAAGAGGAAGGGAGGTGGGGGAGAGGGTAGAGGAGAGGGAGAGGATAACGAAAGGGGAAAGAGAGGGAGAGGAGGGGGAGGGGGAAACAGAGAGGGAGAGGTGGAGAGGAAGGGACCTAGGTTGGCAGAGAGGAAGGGGGAAGGAGGAAGGAGGGAGTATTGAGGTGGTGGAGAGAAAAGAAGAAGGGGGTAAGAAGATAGGACGATAAATGAAGGGGTAGGAGGATGAAAAGAGAGGGAGAGGGACATAGAGAAGAAATAGGGGAAACGGAGAGAGACTATAGATCAGAGGCAAAATGGAAATGAGATGCAACAGAAACTTAGTTAGGAGAGAGAGAGAAGTACAGAGAGAGGAGGTCTGGGCTGGAGC
>NC_051409.1:39749043-39749212 GCF_015228065.2 Penaeus monodon | reverse complement strand
TATCAAATTTTTTTCAATACGTTTAAAATTCTAAAAAATTTAGAAAGCAAAAATTTGGTTTCCCAAAAAATTTACATTATCAGATAAAAAAAAGAAGTAATAAAAAATAATTGAAAACTCATTAACGACATCGCCCGCCTCGCCCCCCCCCACCTACCCTCACCAGCCC
>NC_051409.1:39748916-39749002 GCF_015228065.2 Penaeus monodon | reverse complement strand
GTTCTGACCGCACACTAACGCCTCCAATATCCCCAAAACCTCGTTAAAAAGAAGAAAAGAAAGAAAAACGAGTAAGAGAGAGAGAA
>NC_051409.1:39747464-39748725 GCF_015228065.2 Penaeus monodon | reverse complement strand
CCCGATCGCCCCGAAGTTCCCGGCCGAAGATAAGAGATAAGAGTCGGCGTGCGATTGGGCGCGAGATAAGCAAGATAAGGCGGAGTCGGGCGGAGGCTGTGAGGCTGGCGATGCGGTCGGCCTTCCCGGGGTTTCCCTTCCCCCCCGGGATTGACTCCGGTCCGGCGGGGGGGGGGAGGAGGGTTGGGGGGGGGAGGGTTGGGGAGGGGAGGGCGGCCAGGAAGGGTGAGGAGGGACGGGTCCACGGGGGGGGAGGGAGTGGGGAGGAGGAGGAGGGAAAGGGGGGGTGGGAGGGAGGGGGGTTGGGAGGGAGGGAGAGAAGGCGGCCGAGGAAGGGGGGGAGGAATAAAGGGGAGATGGGAGGGCGGGGGGAGGAGGACTGCCAGGAAGGAGGGAGGGGAAAGGAAGGAGGGAAGTTTTTTTTCTGGAGGGGGGAGGGTGCTAGCGTGGGTGGGGAGGAGAGGAGGGAGGGGAGGGGGGAGGGGCATAAAAGGGGGCAGGCCGGGGGGGGAAAAGGGAAATGAAGGGAAGTTGCAGGGGGTGGCCGGGGGGGTGGGGGGGGGTTTTTGGGGGAGGTGGGGGGGGAAATTTGGGGGTGAAGTGGAGGAAAAGGGGGGTGGGGGGCCCCGGGGAGGAGGGGGGTTTGGGGGTGGGGGGGGTTTGGGGGGGGGGGGAAAAATTGGGGGGGGGGAAGGGAGGAAGGGGGGGGGAAATGGAGTGAGTGGGAGAGAAAGGGAGGGGTATGGAGGTGGTGGAGGGGGCAGAGGAGGGAGAGAGGATGACGGATGGGGAGGGGGGCGTTAGGAGGAGGAGGAGGGGATACAAGGGAGGGTGGGGGAGGAGAGGAAGAGACCTGGGGGGGGTAGAGAGAAGGGGAAAAGGGGGGGAAGGAAGGGGGGTTTTTTTGGGGGGGGTGGAGAAAAAAGGGGGGAAAAAGGGGGTAGGAAGAGGTTTGGAGGATAAAAAAAGGGTTAGGGGGGGAAAGGGAAAAAAAATTTTGGGGAAGGAAAAATATGAGGATGGGAGGAGAGAGAGAGGGAAAGAGGATAAACAGAGGGGATACCGAGAAGGCATATAAAGGAGGCGAGAGGAACGAGTGGTGGAGAAGCGAGGGAAAGCGGAGACAGAGGAGAGAGAAGTGGACAGAGAGGGAAAAAATGAAAAGAAAAAAAAACAAGGTAAGAAAATAAAACTGGCAGGAAGAGGGGAGAAGAAAGGGGAGATGAAGGAAGTGGAGTCTTAAAAGTTGTCCTTCCTCTGC
>NC_051409.1:39747058-39747178 GCF_015228065.2 Penaeus monodon | reverse complement strand
GACAGGGGAGAGGAGGACAGGGAGGGAGAGGAGGAAAAGAAGCAGAAAAAGGAGAAGAAGGAGGAGGATATACATTCCCTGAAAAGGCAGTTTAACGAAAAGGCCTTTAGCATATCAGCA
>NC_051409.1:39746933-39747035 GCF_015228065.2 Penaeus monodon | reverse complement strand
CAAGAGAAGAAAGAACGGAAGTAGAAAGAAGAAAAAGGAAAAAGAAAAGGAGAGTAGCAAGCGAAATCAAAGGAAGAAAGGAGTGAAATCCCCGGGGGGGGA
>NC_051409.1:39745928-39746569 GCF_015228065.2 Penaeus monodon | reverse complement strand
CTTAGGATTCATGATAGGAATCTGGTCATCCGTATGATTTATTTCCTCCGAAAGATCCTTCAAGAAAATTGGATAAAAGAACTTCCGAAAAACATGTCTTAAACAAGCTCTGTAAATAAGACCTTTGGACCTTTCTGTTTCTAGAAGGACCTTGACCTTAGAAGGGTCTTTCCAGAATGATCGGTCAGGCCTTCGAGGAGGTTCTTCTGAGGAGGTGGGGGGGCAGGTTTTAGGGCCCAAAAAAAGGGGTCTCTCTTCTCCCCTCTCTCTTTGGGGGGGGGGGGGGGGAGAGAAAAAGGGGGAGAGGAGAAAAAGGGGGAATGGGGGGAAGAGGGTGGGGGAAAAAAGGGGAAAAAGGGGTGGGGATTAGGGGGGAGGGAAGAAAGATGAGAAGGTTGGGGGGGTTTTGGGCCCCCAAAAAGGGGAGGGGGGGTTGAGCGGCGAAAGGGAAAAAGAGAGAGGAAAAGCGCGGGGGAAAAGAAGGGGAAAAAAGGGAAAAGACGGGGTGATAAAATTTAGAAGAGAAAAAGGGTGGGCAGGGGGGTTTCTCCGCTATTAGAGGGAGCCTAGTATACCTACCGAGAAAAAGAAACCCTAATTGAGAGATTTTTCAGAAGATCACCCCCTCGATCCTTTCCCCT
>NC_051409.1:39742978-39743528 GCF_015228065.2 Penaeus monodon | reverse complement strand
ATTATTTGTGTTGTTGTCGAGTCGCCTATCTCCCCTCAAAATCTTTTTCCGAATACTACATCACCTTCCCTTTTTCTCCCCGCTCTTTATATCTTTTTATCTCCCCCTCCCTGTGTCTCTCATTCTCTACTAAACTCGCCTCCTTTCCTATTCTACTCTTCCCTTTTCATCCCTCTCTTTTCCCATGTTTCTCACTCCGATTTTCTCCTCCTAATCTTCTCTCTCCTTTCTCCCTTTCATTGCCTCTCCTTCCATTTCTTTCTCCTTAGCCTTATCTCTCCCTTAATTATCAGAATTTAGATTTTTCTTTCCTTCTTTTGCCTCTCTCTCTATTTCTCTTCTCTTAGCAGTGTCTCTCACATCCTATCTTTTTAATGTCTTTCTTCCTCTCCGCTTGATTCTTTTCCTCCCTTCTCCTCTCCCCTCATTCTCCTTTCCCTCCCTTCTCCTACCTCCTCCCCCATCCATATCTCCTCCCTCCATTTTCCTCTCCTTTCGTTTCATTCCTTCCTTTTCTTCCTTCTCTTCTCCCCTCGCCTTTCCCCCACCT
>NC_051409.1:39742459-39742681 GCF_015228065.2 Penaeus monodon | reverse complement strand
ACATCTCTTCCTTATTTCCCCTTATCCCTTAGCCTCGTTTCTACCTCATCCTCCCTTTGTTTCCTTCTCTTGGCTCTTCTTGTATTATTCCTTCTATTGCATTTCTCCTTCTCTGCTTCCTAACCTCTGCATCTTACATTACGTTTTCTTTTTCAACCGTTTTATCAATTCCCCTTTCAATTCGCCTTTCGAAGTTGATTTATTGTTCTTTCCTTCGTTAGT
>NC_051409.1:39741285-39741472 GCF_015228065.2 Penaeus monodon | reverse complement strand
AGACTCGCATTTTATCACGAAAATCTACGCAATCAAAACCCTGATTTCATTAGCATATCGCGATCGGTTAATGAGTGGAATCACGAGGGAATGAATGGGAGAGATATGTTACGTTCATTTCGGAAGGACCTCTTAATTAGTTGAGTCACACCCATTAAGGAGTCGTTCAGAGGAGGATTGGTGATCA
>NC_051409.1:39740078-39740260 GCF_015228065.2 Penaeus monodon | reverse complement strand
AGATGAAAGGGAGCTTAACCGGGGCAGCCGAGCAGGAGGAATTCACAGAGAAATCGACCGAGCGCATTGCCCTTCGAAGGGAGACGAACAAAGGGAGAGAGCGAGCGACGCCTTCGAGAAAGCGTCAAGAAATGATTTGAGGATGGAAGGACAGCCTCTCTGCAGGAGGAGATCTGCCACTC
>NC_051409.1:39739429-39739608 GCF_015228065.2 Penaeus monodon | reverse complement strand
CTTGTGACTCCAGGACCAAACTTTAATTAGGATCCCATAATATAAGAAAAAACAAATGGAAACTGTTCCCTGTAGTCATAGTTACCTCGGTTAGAGAAAGAGTGACGAATGGCATCTAAAACGCCTTTGGTTTATTTCTTTAGTATGAAAAATGTTTATGGCGGGTTTAAGACCTGCTG
>NC_051409.1:39738948-39739203 GCF_015228065.2 Penaeus monodon | reverse complement strand
CAATCGTTTTTTAATGATGTTAAAACCCAACATAAGTGTTCATAACTATTACGATTATCACTATTATTACAATCGCTTATTTTACAATGATGTTATATGTTAACATCAAACAAAAGAACAACTTTACATGTTCTTATTCGTAGCATGTTAGTTTCGAAGTAAATGTTTTGTTGGTGTTTTCGTCAACAAATCGACTGGGAATCTATTGAGTTTTCCACGAACGTTTTCTGAATTTGAAAAGGTTACTAAAACAAA
>NC_051409.1:39738671-39738773 GCF_015228065.2 Penaeus monodon | reverse complement strand
AGGAAGAGGGGGAGGGAGAAAGAGGGAGGCATATGTGAGTGTGTTTGAATGTGTGTCTATATATCTGGGATTATATATGTGAGAAAGAAAGTGAAGGAGTAA
>NC_051409.1:39737711-39737944 GCF_015228065.2 Penaeus monodon | reverse complement strand
TTTCCGAGGCTTGTACCGAATGACCCCGAGGATTTAGAAAATCTTCTCTGCCACAAGCACAACACTGTCCATCCCCGCAGCTCAGGGCATGATAGAGCTAAGCCACCGCTAGTGCTAAGGTCTATTGTGGCTTGATTTACAACGATGAGGTGAGCCTTAATGACCTGCTGTGTTGTTTGTGCCGCCTTCGCTCCGCAAATTTGAATGGACCGATTTAGCTCCTGCGGCCGTGT
>NC_051409.1:39736510-39737094 GCF_015228065.2 Penaeus monodon | reverse complement strand
TTAACAATAGATAAGTGATCACTGCAAGATTATCCCCCTCTTCTACTCTCTTTTCTTCCGCTCGTCCCCTCTTCCCTCTTTCCCCCTCCCATTTCTCTTTTTTCCCTTCTCTTTCTTCCTCATTTTCTACCTTCTATATCTTTATTTTTTTCCTTTCTAATCTCCTTCTCATTCTGCTTTTTCTTTCCTTTTCTTTCTGAATCCTTCTACTTCCCTCGCTATTCTCTTTTCCTCCTGCTTTCATTTCTCCTCCTCATCCACTTCCTTGCTCTCTCTTCCTTTTCCCTCCTCGCCTCATTCCTTTTCTCTTCTCGCCCTATTCCCTTACACCCCTTTCTCCCTTTCCTCTTCCTCCCCTTCCTTTCTTTCCTTTTTTTCTTCTCCTTTTTTGTCTCTATCTCGTACCTTTCTTTCTATACTCCTTCCCCCTTCTTCCATTGCCCTATGTCTTCCCTTCTCCTCTTCCTCTCTTTCTCCCTCCCCCATTCTTTTCCTTTCCTCCACCTTACTCCCTTTTCTTCTCTCATTTCCCGTTCCTCCATTCTCCATTTTTTTCTCTCTTTCTATTCTGTCTCGCTCTCTCT
>NC_051409.1:39735101-39735458 GCF_015228065.2 Penaeus monodon | reverse complement strand
TTCCCTGCCCCTTTCTCCCCCCCCGCCTTAACCTCCCCAACCGCTCCCTTAACGCCCAATTCCCCAGATTCTCGACTTCTATCCCCAAAAAACTCCCCTCCCCAAGAACTCTCCTCCCCCCCTCTTCGCCCCACTCCGACCCCCATCTCACCATCATTTTCCCTCCCAATCCACTCGCTTCTATTCCCCCAGTTTGCCATCCTCCCCAAATCCCCCCTCCCCCCTCATTCAACCCCCCATCACCCCATATTTCCTCCTTTCTTTCATCCCCCAACTTGCTAACCCCCACCACCCTTCCTAAACTTCCTCCCTCCTCTAACTCCCGACCTCCCCATCTCTGCCTCCATCCCCTCACAT
>NC_051409.1:39734613-39734864 GCF_015228065.2 Penaeus monodon | reverse complement strand
ACAACCCTTAAAAAGAAAAAGAAAAGAAAAGAAAAGCATACCCACTGCAACATATTCAACATATGCAAAGCGTCGTCGGGGATAACAAGGAAAGATATAGGAGGAGCGAGCCCGAGATGTCACGTTCATTATGTTGATTATAACACAGTGCCGCCCGCCGAACCGTCTCGTCGCGGGTGCCTTGGCGAGAGGGTGCCATAGGGTGCCAGCGGCGGAGCTGTGCCAGAGCGACCGGAAATGTGCTGGGGAAG
>NC_051409.1:39734309-39734458 GCF_015228065.2 Penaeus monodon | reverse complement strand
CCATACCACTCCCTCCTCTCCAACGCACTACACTTAAGATACACATCCCCCCCCACCCCCGCCCCACGAACCCCCCTCTCCACATATGTTCACAAAGTGTTAACAAGAGACGTATATTTCGGTCCAAACTGATATTCCTTTTCCCGAAC
>NC_051409.1:39733646-39734271 GCF_015228065.2 Penaeus monodon | reverse complement strand
TAAAATGTCCGCAATAGCGTCGTGCAGTAAGCGATAGGAAACCCCTAAAGAACACTGGTGGGCGAGAGGAAGAGGGAGATGAAGGCAGAGATGGAGGAGAGGGAGGAAAAAGGGGAGAGGGAGAGTGGGAAAGGAATAAGGAGAAGCAGAGATGCGTGAGAGGAGGAAAAAGGGGAGAGGGAGAGTGGGAAAGGAATAAGGAGAAAGGCAGAGATGGAGGAGAGGGAGGAAAAAGGGGAGAGGGGAGAGTGGGAAAGGAATAAGGAGAAAGGCAGAGATGGAAAAATAAGAGAAGGAAAGAAGTGGAGGAGAGGGAATGGGAGAGAAAGAGTGATAGGAACGAAAAGAGAGGGAGGGGAAAGGGAATTGAGGGAGAGTGACAGAGGGCAGTGAAGAGGGGAGAGAAGGAAGAGGGAGTAAGGGAGAGAAGAATAGGGTTAAAGGGAAGAGAGAGAGAAGGAGAAGGGTAAGGAAGAAAAGGAGAAAAAAAGGTCAGGAAGTAGACAAAGAGAAGAAAAGAGGTAGGACGGAAGAAGAATAGAGAAACGTATCATAATCCCAAACCAAAATATATTTCAACAATCTATTTATCTATCTTTTTCAATTTTACGCCACGCCAAGCTAC
>NC_051409.1:39733396-39733616 GCF_015228065.2 Penaeus monodon | reverse complement strand
TACGCCAGACGGTCTTGTAAATTGCCTTAGTCCGCACCGAAGATTTTCCATCGGAATGTACAGCAAGAACGCGGGAACGAAACGATGAAACAGAGAACATATGGACAGAGAACGTCTACCGATCCGGAACGAGGGAACGCGGAACGGTCTGAGGCAAGAACGGCTGAAACGAGGAACAGGGAGATAAAACACTGTCAACGAGAACAGGGGAACGGAACAA
>NC_051409.1:39732670-39732762 GCF_015228065.2 Penaeus monodon | reverse complement strand
GATCACGAATTTGGAGCCGGGCGAAAGACGGAAGAGAGAGCTATTTAGAAGGAGAGAATCAGTACGCAGGATCTTGGGGGGGGGGAAAAGGC
>NC_051409.1:39731577-39732294 GCF_015228065.2 Penaeus monodon | reverse complement strand
TGAAAATTAACGAAAACAAATTGAACGCGTAAAAGATAGAGAAAAGGAAGAAAGGAAGGAGAAAAAGAAAGAGAAGAAAAACAAATAAATAAATAAATAATAATTGCAATAATAGATATATGAATAGTAGAATGATTAAATGAATAATGAATAATAGATAATCTGAATAAATAAAAATAGTTAATGAAAACAGTTTATCAAGTAAAGAAAGTAAAAAGGTAAAAAATAGATATTGAATTTTGAAAATAGGAGAAAATAGGAGAAACTTTACGAGCAAAGAAGAGAGGAATATTGGGAATTAAGGATAATGGGGTGAAAGAGTAACTAATAAACAATAGAGAATTAAAAGCATCAGATAAAAGAGGAATAAATTATCATAAATATAAATGATCAATAAAATGTTAAAATAGGAATAAATTATGATCAACAAAAAACTAATAAAAACTAACATATAACTTATAAAAATAAAAAACACGATCATAAGGAATAAGGAAAGGAATAACCAAAAATATCGAATAAAGAATAAACAAATGAAAACAAGATAGGAAAAGTAGATGGCGCAAGGACGGAGAAAGGCAAAGACAGAAGAAAATGGAGGAGAATGAAGTGCCCATAAAAGCGTGATAAACAAGCTGTTCTCGCATAAACAGAGGAACGTGACTTGTGATGAGAGAGAAATAGACTAAAAGATAATAAAGGAAAGACTAGAATGTTAAG
>NC_051409.1:39731051-39731198 GCF_015228065.2 Penaeus monodon | reverse complement strand
AATAAATATATTTCAAAATGAATAAAATCCTCCTACAGAATGGCAACGCCCGCATTCACCGAGAAATAAGAGGCTGAACAAATTGTTGTGTTGGAGAGGCATACTAAAAGCTGAGCGGGGGGGGGGGGGTAGCAGGACTGGCTGTTC
>NC_051409.1:39730371-39730928 GCF_015228065.2 Penaeus monodon | reverse complement strand
TTATTTGCACACTGATGTAATTACATATGGCACAAGCTAAACACAATTCATTAGAAAGATGTACTTAACTTTTATCTTTTATACATAAGACACGGTGATGACAAAAGTTTTCTAGATTCAATGTGAACTTTGGGGTAAAATGCAAGGGATAAGTTTGGCTAAAAGAATTTGCAATTATTTAATCAACTTTATTTAAGAATAATGCATAGAGCTGCGTAATGGCACTAGTGCTATTAGCACTAATAAAAGCTAAAGTAAATTTTCATTGTCTTAACTTTATGTAAATCACTTATATGAATAAGATTAGGCATGTTACATCTACTGGATGAAGTGATAAAGATGATAATGATAATATGAGACATATTAAGTACTTTTGCATTTGTTTTTGCTGTTATACAATGGTGGCAGCGGTGGGATGATGAACCCCAAGAGATAGTACTGGATATCATATTCGTCCTATGTGTAGTTCGTGGATAATAGATGATAATTGCAAGGATAACAAACAAAACAGTTGCATAACACATAAGTGTGTGGGGGGGGGAGAAAGAGAGAGTCAT
>NC_051409.1:39728732-39730324 GCF_015228065.2 Penaeus monodon | reverse complement strand
CCTACCTAAGAGTGTCTAGAAACATAACCCTCATATTTCTAAACACGACTTTAGCCAAATAATAATGAATCCAACCCAAGTAAAATGCAGCCTTTGTGCACAAATATGAATATGCATATAATGTTTACAACTTAACACACATTGTACTTAATGGCTTTAATTAGATATTAATAGCGGTCTTCTCATTTTTTTTGTTTGTTTTCATATGCTTAATCTACATTATTTATGTTATTTTTCTTTTTTACATTCTATTTTACTACATATTTTACAGCTCGATGTGTGGCTGGCTGCCATGGCCAATTTATTATATTCTTTGCCCACTACTCTTTTGACATCATGTTATTTGTGCTACTCCTGACATCATGCTATTTGTTTCATTTCTGACATCATTTCATTCTTTTCTGAGTCATCTGTACTCTTTTATCATCCGTATGTCAGTTATATTTTACATCCTTTCGCACCATTCTCCAATCTTTTTCTCATTACGCTTTTAAAGCCATCACTTTTTTTAATCACCCTTAATGTGTCATCACTTTTCATACATCATTCAATACGTCTCCAATCTTTTCATTTCTCCTCCTATGTCATCACTTTCTCTCCATCATTTCTGTCTATAACATCACTCCACTTCGTATCATCATCACCCTCTTGACATCACAATTCGCCCGCACGTCACGCCCGCACGTCACCACCGCCAAACGTCATCACACACGGGACAATAACGTCAATGCGTCATTACCATACGTCACTTAATGTCATCTCCAATTCCTCCCAACCAAAGCTACACGTAATAAACTCTCCCCCTACCCCCCTCCTACCCCCTCCTTTACCAGGTTTATATCCCAGTTCCTCCCTCTGCCCATGCCACGATCCTCCCTTACCCCCAGCTTTTGCTAAATTTCTATTTTTTAATGCATTATGTCCCCTCGTATATATACCCCAAACCCCTAATCTCTACCCGTCCCAATAACATACCCACGTCCACTCCCCTCCCCGCCTCTTCAACCCCCTACCCCCCCAACACACCAACATGCCCACCCACCAGTACCTCATGCATCCCCCCCCCTCTCTCCCCTACCCCAGCATGCCCTCCTTCACTCTCCCTTTCCCCTCACCTTCCTTCTCCCATGCCCCACTATGCCTCCCTGCACACCCCGCCCTCCCTCCCCCCTCATCCTTACCCTCCTACCCTCCTTCGCACCCCTCCCCCCTTTCTCCCCTGCCTCACCACGCGTCATATAACGTCAATTATGCAAATAGCAAGAGCAAAGCGACTGTCAAAATCGTGTCAATCTTCGTCTGTTTCCTGACCCGGCGCGTCGCTGTCATAGGGGGGGGGGGGGAGTAGAAGGGGGGGAGAAAAGAGGTGAGAGGGAGAAAATAGAAAGGGGGTAAGAAGGGGACGGGAGAATTGAGAGGGAAAAAGAGGGGGGGGGGCAGCGAGAGGCAGACGGGTAGTGGAAGAGTAGGAGTAAGAGGATGAAAGGAGGAGTGGGTAGGGAATTGAGGGTGAAAAGGAAGGAGGGTAGAGGGGCAGATGCATGGGTAAAGAAAGAGGGGACATGAGAGAGGTGATAGGTAAGACCTCGGGA
>NC_051409.1:39728362-39728608 GCF_015228065.2 Penaeus monodon | reverse complement strand
CTGGTGGAGGAAATATGGGCGTTAGGGATAGGCGAAGAGGGGTATAGGAGAAAATAGATAAAAAGGGACTTAGCGGAAGGAAAGGGCGAGTGGAATAGAGGCCAAGAGAAGAATGTAAAGACGTAAAATTAAGGAAATGAATGAAAGAAAATAAGTGTTCAAAAGAAAAAGAGAGAAAAAGAAGAGAGAGAGTGAAAGAAAGAGAGAAAAATACACACAAGCTAAGAAAGATCGAGACATCTAGAC
>NC_051409.1:39728184-39728331 GCF_015228065.2 Penaeus monodon | reverse complement strand
CGGCAAAGGAACGGGAGCCAAATAAAAACGAACAAGCGAAAGATCTAAACGAACGAACGAAAGAACGAGACTAAAAAAAAAACGAACGAGCGATGAGCAAAAGACCGAAAACACCGAACAAACGAGTGTGAAGGACACCGAACGAAC
>NC_051409.1:39728041-39728154 GCF_015228065.2 Penaeus monodon | reverse complement strand
CGAACGAGGAAGTATGAACGAAAACAAGCAAAGGACCAAAAGACGAAGGGAGAAAGAAACCGAACAAGCAGAAGACCAGGAAACGACAGAACGAGCGAGAGAGAACGAAATAT
>NC_051409.1:39727551-39727728 GCF_015228065.2 Penaeus monodon | reverse complement strand
CAAGAGGAAGGCCAATTTCCGTGCCTGTAATCCCGCCCTGATCCCCGCTCCGTGTCTCCGTCGGTCGGGGTTTCCAAAGTACGAAGTTTGCACATTACATTGTCCGACGCGCGAGGCTTCTTCTAATGTAATTTCGGCCCTTGAATGAGCCTCGGGGAAGTAAGAGGATTGTTGATT
>NC_051409.1:39726705-39727008 GCF_015228065.2 Penaeus monodon | reverse complement strand
ATCATCTTCATGATCGTTATCATTGTAGCATCAATAACATAATAACAGAATAAATGATTATACTGATGATAATAATAAAAGGGAAAAATGTGTGTCTGGCTTATGAGCTACATAGCTTGATTTGACAGTAAATAAGGAATGAAATGGCAATAAATCTATGGATGGTTAATCATACAAGACATAACATGATTAGGGAAAGATAAGAGAAGGGGAAATTAAAAAAAACGTCAGAAACAAAAAAATATATATATCTGTGTTTCCAAATTTATATTTCAGCTTTTCTTTTTGTTGGAATTTATTTTC
>NC_051409.1:39726502-39726634 GCF_015228065.2 Penaeus monodon | reverse complement strand
TGATCTCACATCCAAGCAAGGGAAATGGAGAAGGAAACCCCTTGGCAACACTGACACCCGGGCCAGTGTTACCAAAATCATGAACAAGGAAGATACACGAAAGCTGTTTGCTCCCCTTGTTCTTACTCGACA
>NC_051409.1:39725919-39726082 GCF_015228065.2 Penaeus monodon | reverse complement strand
TGATGAATGGACGCCGACGAGGTGGAGGAGGAGGCGATCCGGGTCCTGTTTGTCTCGATAGACAGTTGACACAAATAGATGAATGCAACGATAAGTGAGATTCGTGATGTAGACTGAGTGAGATGAATGCTGTGTCTTGCCAGTGTAGAAATATACATGGATT
>NC_051409.1:39724728-39725214 GCF_015228065.2 Penaeus monodon | reverse complement strand
CCTCAGACACCGTCGCAATATAAGACAAAGAGCAGAACCAGATGGAAATCATGATAATCCCATAGATTTCGATTAACGGCATAATGCACTATGTTTTGAATACATAATCATGATTGATTAGCGGATGGGAGACTCCTGTTCGTAAATAGGATATTGAGAAATCAAATCATAAAGCATAATCGGAATGACAACGAAAATGTCAGACGTAGTGAATTAATCAGCGAGAACAGATTAACTAATTACCAACCCAATCAATCATAAGGACGATGAAAGTGAACAAGAAGCAAATTTCTTTTTTTTTTTTTATTCGATGTCAATCAGGTAATAAGGAATGGAAACGACGTCACATGAATGCATCCTGCAGAGTGCAATTTTTCATGCTAATTACCCGGGATTAAGACTGATGACTGGAATAATATCTATTGGCATCCGTTAATTATTTCCTGATTTCCGCTGCAATATTACTTATTAACTGGTATTATGTGA
>NC_051409.1:39724498-39724565 GCF_015228065.2 Penaeus monodon | reverse complement strand
CAGCCAAGATATATGCGATTTAAAGATGAATAAATAAGAAATGAAAAAAAAACGTTTTCCCAATTAG
>NC_051409.1:39724198-39724370 GCF_015228065.2 Penaeus monodon | reverse complement strand
GAGATAACCCTAATAGCATATCGACAACATGATGGATCGATTAAAGAAAAATTTCCATAGATCTTCCATCTCCTGAGAAATGGATCTAAGAACAGGCCTTGATGCTGAACGAACACTTGAATAGAGGAAACTGTTCAATCTCCGGAGAAAGACGGACCCAGATAGATTGATC
>NC_051409.1:39723574-39724176 GCF_015228065.2 Penaeus monodon | reverse complement strand
GGTGGTGGTGGTTGGGTGGGTGGGGGGAGGGGGAGGGTGAAAGGTTGGGGAGGGATGGGGGCGGGGGGGGGGAGGTGAAAGGTTGGGGAGGGATGGGGGCGGGGAGGAAGGTGAAAGGGAGGTTGGGGAGGGATGAGGGAGAGAGGGAGGCTGGGGAGGGATGAGGGAGAGAGGGAGATTGGGGAGGGATGAGGGAGAGAGGGAGGTTGAGGAGGGATGAGGGAGAAAGGGAGGTTGGGGAGGGATGAGGGAGAAAGGGAGGTTGAGGAGGGATGAGGGAGAAAGGGAGGTTGGGGAGGGATGAAGGAGAAAGGGAGGGATGAGGGTGAAAGGGAGGTTGGGGAGGGATAAGGGAGAAACGGAGGTTGAGGAGGGATGAGGGAGAAACGGAGGTTGGGGAGGGATGAGGGTGAAAGGGAGGTTGGGGAGGGATGAGGGTGAAAGGGAGGTTGGGGAGGGATGAGGGAGAGAGGGAGGTTTGGGGAGGGGGAGGGAGATAGGGAGAAAGGGGAGGAATGGGGAGGAGAGAGAAGGGGAAGGTAGGGGAGTTATGTGTGTTTGTGTAAGAAGGTTGTATGTGTATTTTGCGTAAGGAGGCGGAC
>NC_051409.1:39722545-39723477 GCF_015228065.2 Penaeus monodon | reverse complement strand
GCTTCATGAGGAACCCCATTAATATGTTGATTCTTTTATACAATCATGCATATATATAGATAGACAAAGATATACAGAAACATATAGATGATGTAAAAATAAATTAAAATAAATATTACCATTTGGTACATCAAATATCTCTCGTTGATTAACCCTTTCCTTCTTAAATCCTAAATCCTACATGTACTCTCATATGAGTTAGTGAAAGAGAGGGTTTACCTTAATAAAGATCTCAGTTATCTAAGTCAATGTTCCTGCAATTGAAGCCATCTAACCCTATGTTAAACGCTGGTAAATGCACGATACGGTAAAGATTGCTTTTTGGTAAGTTTATTTACAAAATATTGTCAATTCGTTAGCAAAGAGTGCTACTGGTATATTTGACACGTTTTTATCCCATGTGGAAGTAACGAATGTTTCCACAGAATATTTTACTAGCCATGTCTGATAGTATTATGTCCATATCCAATAACTACAAGACATATGCAGCTCGTAAATTACCAAAGATAGACATACATTTTGCATATGATTAAACTGCATGTATATCACACACAAAATACGCATATAAGCGAAATACATATACAACGTACATCACGGAATACCTAGGGAAACTGTCTATGATAAAACAAATAAATAACTAAGCATGAACAATACATATACAAAGAAACCGATCTCTATGGGCATATTAACGACTATTTCTAGAAGACATCTCAAATTCCACCTCAGATTCATGGCAAGACTTTCAGAAAATATTTCAAAGATTAAGAAACGTCTTGGTGTATTGTATAAGACATCTTGATTCCATATCTATTTTGAACGGACTATGGTACCCGAGTTTTTATATAGTTTTCGTTGAACTCGAGACTTCGTGGAACTGAGAGTGGTCAGGATCGCAACTATTCTTAGCACACAGGCGTAGGGGCGACATACTT
>NC_051409.1:39721997-39722071 GCF_015228065.2 Penaeus monodon | reverse complement strand
AAGTACCTTGACTTGAAGACAAGGGCTGTACCTCGTCCAGCGATTAATTACTATTTTTACACCTTTATTTCAAG
>NC_051409.1:39721541-39721648 GCF_015228065.2 Penaeus monodon | reverse complement strand
ACGTGCGTAGCGCGCGCGCGTATGATGACATGCACAACGATGCAGCCATCCCGACCGAGCAAGACGGAAAGAATGAAGACAGCCGAAATGAGAAAGGCAAAAGGAAA
>NC_051409.1:39721081-39721430 GCF_015228065.2 Penaeus monodon | reverse complement strand
TAAACATATTGCGCTTCCTCCCTCTATGCAGTGTTATGGAAATCGACCATTTGCATACATAATTACGGCCGGGTATTATTCCGTGTTAGAACATCCGGCAGAGAAAGGGAGGCTTGAGAGATTACGCCAGCGCTCGCATGATTCTTCGGGCGCAAGCAAAAGACCTACTTGGCAACCTACCCGTGGGAATTTTGGAGGAACCGTGGGAATTTAGGAAGATCGCGCAAGATGCATGCTAATTTAAGCCCTGTTAGAGTCTCGCTTGGTGAAGTGTGGCGAATCTTAGGTGTAGGGGGCCCTGGTGGGGGGAGGAGGGAGGGGGAAGGAGGACTATGATGTAGCTTCTCCC
>NC_051409.1:39720746-39720826 GCF_015228065.2 Penaeus monodon | reverse complement strand
CTTTCGTCACTACACCACACACGGAAAGAATCTCTTTAACGGAAGGAAAAAAGCGAAAAGACACAGACACAGCAAAACAA
>NC_051409.1:39720536-39720606 GCF_015228065.2 Penaeus monodon | reverse complement strand
GAAATACCGATAGGCATCCGAACAGAACAGCAGAGAAAAGCGCAAAAGGGAAAGAGAAAATGCCTGGCTG
>NC_051409.1:39718730-39718869 GCF_015228065.2 Penaeus monodon | reverse complement strand
CGCAGTTCTACGTAAGCATATGCCAGCCTTACATCCTTCCTATCTCCCCTCGCTCCTCGGCCCTCGCTTCTGTCGCCGGAGGAGGATCCATCATGACAACGAATGAGGAACACAAGTTGGGGTGTTTTGTATTCTGTCG
>NC_051409.1:39718153-39718309 GCF_015228065.2 Penaeus monodon | reverse complement strand
CTCTTGCCTCTCCCTCTAGACGCTTCCAATCTCACAATGAAGCCATCTGTCATCTCAAACGCCCTTCGCTTTTGCTTTTACATTCATGCATCTTCTGTCATCTTATACTCGTGTTTTTCTCCCCCTTTTTTTCTCTCGTCTCATCTTTTTCTTTTA
>NC_051409.1:39717932-39718047 GCF_015228065.2 Penaeus monodon | reverse complement strand
ATATTATCCTCTGCCGTGTTATACCTACATCATTTATCATATTCTTCGTTTTTTCTGCTATTTTTTTTCTAGAATTTGAAGTTTATATCTTGTTTTTTTTATAAATGAATTAAAC
>NC_051409.1:39717698-39717780 GCF_015228065.2 Penaeus monodon | reverse complement strand
GAAAAAGCTTTGGTGTTAAAGAAGGACGTTATGATTTTCCGTGTTCTTTTTCCATTCTTCGTTTCCAGTTTTACAGAAAAGA
>NC_051409.1:39717202-39717285 GCF_015228065.2 Penaeus monodon | reverse complement strand
ACAAAATAAATACATGACATAATAGCAAGATCTATAAAAAAAAAATCTATAAAAAAATGTTAGACGAATGAACAAATAGCTTG
>NC_051409.1:39717004-39717079 GCF_015228065.2 Penaeus monodon | reverse complement strand
TGAAGATAATTAAAGATAATAAATGGCATTCAAATGGATATCGAATAAAAGAAAACATTCAAATTAATACAGATC
>NC_051409.1:39716552-39716968 GCF_015228065.2 Penaeus monodon | reverse complement strand
ATCGTGAATGGGTTTGAGAAGGAAGAGGAAACGGGGGAGGAAGGGGAGGATGGAGAAGAGGAGGGGAAGAGAAGATGAGGAGAGAGAGAAGAGGAGGAGGAGGAGGAGGAGGGAAGGGGGGGGGAGGGCGATATGGAGGGAGAAGATGGAAGAGAAGCGGAGGAGGAGGAAGAGGAGAAGGAGATAAAAGCAAAAGAAACTAGAATGGATGGAGACAAGAAGGAACGAAATAATATAACAAAAAGACAGAAGAAATGAGACGGGAGAGTAAATGAGGAGGAAGAGAAGGAGAAAAGAAAAAGGGTGGAAGAAATGAGGAAAAAAGGAAGAAAGGGTGGATGATGCAAGGATAGTAAAAAAAAGATTTGGGAGAAAAAGAGAAACGACGGATAAGAAGGGGAGAAGGAAGGAAAATT
>NC_051409.1:39715781-39716473 GCF_015228065.2 Penaeus monodon | reverse complement strand
GAAACGCAAAATAAATGCCAAGATTCGAAGGCGTTGATGCAGAGTGACAGAGGACGTGAGGAAGGTAAGAAGAGAAGGAGGAAAAGCAGAAGGGAGAAGGAAGAAGAGCAAGATAAAAAGAGAGAAACCGAAAAAAGGAAGATGAAGCACCAGGAAACCAAATCGTTGGGGCGGGAAATAAAAAAGAGAGAGGGAGAATAAGAAGGATAATGAAAAAAGGAGAAACAAAATACAAGATAGATATTAGGACGGAAGAGGAATAAAGGAGAAATGGATGGAAGGACAGGGAAAAAGAATAAATAAGGAATGATAGAGAAAGACAAGCAGGAGAAAGCGGAAAATTCTGATAAAAGAAAAACAAGGAAGCAAGAATAATAACTATGATAAAGATGGTAAGGTTATAGTTCTTAAAAAAAAAAAATACATGATTTAAATATTATTAAAGGCAACACTAGGCCATTCTAACTTTCCATTCCTAGCGTCTTTGATGCCGTAGGAATCTGGAAACCATTTTCTATAATTAAGATCCAATTCATTATTTCCAAAATATATGCATATTGGCAACTTACACATACGCACAGTGCCATCTTTTGGTTATTTTGTCCCGTCTCTTTTATATTATTTTTCTCATCCAATAGATGGCAGTGATCTCTCGTAGAGTCCGGTAGAGTCCAGCAGTCTCACCACTTGCC
>NC_051409.1:39715295-39715763 GCF_015228065.2 Penaeus monodon | reverse complement strand
GCAGACTACTATGAGCAAAGAACGAACCCGTCATTACTGTGCGTAGGAGAAAGAAATTCACCTGCGGTATTAACTCCTAATGAAGCTGATCCCCTCGAGAAAAAATAGGATAAAAAAAAACAGCACAGAACGGAACAAAAATCAAATGGAATATAAAAAGCAGGTGTGGAGAAACCTCCCTGCAGGCAAATTTCACGCGTGTGCTGCTATTTCGTTGAACTGCCAAAGTTTTAGATAAGCTGTCGATGTTTTTTTAAATGCTTTTCGTCCAAGGAAAACAACACGCGTAAAACTTCTAATCTAATTAAGCAGTTATCGTTTTATTAAGAAATGGTGAGAGAGAAAAAAGGAAAATGGGTTGAGGGTTTTTATATTCCGTTATGAAATACCACATTTCCCCTTTTCGATAATTCCTTAATCCCGTATTTCGCTAAGTTTTCCTTTTAATCATGAAAAAATAGTAAGATT
>NC_051409.1:39715154-39715266 GCF_015228065.2 Penaeus monodon | reverse complement strand
ACCTTTACAAAATTTTCCAGCACCATATTTCCTTACATTTTATAATTCTTTAAGTCCGTATTTCGATAAGTTTTCCCTTACCCTTGAAAAAAAATAGGGGGTAGCTTTATAC
>NC_051409.1:39714839-39715119 GCF_015228065.2 Penaeus monodon | reverse complement strand
CCCATACCATATTTCCTACTTTCTGATAATTCTTTAATTTCGTATTTCGCGAAGTTTTTCCCCTTTAACCATGCACACGTAAGAGATACGTGTAATTCCGCGGACATCCATCAGTCTATTTGATCTATCGCCCAAATGAGCCGCCATTAAGGGTTGGTTAGCGAGTGGCAGAGAAGGGGGCGGGGCTAACGAGTGGCAGAGAACGGGGCGGGGCTAACTCCTAGTACAAACACTGGTCTGAAACGGAACGAATGTTTGCAAATCTTAGGAATACGTGGTA
>NC_051409.1:39713868-39714104 GCF_015228065.2 Penaeus monodon | reverse complement strand
TTTAGAGCATTATTTTCCTGCATGTCTATAATAATAGGAGAGAAAACAGGAAAAGTAAGAAAATGTATATAAAAGACAAAGAAATGAAATAACGATGAATGAACAGTAAAAAAAGAAAATCAAAGAACATGAAGAAAAAATAGCAACATTGCATAACTTCCTTTTTCATAAAATATCAATGCTGAAAATCTTTTCAGAAAAGCTGACCAAGGTACAGTTTACAAAAAAAAAATCCA
>NC_051409.1:39713746-39713829 GCF_015228065.2 Penaeus monodon | reverse complement strand
CCCGCTGGTTATGTGCACATTTTTTGGTTTACATGTGTGCACTTTTATTAAGCTGCATAACTCATAAGCATAAGCTGAATTAA
>NC_051409.1:39713111-39713309 GCF_015228065.2 Penaeus monodon | reverse complement strand
GGGGTGAGGAGGAGACTCAAAACATCACAACTTCTCTCACAGTTTCCTAGAAATATGGCGTTGGTAATACTGAGGATTGCGATGATGTGAAAACTTTGTAACACTGCAAATTAGCGAAATATTGCAGTGGCTTCTGAACATTTGTGTGTCTGCGTCTTCCCTTTTGAACTGGGAACACGCCGCGGTGTGAACATTTTT
>NC_051409.1:39712754-39712908 GCF_015228065.2 Penaeus monodon | reverse complement strand
AAAAGGGGCAGCACAGAACACACAAAACTCCAGGACGTTAGCAGCTGAACAACCAGAAGTTTGCTCTAATCTAATGCAGTTCTGCCTCCACCGCCAGCTCCCGCCCGGGCATAATCCACAGCTGGCTCCATTAACTTGGTCCAAACAGCACAAA
>NC_051409.1:39711155-39711242 GCF_015228065.2 Penaeus monodon | reverse complement strand
ACTGCAGTCAGCACCGAGTCTCGACTTTTCTTTCAAATTCAGCTTTTCTCCGTAAGATCTTGTGTGATCTCTTTTGTTTTGTTTTGA
>NC_051409.1:39707326-39707641 GCF_015228065.2 Penaeus monodon | reverse complement strand
GGCCGCGCGCGATCGTCCCTCCGAGACGAACTTCCAAGCTTCTCCGAGACGCTTTTCCCGCCGCGGCCTTTCGCTGTGCTGAGTTTCCACGTGTCGGATTAAAGGAACTAATTGTTTTTCCTTTATTTATGGGACAGCACCCCCGGCGAGGCAACGGATGGCCTCCCTGGGTCGTCGTGGAGTCGTTCCCATCGCGGCTGAGGTCGTGCTGTCCTCCGGCGGACGTCGTTTGAGGAGAGTCGTTTCGCAATTGGCCATAGCTGGCACCTCGATCGGGGGCAGAGTGAGAGACGTGACGTGATTGGTCAGCGGGAG
>NC_051409.1:39706997-39707165 GCF_015228065.2 Penaeus monodon | reverse complement strand
ACTAAGAGGTCCGAGCAAACACGTTAATGGTAATTGGAAAGAGTGAAAAGCTAGGTGTATTGACAGACAGCTTTTGGGGGGGAGGGACTCGACCTACGGCGGGGAGTCTTAAAGGCGAAATTCGCTTGCCACGATGATCGTCCGACGCGTAATCTAGTGAAAGGAATA
>NC_051409.1:39706566-39706751 GCF_015228065.2 Penaeus monodon | reverse complement strand
CATAGTAAAGGAAGTAGAGGGCGAAGGACACGGGGGGGTGGGGGTGCAGAGGTGGTGAGGTACAAGCAGGTCCATTCATCTTAATAAAATTCGTGTTACATAAACTTGCTGAGCCTAAAATGCCAAGCAAAGTAGAGGCGTCGCGAGATGGCCTTCGCTGCGCCCGGATCTGGTGTTAAACTTCG
>NC_051409.1:39704941-39705115 GCF_015228065.2 Penaeus monodon | reverse complement strand
CGACACATTTCCTAACAAACAAACAGAAATGAAGAGAAAGAGAAAGAGATGAGCAAAAAAGCCAAGCATACCCAGAAATAGAATAAGCAGAGAGACAAGGAATAATAGAGGAAACGGAAAAAAATATAAAGAGCTAAATAGGAAATGGGAAAAAATCTATTTTAGTTGGAATTG
>NC_051409.1:39704750-39704904 GCF_015228065.2 Penaeus monodon | reverse complement strand
GCTCGCCGTGGGGACAAAACGGATATGATTTTGAGTGAAATAAAATATATTTCACAGATTTAACTTAGAAAATATATAAGGGAAAAGGACAACTAAGACATATGTATAATTGTATGAGGTATGAAATACATATTTGACTTTCCCTTGAAAATAA
>NC_051409.1:39704297-39704380 GCF_015228065.2 Penaeus monodon | reverse complement strand
AATGACGATAAATTTTGTAATCAACCACCACTCAAATTCTCCACGGGCGCGTATCAGCAAAACACACGTGAATAGAATAATAT
>NC_051409.1:39704192-39704269 GCF_015228065.2 Penaeus monodon | reverse complement strand
GGCTGTGAGATGCCCTGGCGGTGCCCGAGGGGAGAGGACCGACGAGGGGAAAGAGGAGTGACACGTGAAGCATTGTC
>NC_051409.1:39703697-39703868 GCF_015228065.2 Penaeus monodon | reverse complement strand
GGGAAGGGAAAATACCCCCGAAGGAATAAGTACGGGGTAAAGGAGAAGCAGAGGAAGTAAGAGAAAAAAAGGGAAGGCGAGGACGGGGGTTGGGAAAAAAAAAAAGGGAAAAAGAAAAGAGATCGATTGAAGATAGAGGAAGGGGGAGAGGAGAGGATTTGAAAAAAAAGG
>NC_051409.1:39703341-39703429 GCF_015228065.2 Penaeus monodon | reverse complement strand
GGAAATACATATATACACACTCCATTTTTCCCCAGCCCCCTCCTCCACCTGTCCCCTTTTTCCCCTCTCTTCCTATCTTTTATTTTCC
>NC_051409.1:39703160-39703295 GCF_015228065.2 Penaeus monodon | reverse complement strand
TTTTGGCCCCCTCCCCCTCTTTCAATACCCCCATTTTTAACCCCTCAGTCATTTTTTATTACATACCCTTTTCCTCCTTTACATTATCCATTCTGAGCTCCCCCCCCTCTTCTATTCTCTTTTCTCCCTTTACAG
>NC_051409.1:39702273-39702988 GCF_015228065.2 Penaeus monodon | reverse complement strand
GCCCTTCGTCCACTCCCCCCCCCTTCCCCCCTTTTTTCCCTTTTCCTTGTTCCCTTTCCCCCTCCTCCTATCCCCCAGTTTCCTTTTCTTCTCCCTTCCTCTCCTCCTCTCCCTTTCCCCCTGTCTTCCTCTCCTTCCCTTCCTCCTTTTTCCCTCCCTGCCTTCTCCTCCCCCCCCTCCTTTTCCCCGCCCCTTTTCCCCCCCCCCCTCCCCGCCCGTCCCCCCCCCGTCCACTCCCCCCTTTCCTTCCCCTTTCCCCCCCTTCTCACCCCCCTCCCCCCTCTCCCCCCCGTCCTCCCCCCCCCTGCCCCCCCATCCCCCCCTTTCCCCCCCTCCCCCCGGCCTCTCCCCTCCTCCCACCGCCTCAATATTCGCGCCTTCGCGATGAGGGAAAATTTTTCACTCGCTATAATCCCGTCCCCCCATGAATACCGAAGCGGCCTCGTGTTAAAACTCCTGCAGGGAAGCTGCAAGGCGCTGGCGATTGGCCGGAGGCTTCGAGGTTCGCTGTCTTTGGGGCGGGAGGGGGGATGGGGAGAGAAAAAGTTCGGGGGGAGAGAGAAAAGAGGGAGAGAGAAGGGGACGAAGGAGGAAGGAAAGGGAGGAGGGGAAAATTTCATGTGAGGAGAGGTTTTTGCAGGTTCGGTGCGAAAGAGGGAGAGTTTAAAGGAAAAGAAAGAGGGTTTATTTGAAGCTCTGCTTGTCCTCAGCTGAC
>NC_051409.1:39701919-39702191 GCF_015228065.2 Penaeus monodon | reverse complement strand
ATGATATAATTTAAGGGGGAAATGAGGAAGTGAAGTGGAGTTTTTGAAAGGGAAAGTTTGGCCTTCGCTGAAGAGAAAGAAAGGAGGAAGAGAGAAATAAGAAAAGGGGAGAGGAGGTGGGGGAAAATAGAGGGAAGAAAGGGGAAAGCTGGAGAGGTAAGTTCTGGTTTGTTTTGCATATCTTTCGTGACAAGGAAGGGAAAAACAATGAAGAAGGATGGGGGAGAAGGAAGAAACAGAAGAAAAGATTAGGAGAGATACGTGAGGAAGGT
>NC_051409.1:39701490-39701841 GCF_015228065.2 Penaeus monodon | reverse complement strand
GGGGGGGGGGCGGGAGATAGACAGGAGTAGATACAATAAGGAAGTTCAGACAGATTTGGAAGAAGGGGGAAATGGAAGAGAGATCGAAGAAAGTAAATTAAGGATCGACTTGAAGAAAAACCCAGAGAGAAAGAGATGATAAGAATAAGGACAAACTCTTAGGAAGAGAGCGGATAACAAAGAAGAAATCAGGGAGAATGGCAAAGGAAAGTTTGGGAGATAAGAAACAGGAAAATAAATTGGGGAGATGGGAAAGAGAAGAGAGAAAAGAGATTGAATTGGGTGCAAAATTAAGGAAGACGAGGTAGAGGAAGAAAGAATATGTAAGAAGAATATGCAAAGGGAGGAAAT
>NC_051409.1:39701321-39701414 GCF_015228065.2 Penaeus monodon | reverse complement strand
GGGGCAGTTTGGAGGGGAAACACCACAACACAAACACACCACACCCCACACACCAACACAAACAAAACACACAACATAATAGAGAGAGATAGG
>NC_051409.1:39700788-39701264 GCF_015228065.2 Penaeus monodon | reverse complement strand
GTTTATGACACACAAGGAGTAAGAGAAAAAAATGGAGAATTAAAGCAAGGAAACAGAACAGCTTGAGGAGAGAGGAGAGAGAGGAGCAAGTGACCAGATCTCTCAACTGGCATAAACGAAGCGGAAGATCTTGTTTTATTTTTTTCTTTGAGGAGGAACTAGTTTCATCGAAAAGGTTATGATGTTTGTTCTTTGTTTAAACTGGAGAATGAAATGGAAAGAAAGGGATGAAAGAAGGGATTAGAAGAAGGATGTTAGGGAAAATAGAAACATGAGAGATGAAACAGAAAAGAGAGAGAAGAGGATAGAAAAACGAAGAATTTTTTTTAGGAGATGAAGGTAGAGGATAACAAAGGCAAACTCTGAGATGAGGGAAGAAAATAAAAGAAAAGAAGAGAAAAGAAAAGTAAGAAAAAAACAAGAGTAAAGGAAAAATTAATTAGAAAACAGACATATTTTTTAGTTCCGCACTTTCA
>NC_051409.1:39699407-39699678 GCF_015228065.2 Penaeus monodon | reverse complement strand
AAGGCGAGCATTACTCTTCAACCGTCAATGCTTCGTTATTGAAATAAACTGTTTAGGTTTGGAAAAATACCCCCAACTGGGGAAAAAAACAAACTTGAAAACGGTTCAGAAAGGTACGATGACCCAGCATTTTCGCTCTTAAAAAAGAAAAGAAAAAAGGAACCAATACACTACCAGGAAAAAAGAAAGTGTACAAAGGCAAAATAAGACACTCTCTTTCCCAAGTGTTAATCTCCTATCATTCCCACTCATTATTTTCTACTCTTCACAT
>NC_051409.1:39699100-39699357 GCF_015228065.2 Penaeus monodon | reverse complement strand
GGTTCTCCCATTTCCCTCCTCGAAAGAGCAACATTACGGGTTGAAATTTTCAGGAACCAATCAGAACAGAGTACCTTGGTCCCGAGGAGCCAATGAGAGGCGACCTTCAAGACATTAAGGATCCAATCACGTCGCGACATGTGGCCTCCGAGGGACCAACCATATTAGCGCATCATGACCATAGAAAACCAATCAGCAGAAAGGTAGCAAATTTGTATCGACCAATCAAATGTCTCAGAGGTTTGGAATTCAGCGAG
>NC_051409.1:39698826-39698961 GCF_015228065.2 Penaeus monodon | reverse complement strand
AGAGGGAAATTCTTCGTTTATGAGGATAATGGCTGCCGTTTGAGATGGTTCCTTTGGGGGCTTTTACCTGTAATCTTTTTTCTCTCCTTTATCGCCTCCTCCTGCTTTCCTTCCCTCCACCTCTTGCCTTCGAAT
>NC_051409.1:39698526-39698783 GCF_015228065.2 Penaeus monodon | reverse complement strand
ATGTCAATTCGCATATAATGAAATCTTCGTTTGATAATTTTTTCCCTTTTCTCCTTTCGTTCTTCTCCTTCCTCCTTTTATTCTTCCTTTACTCTTCTCACTATTATTCATAAACTCCTTATGTTAATCCACTCTTTATCTCTTCCCCTTAAATTCATTCTGTCCTTCTCTATTTTCCTTTCTTACTTCCACTATTCGCTTTTTTCTCATTCTTCTTTGACTCCCTCTTTCCTCTCCTTTCATTCTATTTATTCCCC
>NC_051409.1:39698170-39698506 GCF_015228065.2 Penaeus monodon | reverse complement strand
CTCTCCATCATCCTCTCTCCCTATTCATTTATCATCCCACCACTTCTCCCTTTGCATTTTACTTATCTTCTCTTTTTATCTTTTCCTTGTCTCTTCCCTTTCTCTAGTCCTCAGTTTCATTTCTCCGGACCTTTATCTAATTCCTAGCCCTTATATCTATCTCTTTATCTCACCTTTCCCTCATCCTTCCATTCTTTTCCTCTCCCTCTTTCCTTACTTTGCATCTTCTAAGACAGGAAGAACCTTCTAGAACCTGAATCCTCATAATTCCTCATTTTTTCTCTCACACCCTCACTTCTACTTTCGCTATCTCCTCCTTCTATCCAGTGTTTCATC
>NC_051409.1:39697813-39698103 GCF_015228065.2 Penaeus monodon | reverse complement strand
CCGTCGTCAGGACACGCGGAACGTTAGAAAAATAAGTGATCTCCTCCCCTCCTTATCTTCCTCTCCCTCTTCTTCCCCCGTTCTCTACGGCATATCTTCTCTCTCTCCCTTCCCTCTTCATCCTCTCTCCCTTCATCAGTCGAAAGACACGGAAAATCTAATAAAAAAAACAAAAAAACCCTCTCCTACTATCTCGTTTGTTTATACTTTTATCTCTCCCTCTCTCATCTCCCCTCTCCTCGTCGACCGATGGACATACAGAGCCTTTCAAAACCCCCTCCTCACAATTC
>NC_051409.1:39696934-39697684 GCF_015228065.2 Penaeus monodon | reverse complement strand
AGAAGGACAGCGGAAGCCTCGAGAAGCCTCCGGCCAATCGCCAGGCGTCTTGCAGCTTCTCCTGCAGGAAGTTTTAACACGAGGCCGCTTCGGTATTCATGGCGGACTGGATTATAGCGAGTGTAAATATCCCTCATCAGCGAAGGCAGCGAATATTGAGGCGGTGGGGAGGAGGGGAGAGGCAGGGGGAGGAGGGGGGGGGAGAGAGGCAGGGGGGGAGGAGAGAGGCAGGGAGGTGAGAAGGAGGGAAGAGGGAAAGGAAGAGGATGGGGAGATACGACGGGGAGCGGAGAGGAAGGGAGAAGGGGAGGAGGGTGAGGGGAGAAGGAGGAGGGAGAGGAGAGGAAGGGGAGAGGAGGAAGGGCTAGAGGTAATAAGACATAGGAAAGAATGAGAAGAAGAGAGGAGTTTGCAGCAGAGAGCGAGAAGGACGCTGAGACTGGTGGGGAAGGAAGAAAGGAAGAGGAGAAAGGGGACGAGGAGCCTGGGAAAAGGAGAGAAGAGAATGAAAGAAGAGAGAAAGTGAGTTACGGAAACAGGACAAGGATAGCTAGAATACAGGAGACACGTGAGAAGGCACGAAGAGAAGAGAGAGTAAAATGGAGAAAGATGGAGAAGAAGACCTGGGGGTAGAAAGACTGGAGAAAGGGAAAGGGAAAGAATAAGAGAAAGAGAAGAGCAAAAGAGTGAGAAAGAAGTGTTGAGAGAAGTGACAGGATTAAGCAAGGGAGGTGGGGGGGGGGCAATGAC
>NC_051409.1:39696769-39696868 GCF_015228065.2 Penaeus monodon | reverse complement strand
GAAGTGGAGATGATGTCCGACAAAGAGAGAGGAAAATATGGAGACAGGTGGGGTGTATGAGCAGTGGAGGTGAGGAAGGGAAAAGAGGGGAAAGGGGAG
>NC_051409.1:39695942-39696736 GCF_015228065.2 Penaeus monodon | reverse complement strand
CCAACATGGGCCTTTTTTTATAGATTTACCAGGTTTATTATTTTTAGACGAAACTATGAATTGCATAGAACACGGAAAATCTCATTTGTTTTAAATTACTGTATATTGCATTATAAATTTAATAAATTTATATATTCCTTAATAACTTTCATCAACCTCAGTAAGTTTAATCAATCTACCAATTTCTTAGTAACCTATTAACAAAAATCAACAACAAGTGAGCTATTGTTAATAAAAGAGTCCATTTATCAATAACACCAACTGAGAAAAAATCACATGTTTTAGCACCTCGAAACCAAATTTGCGACTGAACCTGTGCGGAATACACGCGTAGAAGGCATAGCATAGTGTTGATTAGTGTATTACAGGCCTCATTTTCATTCCTTGGTAAATAATAGGCGTCAATAAGTTAGTCACTCTATATAGTGATGTTTAAACCAACGTGGCGTTTGTTTGTCTATGTAATCGTGATGGGTAGGTTTAGAACTCCGAAGATGTGGAAATAGGTGAGTGCTCTTGTTCACGGGATACGGCACGGTTAATTATACTAAAAGCACGTGTTTGTATGCTAAGAAGATGGTAGAGGGATTTGGTACTGGTATCGCTCCGTGGCATCATTCGGTATATTAAGATTATGTAGGGTAATTACCATATGAGTAGCAAATATTGAGTATCGAGTTTATAATAGCTTTTACAGATAGAGTAGTTTTTTTTATTAATTATTTTTTGACCCATAAGGATTTCTCTTTTTTAAAGAGGCTGGGTGAGCTGAAACAACAAGAGAGAGGAAAATG
>NC_051409.1:39695218-39695840 GCF_015228065.2 Penaeus monodon | reverse complement strand
GGGTAATAAGAAAAGGCTAATAAAGGGTAATAAGAAAAGAAAAGGGTAATAAGAAAAGAAAAGTAGTGAAGAGGAGAAATAGAAGAAAAATGTTTGAGATGAAAAGGAATAAAAGAAAAAGGGATATTGAAGAAAGTGAGATGCTGAACAGACGGCGATAGAAAAAAGAAGGAAATATAGATCAGAAAAAAAAACAAAGAGAAGGAAGAGGGAGAGGAATTTTTTGGCGACGATAAGGAGACAGAAGAAGATGAAGAGGGAGGGATAACTGAAATATGGGAATGGGAAAAGGAACATGAAAGTTATAGATAAGAGGAAGAAAGATATGAAAATGTAGGAGACGTAGGAGAGACGAAGAAAAGAAGAAGTGAAGAAGAAGAAGAAGAAAAAAATGAGAAGGGGATGGAAATATCGAAACAAGAAGAGAGGAAGAAGAGAAGAGAAGAGAAATATTATGAAGAGGAAGAAAAGAATAATGGGAGGAGTCTGGAACAAAGCAAAAGAGGGAGAAAAGAGTATAGGGAAAGGAATGACTGAGTTAGCGAAGAGGAGAAGAAAAGAATGTGACAAAAGTAGGGAAAAGAAGAAAAAAAAGTAAATAGAAGAAAAACAGGAAAATGTG
>NC_051409.1:39695085-39695190 GCF_015228065.2 Penaeus monodon | reverse complement strand
AGCCGGAGATGAGAGAGAGATAGGGGAGAATGCTATTGGAAGAAAAGTATTGAGGAAAGGGTGAAGAGAAGGATGTATAAAAAGCCTACCAAGACAAAAGACAGG
>NC_051409.1:39694972-39695048 GCF_015228065.2 Penaeus monodon | reverse complement strand
AAAAAATCAGAGACAATAAAAAACGACGGAAAACAGAAATTAGATAATTGTGGATAAGAACAAGAGAGCAATCGTC
>NC_051409.1:39694583-39694792 GCF_015228065.2 Penaeus monodon | reverse complement strand
ATAACTGAGAAGAAAACGAACATGAAATAGACCGAAAAACCTCCCAACGCAATGATTATAACTGACACGTTTTGATGTTTAATACTCATTAAAATAACATGTAATCTAACGCAATTTTAGCTTCTAATTACATCCTGATGCGTTGAGAGGTTCGCTCTCCCTTTCTGCGGGAGTTACGAAGAGGAGAGAATAGAGAAAAAGCGATAAAG
>NC_051409.1:39693288-39694130 GCF_015228065.2 Penaeus monodon | reverse complement strand
TTCGCATTTTCGGGCGTTGATAATGGTTAATTAAGATAACAGTGCAATGAAATGCGCAACTGATGAAAGTGAATACTAAAATTAGATAAATAACTGAAAAAGTATGCAAAGATATGTAAATTAAAGAAAAAAAATAGAGCAACTAAGCAAATAGAAATATATTCAAAGGAAACATATAAAAAGAAAAAAGAAAATATTCAAAGAAAAAATATTAAGGAAAATAAAAAGACATTAAAGAAAAAGCATAAAGGAAAAGAAAAAGAGGAAAAGACAGACAGACGTAAAGGGAGAACGAGCAAGGAACTGTGAGAGGGATTTACGAGACAAGCGAGGCTAAATAATGATAATCTACGGTATATTAAATCAGAGTCTACGGGGAAACGCGCCTGATTTCATTACCACGGGACAAAAGTTGCCTTACCTGCAATCTTTTCTTTCTCCTCCCTGCCTCTTCCCTTTCTTACGCGGCAAAGAAAAGATATTATTTACCTCTCTCCATCCTCCCCATTCACAGCTAGTTTTCCCCTGCTTCACTCCCGCCTATCCCTCCTCCCCATTCGCAGCCAGTTCTCCTCTGCTTCTCCCCCTCCTTTCCCTCCTCCCCATTCGCAGCTAATTCACCCCTGCTTCTCCCCCGCCTCCCCCTCCTCCCCGCTACCTCCTTTGTATCTACCCTGCCGCCCGTCGGCTAGACCAATAATATATTCACTTTGTTTACCATAATACTTATCATTTGTTAGGGATTTGGGGCCAAGTGTCTGGGTGGGCGGGGAGTTTATCGGTGTCGTGCTGAATTGTCTTGTTTGGGTTTTATCTTATTACTTTGTGGGTATTTTTGTAAC
>NC_051409.1:39693009-39693215 GCF_015228065.2 Penaeus monodon | reverse complement strand
TTATGCACGCAAACACGCACACAAAACGTTTCTTCTCTCTTCTCTCACAAAACACACCGCTTTCCCTTTTTTCAAAAAACAAAAAAAGTAGGTTATCAATGAACAGGAAGCCACTTTAATAACTCAAAACTACATTATCTCCAACCAACAAATTTAAATAGCGAGGAAAAAAAATATATATAAAAGGAAAAAATGGGAGTAGCGAG
>NC_051409.1:39692737-39692966 GCF_015228065.2 Penaeus monodon | reverse complement strand
TATTCCCTTACCTCGAGAGTCACCAAAGCGATAAAGCGTTTGAAATTCAGACCGAACATTAACCTTGTCAAGTGCTTCCTCATTTGCATAGGGCTGGATGTTGATATCCAATGCGTAATGTCTGCATTTAGAGGAGGACGGATCTCCGCGGACGATCTCTGTGCGCAGCATCCGACTCGTCTTCTTGTCCTTGTTTGTGCTCCGAATCTCTGCTTTTTGCTTGTTGTGG
>NC_051409.1:39691350-39691514 GCF_015228065.2 Penaeus monodon | reverse complement strand
AATTCCCCATTTAACTATTAAAATGTTTGTTATTTGTTATTAATTCCTTCGAATTGCTTGGGATCTGACTTTATTAATCATCCCCTATTCTTAAACTGGTGTTCGTTGGGATACTATCTTATGTATTTATTTTTTATCGGCATTATACATAAAGGGTTATTTCG
>NC_051409.1:39690338-39690624 GCF_015228065.2 Penaeus monodon | reverse complement strand
CTCCAAGTTAAACAAAAGAACAATCATCATAACCTTTCGAGTGAAACTAGATTCCTCCTCAGAAGAAAAAAAATAACAAAGATCTTCCGCTTCGGTTTAATGCCAGTGAGAGATCTGGTCACGTTGCTCCCTCTCTCATCCTCTCTCCTCAAGGCTGTTCATGGTTTTCCTTGCTTTAATATCTCCATTTTTTCTCTACTCCTTGTGTGTCATAAACTTTTCTTATTACTGTTTTTTTTTTGTATACTTCTTTTTCTTCATTTTTTCCCATCTCTCTCTCTATATA
>NC_051409.1:39689695-39690304 GCF_015228065.2 Penaeus monodon | reverse complement strand
AAGGTAAGAGAGAGAGGAAAGTGTTGGTGGGGTTGTTGTGGTGTTGTTGTGTGTGTGGTGTGTGTGGTGTATCTCCCTCCAATCTGCTCCCTCTCTCTCTCTTTCTTTCTCTTTCTCTCTTTTCCTCCCTCTCCCCTCTTTTTTTCTTCTCCCCCTCTCTTTCTCTTTCATTTCCATCCCTTTGATTATTCTTCTTACAATAATCTTTCTTCCTCTACCTTCGTCTTCCTTAAATTTTGACACACAATTCAATCTCTTCTCTCTCTTCTCTTTTCCCCATCTTCCTCAATTTATTTTCCTGATTTTCTTATCTCCCAAACTTTGTCCTTTGCCATTCTTCCCCTGATTTCTTCTTTGTTATCCGCTCTCTATCCTAAGAGTATTGTCCTTATTCTTATCATCTCTTTCTCTCTGTTTCTCTTCCAAAGTCTATCCCTTAATTTACTTTCTTCGATCTCTCTTCCATTTCCTCCCTCTTCCCAAAATCTGCTCTTAACTTTCCTTTATTGTATCTACTCTCTGTCTATCTCTCCATCCCCCCTCTCTCTCTCTTTCTCTCTCTCTCTCTCTCTCTCTCTCTCTCTCCTCTCTCCTCTCCTCACGTTTCTC
>NC_051409.1:39689422-39689624 GCF_015228065.2 Penaeus monodon | reverse complement strand
AGCCGAAAGATATGCAAAACCATCCAGAAACTTACCTCTCACAGCTTCCTCTTTTCTTCTCCCTCTATTTTCCCCTCACCTCCCTCTCCCCTTTTCTTATTTCTCTCTTCCTCCTTTCTTTCTCTTTCAGCCGAAGGCCACACACTTCCTTACAAAAACTCCCACTTCACAGTTCCTCATTTCCTCCTTATCTATATCTTAT
>NC_051409.1:39689214-39689335 GCF_015228065.2 Penaeus monodon | reverse complement strand
GTCAGCTGAAGGACATGCAGAGCCTTCCAAATACTCATCTTTATCCTCTCCCTTTATCTCTCCCTCTTTCGCACCGAACCATACAAAAACCCTCTTCCTCACTATATGATAATTTTTCCCC
>NC_051409.1:39688355-39689136 GCF_015228065.2 Penaeus monodon | reverse complement strand
CCCATCCCCCCCTCCCCGTCTCCAGAAGGACAGCGGAAGCCTCGAGAAGCCTCCGGCCAATCGCCAGGCGTCTTGCAGCTTCTCCTGCAGGAAGTTTTAACACGAGGCCGCTTCGGTATTCATGGCGGACTGGATTATAGCGAGTGTAAATATCCCTCATCAGCGAAGGCAGCGAATATTGAGGCGGTGGGGAGGAGGGGAGAGGCAGGGAGGAGGGGAGGGGGGGAGGAGAGAGGCAGGGAGGGGAGGACGGGGAGGAGAGAGGCAGGGAGGTGAGAAGGAGGAAGGAAAGGAGAGGAGGGCAGGAGGGGAAGAGGGGAAGGGAGAGGAGGAGAGGAAGGGAGAAGGAAAAGGAGAGACTGGGGAGATAGGACGAGGAGGGGAGAGGAAGAGAGGGAGGGAGAAGGGGAGGAGAGGAAGGCCTAGAGTTAATAAGAGAAGATAGGAAAAGACGTAGGAAAGAATGAGAAGAGGAGAGGAGTTTACAACAGAGAGCGAGATGTTGAGATGAGTGGGGAGGGGAGGAAGGAGAGGAGAAGAGGGGGGAAGAGGTGGAGATGGGAGGGAGGGAAGGAGAGAAGGAGGAGGGATGGGAAGGGCGAGCTGTAAAGGGAAAAAAGAGAATAGAAGAGGGGAGGGAGCTCAGAATGGATAATGTAAAGGAGAGAGATATGAAATAAAAGAAATTACATGAGGGGTAAGAATGGGATATTGAAAGAGGTGGGAGAGGGGCAAAAGAGAGAAAGAAGTGGGGAGAGAAGGGATGGGAATGAGAAGCGGG
>NC_051409.1:39687293-39687389 GCF_015228065.2 Penaeus monodon | reverse complement strand
ATATTATTCTATTCACGTGTGTTTTGCTGATACGCGCCCGTTGAGAATTTACAAATTACAAAATCGTCATTTATTATGTATATGTATGTATATGTG
>NC_051409.1:39686742-39686956 GCF_015228065.2 Penaeus monodon | reverse complement strand
CGTACATGTTTTCATTTTTCTATTAATTTATATCTATATATAAACAAACATTTGAAATTATTATTTTGAAGGGAAAGTCAAATATGTATTTAATACCTCATACAATTATACATATGTCTTAGTTATCCTTTTCCCTTATCCATTTTCTAAGTTAAACCTGTGAAATATATTTTATTTCACTCAGAATCATATCCGTTTTGTCCCCACGGCGAGC
>NC_051409.1:39686490-39686663 GCF_015228065.2 Penaeus monodon | reverse complement strand
CAATTCCAACTAAAATAGATTTTTCCCCATTTTATATTTAGCTCTTTATATTTTTTTCCGTTTCCTTTATTATTCCTTGTCTCTCTGCTTATTCTATTTCTGGGTATGCTTGGCTTTTTTGCTCATCTCTTTCTCTTTCTCTTCATTTCTGTTTGTTTGTTAGGAAATGTGTC
>NC_051409.1:39685077-39685266 GCF_015228065.2 Penaeus monodon | reverse complement strand
TCGGCGAAGTTTAACACCAGATCCGGGCGCAGCGAAGGCCATCTCGCGACGCCTCTACTTTGCTTGGCATTTTAGGCTCAGCAAGTTTATGTAACACGAATTTTATTAAGATGAATGGACCTGCTTGTACCTCACCACCTCTGCACCCCCACCCCCCCGTGTCCTTCGCCCTCTACTTCCTTTACTATG
>NC_051409.1:39684434-39684801 GCF_015228065.2 Penaeus monodon | reverse complement strand
TTCCTTTCACTAAGATTACGCGTCGGACGATCATCGTGGCCAAGCGAATTTCGCCTTTAAGACTCCCCGCCGTAAGGTCGAGTCCCTCCCCCCCAAAAGCTGTCTGTCAATACACCTAGCTTTTCACTCTTTCCAATTAATCCATTAACGTGTTTGCTCGGACCTCTTAGATGGGGGGAGGGGGGAGGGGAGGGGTGTATTGGGGGGATGATTGGGGGAGGAGGTGTAATGGGGGGTTATTGAGGAGGGGGTGTAATGGGGGTATGGGGGAGGGGGTGTAATGGGGGGAAGGGGAGGGGTGTATTGGGGGGGTGATTGGGGGAGGGGTTGTAATGGGGGCAATAAGGGGAGGGGGTGAATGAGATGG
>NC_051409.1:39683892-39684036 GCF_015228065.2 Penaeus monodon | reverse complement strand
TTTTTTTCCCCCCTTTTTTTCCCCCCTTTTCTTTTCCCCCCCTTTTTTCCTCCCCCCCCCCCCCCCCTTTCCTTCCCCCCCTTTTCCCCACCCCCTTTTCCCCTTTTCCCTTTTTTTTTTTTCCCCCCCCCAAAAAACCCCCCC
>NC_051409.1:39683247-39683419 GCF_015228065.2 Penaeus monodon | reverse complement strand
AAAAATTTTTTAAAGGGGGGGGGGAAAAAAAAGGGGGGGGGAAAAAAAGGGGGGGGGGGAAAAAAAAAAGGGAAAAAAAGGGGAGAGAAAAAAAAGGGGGGTTTTTTTTAAAAAAAGGGGGAAAAAAAGGAAAGGGGGGGGGGGAAAAAAAAAAAAAAGGGGGGGGGGTTTT
>NC_051409.1:39683080-39683209 GCF_015228065.2 Penaeus monodon | reverse complement strand
GGGGGGAAAGGGGAAAAAAAAAGGGGGGGGGGAAAAAAAAAAGGTTAAAAAAAAAAATTTTCCAAAAGGGCTTTTTAAAAAAAAGGGGAAAAAAAAGTTTTTAAAGGGGGGGGAAAAAAAAAAAAGGGG
>NC_051409.1:39682773-39682949 GCF_015228065.2 Penaeus monodon | reverse complement strand
TTTTTTTTTTTTAAAAAAAAATTGTTTTTTTTTTTTTTTTGGGTGGGTTTTTTTTTGGGGGGGGGGCCCCCCTTTTTAAAAAAAAATTTTTTTTTTTTGGGGGGCCCCCCTTTTTCCCCCAAAAATTTTCTGTTTTTTTTAAAAACCCCTTTTTTTTTTTAAAAAAGGGGAAAAAA
>NC_051409.1:39682150-39682275 GCF_015228065.2 Penaeus monodon | reverse complement strand
AAATCACCTCCCATCTTAAAACCCCCCCACCCCTCATAAAAAACCCCCCCCATCACCTAAAAAAACCCCCCCCCATCATCACCATAAAAAAAACCCCCCCCCCCAAATCATCCCCCCATAAAAAA
>NC_051409.1:39681960-39682114 GCF_015228065.2 Penaeus monodon | reverse complement strand
AAAAAATCATCTTTAAAAAAACCCCCCTCATCACCCCCCAAAATCATCATAAAATTTTAAAAACACCCCCCCCCCCATAAAACCCCCCAAAAAATCAACCATAAAAAAAACCCCCCCCCTTTTCCCCCCCCCCCAAAATCATCACCAAAAACCC
>NC_051409.1:39681592-39681680 GCF_015228065.2 Penaeus monodon | reverse complement strand
TTTTTTCCCCCAAAAAAAAAATTTTTTCACCATCCCCTCCCCCCCCCATCACCATCAAATCACCATAAAAAACCCCCTAAAAAAAAAA
>NC_051409.1:39681294-39681418 GCF_015228065.2 Penaeus monodon | reverse complement strand
AAAAAAACCCCCCCCCCATCATCTTTTTCCCCCCCCCCTTTCACCACCATCCCCCCTTCACCACCATCACCATCTTTCCCAATCACCACCCCTTTTTCATCCCCCCCCCCAAAAAAAATAAAAA
>NC_051409.1:39680967-39681033 GCF_015228065.2 Penaeus monodon | reverse complement strand
AAAAAAAAAAAACCCACCTTTTCCCCCCCCCAAAAATCATCACCATCACCTTTTCCCCCTTTCCCC
>NC_051409.1:39680304-39680449 GCF_015228065.2 Penaeus monodon | reverse complement strand
AAAACCCTCACCACCCCCCCCTTTCATCACCATCACCATCATCCCCTTTTTTTTCCCCCCCCCATCATCATCTTTCCCCTTCATCATCACCCCATAAAAACCCCCCCCCTTTTTCACCATCTTTCCTAAACCCCCCCTTTTAAAA
>NC_051409.1:39680148-39680228 GCF_015228065.2 Penaeus monodon | reverse complement strand
CCCCCCCCCCCATCACATCACCTAAACCCCCCCCCCTTTTTCATCCCCCCCCATCACCTTTATCACCCCCCCCCTTTCAT
>NC_051409.1:39680008-39680123 GCF_015228065.2 Penaeus monodon | reverse complement strand
AAAAAAAACCTTTTTCCCCCTTCATCTTTATCAAAAAAAAAAAAATTTTTTTTTCCCCCCCCATCCCATCATCACCCCCCCCCAAAAAATAAACCCCCCCCCCAAAATCAAAAAA
>NC_051409.1:39679895-39679978 GCF_015228065.2 Penaeus monodon | reverse complement strand
TCATCACCATCACCATCATAAAACCCCCCAAAACCATCCCCCCATCACCATCATAAAAAAAAAAAAAACCCCCCCCCCCCCCA
>NC_051409.1:39679620-39679684 GCF_015228065.2 Penaeus monodon | reverse complement strand
TTAAACCCCCAATCCCCATCATAAAACCCCATAAACCCCCCCCCCCCTTTTCACCATCATCACC
>NC_051409.1:39679331-39679401 GCF_015228065.2 Penaeus monodon | reverse complement strand
TTTAAAAAAAAAAACCCCCCAATTAAAAAAAACAATCATAAAAAATTTTTTAAAAAAAAATTTTCCCCCC
>NC_051409.1:39678981-39679072 GCF_015228065.2 Penaeus monodon | reverse complement strand
GGGGGGGGGGGGGGTTTTTTTTTTCCCCCCCTTTTTCCCCCCCTTTTTTTTTTCCCCCCTTTTTCCCCTTTTTTTTTCCTTCCCCCCCCCC
>NC_051409.1:39678751-39678820 GCF_015228065.2 Penaeus monodon | reverse complement strand
CCCCCCCCAAAAAACCCTTCCCTTTTTTTTAAAAAAATTTTTTTAAACCCCCTTTTTGGGCCCCCTTTT
>NC_051409.1:39678348-39678650 GCF_015228065.2 Penaeus monodon | reverse complement strand
CCCCCCCCCCCTTTTTTTTCCCCCCCCTTTTTCCTCCCCCCCCTTTTTTTTTTACCCCCCCCCCCCTTTTTTTTTTTTTCCCCCCCCCCCCCAAAAACCCCAAAAAAAAATTTTTTTTCCCCCCTTTATTTTTCTTTTTTTTTTTCCCCCCTTTCCCCCCTTTTCCCCCTTTTTCCTTTCCCCCTTTCCCCCTTTCCCCCCCTTTCCTTTTTCCCCCCTTTTCCCCCCCCCCCCTTTTTTTTCCCCCCCCCCCCCCCTTTTTTTTTTCCCCCCCCAAAAAACCCCCCCCAAAAATTTTTTTT
>NC_051409.1:39678130-39678240 GCF_015228065.2 Penaeus monodon | reverse complement strand
GGGGGGGGGCCCCCCAAGGGGGGGCCCCCCCTTTTTTTTAAAAACCCCCTTTTTAAAAGGGCCGGTTTTTTCCCCTTTTTTGGGGGGGTTTTTTGGGGGGGGGGGAAAAA
>NC_051409.1:39677980-39678080 GCF_015228065.2 Penaeus monodon | reverse complement strand
AAAGGAGGGGGAAAAGGGGGGAAAAGGGGGGGGGGAAAAGGGGGGGGAAAGGGGGAAAAAAAAAAAGGGAAAAAAGGGAAAAAGAAAGGGGGAAAAAAAC
>NC_051409.1:39677611-39677933 GCF_015228065.2 Penaeus monodon | reverse complement strand
AAAGGGGGAAAAAGGGGAGGAGGGATGGGAAGGGCAGCTGTAAAGGGAAAAAAAAAGAATTTGAAGGGGAGGGAGCTCAGAATGGATAATGTAAAGGAAAAAGAGAATATGAGAATAAAAAATTAAATGAGGGGTAGAAAGGGGTATTGAAAGAGGTGGGGGGGGGGGCAAAAGAGAGAAAAATTGGGGGGAAGGGGAAAAGGGAATGAGAAAAGGGGGAAAAAAGGAAGATAAAGATAGGAAAAAGAGAAAGGAAAAAAAAGACAGGTAGGAGGAGGGGGCTGGGGACCAAAGGGGTTGGGGTTTTTATATGTTTTGTCCC
>NC_051409.1:39676590-39676705 GCF_015228065.2 Penaeus monodon | reverse complement strand
CCCCTTTTCTCTCTGCCCTTTCCCCTTTTGACAAAGCTTCAGTGTCATCCCTTTCCCCTCGTCGGTTTCCCCCCCCCCCTCGGGGAAACCCCCAGGGGATCTCACGCCCCTTGGG
>NC_051409.1:39676484-39676551 GCF_015228065.2 Penaeus monodon | reverse complement strand
CACGTGTGTTTTGCTGATACCCCCCGGTTTAGAATTTTCAAATTACAAAAACGTCTTTATTATGTTT
>NC_051409.1:39675753-39675944 GCF_015228065.2 Penaeus monodon | reverse complement strand
TTAAAAAAAACATTTGAAAAATTTTTATTTTTTAAGGGAAAATCAAATATGGGCTTTAATACCTCATACCAAATTTTAAAAATATGTCTTAAATTTTCCTTTTTCCCCTTTTCCAAATTTTTTAAGTTTTTAAACCCGTGAAATTATTTTTTTTTTCACTCAATCCTATCCGTTTTGTCCCCACGGCGAGC
>NC_051409.1:39675335-39675430 GCF_015228065.2 Penaeus monodon | reverse complement strand
TCATTGTTTCCTTTTTTTTGGTATGGGCTGTCAAAAAATTATTTCTTTTATAGAAAAAATGCCCCTCGATTAGGGACGACACGCACACACAAACT
>NC_051409.1:39674419-39674488 GCF_015228065.2 Penaeus monodon | reverse complement strand
GTGTTTTTCGTTTTGTGTTGCGGGGGTTTTATGGATGCATGTATGTTGTTATATAAAATAAAATAATTA
>NC_051409.1:39673882-39674050 GCF_015228065.2 Penaeus monodon | reverse complement strand
TTTATAACGGGCCCAGCACAATCCCTTCCCTTTTCCCCGGCGAAGTTTAACACCAGGGTCCCGGGGCAGCGAAGGCCATCTCGCGACGCCTCTACTTTGCTTGGCATTTTAGGTCAGCAAGTTTATTTTAACACGAATTTTTTTAAGATGAAAAGGCCTTCCCTTTTA
>NC_051409.1:39673781-39673850 GCF_015228065.2 Penaeus monodon | reverse complement strand
TCTCCTTCGCCCTCTACTTCCTTTATATGTCCCCCTTTTCCCTTTTTCTCTTTTCTTGATTTTTTGTGT
>NC_051409.1:39673359-39673537 GCF_015228065.2 Penaeus monodon | reverse complement strand
TTCCTTTTTTACTAAATTACGCGTCGGACGATCATCGTGGCCCAACGAATTTTTCCCCTTTAAAACTCCCCGCCGTAGGTTTGGTCCTCCCCCCCCAAAAACTGTCCCGTCCCAAAACACCCCTTTTCACCTTTCCAATTTAAACCATTAACGTGTTTTTCCCCGGAAACCCCTTAAT
>NC_051409.1:39672035-39672179 GCF_015228065.2 Penaeus monodon | reverse complement strand
CCCGAGGAAAAAAGGGGCAAAAGGACAAAGAGAAAAAGGGGGGGGGAAAAAAGAAACAAATAAAATAAATCGAAAAAATTTTCGTTTAAGCAAGGGCGAAAAAGCGATACCAAAAAACCGAAATAACTAAAAAAAGAAAAAGGG
>NC_051409.1:39671604-39671974 GCF_015228065.2 Penaeus monodon | reverse complement strand
AATAACTCAAACCCAAAAAAAAAAAAAAAATAAGGGTAAAAAAAAAAAGTAAAGAAAAAATTGAAAAAGAAACGGGGGTCCGGCGATAACAAGAAAAACCGCCGGGGTCCCTTTTTTGATGCCCCCATTTAAAAGCAAAAAAAAAGGCGACTTTTCCCGATTCAAGTTGTTTATATAATTTTCTACGCGATGTGTGCGATATCTCTTTTTTTTCCCGTCCGGACCACAAAGGGGCCCCCCCCCTGGTTTCCGCCCGGGGGGTGGATGAGTGGCAAATGTTTGTTGGTTTAAGGGGCGCTTTTTTTTGAAAAAGATAGGGAGTTTGGATGAGAAGGAAATAAGGAGAAGGGTGATAAGAATGGATATGAAA
>NC_051409.1:39671100-39671552 GCF_015228065.2 Penaeus monodon | reverse complement strand
ATTTAAAACATGGGGTAAAAAAGAGTAAAAAAGACAAAAAACCTTTTAGCAATTTATTCTGGTAAAAATAAAAATTTTATATATTCGAAACAGATGTGCTTTTCATGCAACGAAACAAAATAATAACTCCAGTTTGAGAAAATTGCCCCACGAAAACAAAAAAAAAAACATTTAATTTTTTAAACCCCTATTTGAGGAATATTACAATTGCGTTAAAAACAAGTTAAAAAAAAAAATACAGATCGTACCCTTTAAAAAAAAAATCCGATGTTAATTCGAAAAGTTGCAATGCCAGAACAGACCGCTTGCCATTGCAAAGTAGATACCGGTGACAGAATGAGTTGCAACACCAAACGTTCACTGTTTTCACTGTCAGCTGACGTGGAAATTGGCTCGAATCACTCATTGGCAACTCGCTGAAAGGGTTGCTGGATGTGTCATTTTATCCTGTA
>NC_051409.1:39670966-39671055 GCF_015228065.2 Penaeus monodon | reverse complement strand
ATCCGTTTCACATTTCCTTTTGCTGTCATTTGTTTTACTATCATGTGCATACGGTAAAGTACGTATGATAATGGTGATCGCAGAAAGTA
>NC_051409.1:39669509-39669864 GCF_015228065.2 Penaeus monodon | reverse complement strand
ATGTCACCCTACATAGCGATAAACAACTCCAACCAAAGATGATAAAACTCAACTAAATCAGCCAAAGGCCTAATGAAAACCCATATACCATTGTCTTAAGAAAGGTACCAAATCCATCTCTCTTTTCCTTACTTGTGGCTTAAGACAATGGCTTTCTGCAGAGGCGGAAAGGGCGAGGGGGAGCTTGAATTTTTTTTTTTTTTTCTATCAAAGGCTGTCATTGGCGTGTTTTAAGGCTTGTAAGTGTCATTATTGTGTTGTGTAAATAGATTAGTATACGTGCTTTGGGGGATATGACTGTGGTTGTTATTGCGCTGTATGGATGGAATGGATTGTGTTTCTGTTAGTGTATGAA
>NC_051409.1:39669041-39669248 GCF_015228065.2 Penaeus monodon | reverse complement strand
TCCCAAGCGCACGCACACGGGAACAAATTTCTATGAATTTCGGGTAAAATTGTCACCTCCGCAATACGTCTGTTTAGCAGCAAAAGATAATTCTCTAAACACAGGAGCGGAAAATTGTTTGGGCTCGTGGAATTCCCGCTTTTTATTTAGAGGACATTTGCCATGAAAGAAAACACTGGCTCTTTATAAACACATTATTACCGCGAG
>NC_051409.1:39668556-39668706 GCF_015228065.2 Penaeus monodon | reverse complement strand
ATGTTTAAATAAATCCCAAATATATATTTCCAATATGCATTTCCCGTCTCAGTTCTAAATGACAAACAGTCACCGTTCTAATATTTCTGCTTCCGTTATTAGTCGGAATTAAGATACAAAGAATATCGCTGACAGGTACCTCGCTTATTA
>NC_051409.1:39668230-39668523 GCF_015228065.2 Penaeus monodon | reverse complement strand
GAAAATAAATAAATAAAAATTTGTTGTGTTGCCTTCCACCCCTTTATGTAATTTCGTTTTGTGTGTTCATTTGTTTGTTGTTATTTTCACGTAAACTTTTGTTATATAGAATGGCTCACGTGAATTAACGTTGATGTTCATATTTATTCATATTGTCCTTGTTTGAAATCGTGTCTGCCTTCGTTTGTTATTTGTTAAAATTGTTGTTGTGATCGTTGTTCTTCATAATTGTTAGTATGATTAGCCTCGGGAGAAACCTCTTTTGTTAGTAGAAATATTGCTGTAATCTTTCA
>NC_051409.1:39667764-39667838 GCF_015228065.2 Penaeus monodon | reverse complement strand
CATAAAAAAAAAATCAATTCTTCACCTTCATCCCTTTTCTCTCCTTCTCCTCCCATCATTTTTTCCCTTCCTTT
>NC_051409.1:39667599-39667697 GCF_015228065.2 Penaeus monodon | reverse complement strand
TATGACGTCACGAAGGCCAACTCTATGCATTTAAAAGAGGAATTGGCAGAAGAAAACAGCACGTGGGAGAAAAGGGGAAATGGAGAAAGAGAGAGATA
>NC_051409.1:39666923-39667189 GCF_015228065.2 Penaeus monodon | reverse complement strand
GCAGAGATGGGAGAGAAATTTACAAGAAATGTAAACATATAAGCTATACACACGCGCGCGCACATATACATCATCGAGGCAAAACTGTTTACTTTATACACCCCGTTTCTCACCTCCCCCCCCCCCCCTCAAAAAAAAAATCCTTCCCCCTCCCCCCCCCGAAAAAACTCTTTATAACCTTATCTCATAACCCCCCCCTCCTCGTACCCTTTAGCCTACCCCCCCACCCCTTTCTATACCCTCCTACCCTTCCCCTCCCTCAAAAA
>NC_051409.1:39666546-39666671 GCF_015228065.2 Penaeus monodon | reverse complement strand
CAGACAGACGAACAGACAAAGGCAGAAAAAGGGAAAAAAAAGTTTCTCAAGACGGTTTTCATGACGGGCCCGGGAGCCGCGGAGACTCTGGCGTCTTGTCTCTCGGGATCCTCTGTCTTCCTTAA
>NC_051409.1:39666408-39666515 GCF_015228065.2 Penaeus monodon | reverse complement strand
AGAAAGGATAAAGGGAAGGAGGATGTCCATTCCTTACCTTGTTATTGGCTGTTTCCTTCCTCTTTCTCCTCGCTCGTTCCTCGGTCTCTCTCTTTCGCTTATTCAGA
>NC_051409.1:39665868-39666055 GCF_015228065.2 Penaeus monodon | reverse complement strand
CAACTCTCACCCTCTACATTTCCCATAAAATCCCTTTTACTAACATACAGTTTTTCGAAATAACATAAATTTGATTTTTTCTTCTTTCCGGAATCTTCCAAGACCCAAGGCAACCTCTGCAGTGATTCGTTTTGACCTTATATTTCAATCACAAGACATTTAAGTTCAGAACTGCGGCAAATTCGAA
>NC_051409.1:39665333-39665652 GCF_015228065.2 Penaeus monodon | reverse complement strand
ATGAAGACTTTCCTTTACGCGTTATGGAGCGAGTCACAGACGGCGACTTCGTTACCGCCGAAATAATGTTGGAACGCGAGTCACATCGACATATTGCCGAGGGAAAAAAGAGAGATATATATATGACTTCCTGAGAGATTATGTTTCCATAGAAGGAGGGGAAATCTCTGGCGCATGTACGAGGGGGGGGGAATATGAGGGGAATGAGAAAATGAGGAAAAATGGAAGAGCGGAAGAGTTGGCGGAAGAGGGAATGAAGGAGAAGAATGCTCGGGCGGACATTAGCAAATATCGTGGATTTTTTGCTTTTTACATTATG
>NC_051409.1:39664916-39665049 GCF_015228065.2 Penaeus monodon | reverse complement strand
CTTGACGAAATTTATGCTATTTTTTTATGCAAAGAGACATATTTCATTTTTACGTTGTTATTTTTTTCTTGTGTGGATGAATAAAAAAAAAATCTATGATCATTATACCTATTCTTTTTATATATTCTATAGT
>NC_051409.1:39663883-39664238 GCF_015228065.2 Penaeus monodon | reverse complement strand
CTCGTCAAAATGTCGGTGTTACTCTCATGTTCCAACATTATTTCGGGGATAAGGAAGATCCGCTTCATAACACGGAAGAAAAAGACTTCATAAAGGATCTGTTATGACCATATTTTTTCCTTCCCTCTCTTTTCTCATTCTTTTTTTATTACGGTTATTACCTCTACGTGAGTTATTATTCTTTCCTTTTCTTTGTTCTTTTTTTTTTCTCTCTTGGATTTTTAATATTTCTTTCCGTGATTTTCATTCTGAAACTCGGTAAACGTTGGGTTTTACTCCGGCAGAATATTAGGTTTTAAAAAAAAGGTTTACTGGATAAAAAAAAATATGTCATATTTTCATAATTCTTGATTCA
>NC_051409.1:39663388-39663817 GCF_015228065.2 Penaeus monodon | reverse complement strand
CTCTCTCTCTTTCTAATGCATTTCATTTGGACTTTTTGTCTAATTTTCTATATTTATTTGCACTTATATTTAATATTCTTTTCCTCCTTTTCTTATTTCAGTTTTGTACTTTTTCTCTACACATTCTCTTTTTTAAATAAATCCTTTCCGTTTTTAGATACTGTTTTTACTTTTTCTTTACTTATACGAGTACCTCACACTTTTACAGATTTGTCAGTAGATTTACCTTCAGGGGATCATATTCTCAAGAGCCTTTTGTCCGCTTTCTGTTACAAAATATGTATTCGCCATTCGTGAGAATAGTTTTTTTTTATCTCAGTATTGGCTATATCCGATATGACTTCAAGCAAATATATACTCATAGCTAGCTTTCATACTTTAAATATTCATGAGATAGCGTATTTCACACTCCCTCATAAAACCTCGTAC
>NC_051409.1:39662664-39663187 GCF_015228065.2 Penaeus monodon | reverse complement strand
GCAGCGGCGAGCGTACTACGGCCGCGACACATTCCCCGTAAGATTAAATTTCTTCAAGAATAGATTGAGAAATTTCGAGAGAGAGACTCGCATGTTTTCCCAACTTTTGGTGTCATTATATTCCAATTTTCCCGCTGACCTTCTCCGGAAACGGCGGCGCTCACGATCCCAGCCGCGGCGAACGACCAATCAGAATTCGCATCGGGTGAGGAAGCGATTGTGATTGGTCGGAGGCGAGATGCGTCTGACAATGTCGAGGAGTTTCCTGAATAATAACAAGTGATTCAGATTCCAAATAAAGAATAGCAATAGGGCTTATCCGCGGAAGGGAGGCGGAGGAGAGGGAGCGAAAGCGCGACAGCCAATGAGAATCGAGGACCTTGAGGAGGCGTAGTTCTAATTGGCCCCAAAACGTACGTACGGAACAAAGGGAGCGGAAAAAAAAGTTTACGAAAAAAAGGGAAAGGAAAAACGGGTTTTTTTTTTTCCCTTTTGCTTGGGAGTCCCCGGGGGTTTTTTTTTT
>NC_051409.1:39660373-39660481 GCF_015228065.2 Penaeus monodon | reverse complement strand
CATTAGTAGTTTTGTACATTATCTCTCTGGCCTCTGGCTCGACCCTTTCTTGGGAGATATTATCACTGAACTACTTAAACAACTCTCTTGATGGTGTTTCGAAAAAGG
>NC_051409.1:39660108-39660200 GCF_015228065.2 Penaeus monodon | reverse complement strand
ATTTTTCGTTTTTTCTTTTTTGTATGAAATGAGGTTTTGGGTGTAAATTTTTTCCGTATGTGTATGGGTGTTTGGTTGGGGTTTTACTTAAA
>NC_051409.1:39659914-39660022 GCF_015228065.2 Penaeus monodon | reverse complement strand
CATTAGTTAATAATGATAATATAATTTAAAATATTTTTTTCCCCCTTTAAAATTTGGTATTTTGTATGACAGGCTCTTTATATTTACTTTCCCAAATGAGCTCCTGCC
>NC_051409.1:39659277-39659501 GCF_015228065.2 Penaeus monodon | reverse complement strand
ACCTACCTCCCCTTCTGTGCATCTACTTATCTATCTTATCTAACTCTACCCCCTCTAAACTCCCCTTTCCCCCCTTCCTCTTTGCCTCCGGGAAGAACTGCGGGGAATGGAACGGTCTGAACCATTTGAAAATTATTACAAGCTCCTCTGACATCCATAGAGAGATGAGTGGCGTTATCGGGAAATTATATCTGGAATGTCCCAAAAAGTTTAAAAAGGGGTGC
>NC_051409.1:39656419-39657035 GCF_015228065.2 Penaeus monodon | reverse complement strand
ATATTAGCATGTGAGTAAATTCAAAAATAATTAATCAGTATGCCATGAAAACAATCTTAACAGTATATCGCAATCCCAACAATTATATCAAAAGCAACTTACCAGCAAGTAAGCACGAGCCAAAACTACCTCAATTCAAAACGAAGCTAATAGTAATACATTACCCCCACCCTTCCCCTCCCCCTCTTTTTCCATCCTAATTCCCCTCCCCCCTTTCAATTTCCACCTTAGTCCCCCTCTCCTTTTCCACCTTAGCGCCCCCCTCCCTTTTTTCCACCTTACCCCTCCCTTCTTTTTATAAAAAGTGTCAACTCTCTCCCCGAGTGTCAGCTGGGGTCCCTCCTCGAAAGCGTCAGGGTGTGCGAAGAACGTTGAGAAATGGCCCAATAGTAATCCATAATCTCATGAGAAATGAAAGTGATTGGTCAGCACTACGCGACCGGGAGGAAGTTGAGTAGCCAATGGGAGCTTTTGAAGACTTTTAACTAGTTTCTGATTGGTTTAAATTAATCCATTCAGCTGTTACACAAGGGGGTTTCCAGCCAATCAAAAAGCACTTCACGTCTGCCTGCCTTCGGGTTCGAAATTTCGGTCATTAGGTCTCGCTCCTTCTGCG
>NC_051409.1:39656137-39656256 GCF_015228065.2 Penaeus monodon | reverse complement strand
ATACACCAATTTATAAATAGGATCTTCTTATGATTTTATTAAATAATTTCATTTTATTGTAACATAAATAATATTTCTTTTTTCTTTGTATGTTATGCGTGCATGTTGGGTCTTGAAGT
>NC_051409.1:39654785-39655089 GCF_015228065.2 Penaeus monodon | reverse complement strand
CTCGTGTGGGATTGTGTAAGAGTGCATGTGTTTGTGTATGTGAAAGTGAAAAATTTAGATGGACAATTTTCATCATCACATTATATGTGCTTTACCTTGACGCCCTCCCCCCCCCAAAAAAAATGACTCCCTCACTTTCAAAAACCCATCGCCCTTCTCTCAGCGATCTCCGTTATGATAATTATTTTTAAAAATGAATAAATAAATTTTAAAAAACGAGCTAAAGAATTTTCTTCAGCTTCCTTTTTTTTGTCTTCTAAATATGGAAATTTTTTAAATATTAGCCTTTGCTTTGGTTTATAGC
>NC_051409.1:39653269-39653467 GCF_015228065.2 Penaeus monodon | reverse complement strand
AATAAGGAAGAACACCTCATTATTTATGCAAAGAAAATATTTAAAGGTCCGAGACGAGCTGGCTGGGACCAGGGTTGAATATGCAAGATGGGAAAGAGGTGAAATGGAGGAGAAAGGAGAGAAAGGAGAAAGGGGAAAGAGAGAGGGGGGTGAGAAGAAGGGTGGAGGGAGAGAGATAAGGAAGAGGGGAGGAAGGAC
>NC_051409.1:39652786-39653194 GCF_015228065.2 Penaeus monodon | reverse complement strand
AGAAAAAATGGAGGAAGGAAAGAGAGAAGTAGAAAGAGATAAGAATAGGAGAGAGAGAAGAAAGAATGGAGGAAGGAAAGAGAGAAGTAGAAAGAGATAAGAATAGGAGAGGGAGGAGGCAGGGAAACGAAGGAAAAGAAGAGAAGCAAAGAAAAGAAGAGAGGACATAAAGACAAACAGAGAGAAAGGAGGAGGGAAGAAGATAAAAGGCAGAGAGGAGAGAGAAAAGTAAAAAGAGGAGAGGAGGGAAAGGGAAAAAGCGAGAAAACGAAACAGTGAAGAGAGACAAACGAATAAAGAAAGAGAGGGGAACAGGGGAAGAGAAAAGGGAAATGAAGGAGAAAAGGGGTGAGAAAAGAGTGAAATAAAAACAGAAAAGAAGATGAAACAAACAGTATCACATAAGAC
>NC_051409.1:39652212-39652286 GCF_015228065.2 Penaeus monodon | reverse complement strand
TTGAGGTTATACATGCACGCATGTAAGAACTCACGTATACTATACATATAAACACAGAAAACAAATGAATTATT
>NC_051409.1:39651474-39651973 GCF_015228065.2 Penaeus monodon | reverse complement strand
ACCAGGCATTTGCATATACATGAGTAAATGACTGTCATTATTATAAATCTCATTAAAAGATAATTGTTCGAGATTATAGTTATGCAAATGCATTTAGCCGATGCTTGTACACTGCAATTTGTAATCTCTATATACAGTTGGTAGACTACAGTGTATTGTGTATAGAAAGTACATATATTTGATGAGATATAATACGTTGTGAATATAGAAATCATAAAGTAGATAGAAAATAGATTTATATTATTGTTGCATTCACACACATTAGTAAATCAGTAATCAGTTACAAACACAGCAATTAATAACGCAATGTATACGCTTTAATCAATTCTGGAAAAAAATAATAAATAAACAGTGCCTGTAACTAACTGGAAATACAATAAAACTAAGCTCTATAAAATACAGTAACTACAATAGGCATCCTAACTCAACTCTGCATTTCAACACAGAGAGCCCAGAGCGGTTTGTATTATTCATGCAGCTGCTCCACTCCTGATGGTGT
>NC_051409.1:39650973-39651144 GCF_015228065.2 Penaeus monodon | reverse complement strand
TGCCAGTTATACATTTTACACATTCACAGCATGTAAAGAAGAGTTGCCAAACGTCCTTTTTTATTTCTCTTTTTTTCTCTCTCTCTTTCCTTTTTTCATGCTGGCTGTCACAGAGATATGTATTCTTTGTCAGCGAATACTTATTTGAATAAAAGCGCCCTCTTTCACGGT
>NC_051409.1:39650087-39650500 GCF_015228065.2 Penaeus monodon | reverse complement strand
CGAAATGACAGTAATCATCTTAAAAGAAACCTTGCCAATATACCCTCAGAACATATATACACCGATAAAAATATATATACACTTATGAAAAACACCCCGAGAACCGCAGATGCCTTAATTACCACGAGGAGAGTCCTAATCACTAATCCTGTAGTAAAATACCCACTTGTTTTCCTTCCGACGATGGTCTGATGGGCGCCAGAGTAGGGTCTTCATCCGAAATTACCCAGAGAAGGTTTATATTCATTGTTATTGTGTTCTGATGGGCACTGAGGCCTGGCACTGCCTGGTTATATGGCATTTTGATTGGCACTGCGCGTTGGCTGTCACGAGTCTGTGTGTACGTGCGCGGGGGGGGGGATAGTTGGGGGTCGAGAGGGGGAGGGGCTTGATAGCTGGTTGTAATGGTGTTT
>NC_051409.1:39649997-39650062 GCF_015228065.2 Penaeus monodon | reverse complement strand
GTTTCTCTTTCGTTTTTCTGTTCATTTCTAACTTTTACTTTTCTTTTTTTTTTTAAGTTTATTTT
>NC_051409.1:39649673-39649782 GCF_015228065.2 Penaeus monodon | reverse complement strand
AGCATCTAACATCTACACTTGTCCTGAGCGAAGTGGAAGACAGACATCCAAAGCCAACTTCTCAGAGCTCGACGCGTCTCGAGATAGTGCCAAGTTCTCGAAGGCAGGC
>NC_051409.1:39649377-39649448 GCF_015228065.2 Penaeus monodon | reverse complement strand
TGATGATGTGGTTTGAACAAGAGGAGAGAGAGTAAGGAGTGAAGAGGGGAGAGGGGCATTTAAGAAATTGG
>NC_051409.1:39648654-39648779 GCF_015228065.2 Penaeus monodon | reverse complement strand
GTACTCGCCCGCCGCACCCGCCCGGTGCCCAGCAGCAAGTGTTCAGTAATCAGAGCAAGTGCGTGTGCCATAAGGGCGAGATTACCTTAACGCTGCGCTGCGGGGATGGAACATAGTAGCTCTTC
>NC_051409.1:39647725-39648396 GCF_015228065.2 Penaeus monodon | reverse complement strand
ATTTTTATTGCCACCGTCCAGTGTTGTCATTTTTCTGGGGTTCCCACCATTCCAGAATTCCCACCCCTGATCTCTTGATACAACTCCGGTGCTGGCAACAAGCCGGTGATAATAGCAGGCCTGTATTGCCAACACTCGCTTATTGCTGACATTCCGGTATTTCCAACATTCCATACGACCACCACTTCGTTACTGGCAACATTCCAGCACTGCCAACACTGCAATATTGCTAGTACTGTGATATTTTCAGCAATTGCCAATATTACCGGTATATGGCAGGAATCCACTGCTGCCAACATTCCAGCGCTGACAGCAACTCACTGTTTGAACGAATAGAGTATTGTTAATGCTTTGATATTACCAACACTGATGTTTTCGAGATTCTAACATCACCAACACTTTTCCTAACACTTCGATATTGCCAACACTAGTAGCACAAATCTCATGATACTTTGCCTCCTCCCACCCCCCTCAAAAAAAATGCTAATATTACAATATTGCCAACACAACGAACACTACCAAACTCCCAACATGACTTCCCTCCTTACTGCCCACCTACCCTGCCAGCATTTCGACGCTGCCAACACTCACCATTCCCGCCGCGACCTCGGCTTCTTTCGCGAGGAACCGCCGCCGCAACAACACGCACTTGTCACCCTCGCTTCGCACTT
>NC_051409.1:39646409-39646707 GCF_015228065.2 Penaeus monodon | reverse complement strand
CCTACCTTCCCTCCCTTCCCCCCTTCCTCCACCCCTTTCCCTCCCTTCCCTTCTTCCCTTCCCCCCTTCCTTCCTCCCTTCCCTCCCTTCCTCTTTATTCTCCCCTTCCCCTCCGGCCTCCCTTTCCTCCCTTCCTATCTCCGCCTCGCCCACAAACCCACAAATCCGCAGCTTTTCGTCCGATGATTGCAAAATGCCCGAGATGTTGCAGAGGCGAATGCATGCAACAGACCCTCTCCTTCGCCGGAAGTTCCGCTCAGCTGCTGCGCCGACTGGTCTTCGCGACGCCAGGCTCACG
>NC_051409.1:39644494-39645608 GCF_015228065.2 Penaeus monodon | reverse complement strand
ATACTTCCTCTTCCTCCTTTATCCCTTCTTTCATTCCCTCTTTCTGTTCCTCTATTCCCCTTTTTCTCCTTTTTGTCCCTTCGTTCTGTTTGTCTCCTTCCTAATTTCTTGCCATCTCCTCCCCATTCTCTCTTTCTGTTTCTCCTTCTCCCTTCTTCTTTCTCTCTTTCCGTTTCTCCCCTTCCCCTTTTCCTCCCTTCTTCTCTCTGCATTCGCTCTTTCTAATTTTCCTCTCTCCTTTTTCATTCCCCCCTTTCTGTTTCTCTCCTTCCACCTTTTCTATCTTCATGACTATAATTTGTTTTTCCTTCATAAATTCCCTCTTTCTATTTCTCCTTCTTCCCTCTTCACTACCTCTTTCTATTTCTCCTTCTTCCCTCTTCACTATCTCTTTCTATATCTTCTCTTCCCCCTTTACTTCTTTCTGTTTCTCCTTCTATCCTCTTCATTCTCCCTTTCTTCTTTATTCCTTTTTTTCTCACTCTCATTTCTCCATTTCCTCTTTCCGTTTCTCCTTCTCCCCTCTCCATTCCTTATTTCCTTTTTTCTTCCCTTCTCCATTCTTTCTTTCTATTTCTCCCTCTCTCCTCTTTTCCCCTCACTCTTCATTCCCCCTTTTTGCTTCCCCCCCCTTCTTTCTTTCTATTTCTCCCTCTCTCCCCTTTCAATTTCTCCCTCTCCCTTTCCCTCTTCATTCCCCCTCTCTGCTTTTCCCATCCCCCCCCCTTCTTTCTTTCAATTTCTCCCTCTCCCTTTCCCTCTTCATTCCCCCTCTCTGCTTTTCCCATCCCCCCCCTTCTTTCTTTCAATTTCTCCCTCTCCCTTTCCCTCTTCATTCCCCCTCTCTGCTTTTCCCATTCCTTCTTCTCTCTTTCTCCCCCCTCGTCTTGCTTTCGACCTTTCTGCTTCTCCTTTCCCTTTTCTTTCTTCCTCTTTCTCCTTCTCTTCTCTTCTTCTCCACCTTCTGCTTTTCCTCTCCCTCCTCCCTTTTTTCTTCCCCTCTCTCCCTCTCTTCTCTTCCTTCCCGCTTCCAAACACCCACAGCCATAACTGGAGCCAACAGGACATCAGAAGTGTGAATTTAATTATGTCAAAAAAAGAAGCTTAAAGTTAA
>NC_051409.1:39643451-39643707 GCF_015228065.2 Penaeus monodon | reverse complement strand
CAGTACACATTTGGGTAAATAAAACCTCCATTACAATCACAGTGACAACGCCCGCATTCCAGCACTAACCAACTTGCACATTATGAAAGGAAATGAACTTCAATCTAATTAGTGAAATGGGAATTCTGAATGTACTGAGTCAGTCGAAAGAAGGGCAAGCCACGAATAATGAGGGACTAAGGACCGCCTTTTGCATTTTATGAAGGCTTGTTTTCGTTCATGAGGGCGAGATAATGGGGAGGGAGAAGCAGCGGGA
>NC_051409.1:39642818-39642934 GCF_015228065.2 Penaeus monodon | reverse complement strand
ATATGCATAGAACCTAACTAACAACGAATTATGTGGTCTGAAGAAATGTGACAAAACACGCACAGAAACCCTAAATCAGTTGCTTATTTTGTTTCGTTTGTTGGTAACGTCCACAA
>NC_051409.1:39642169-39642784 GCF_015228065.2 Penaeus monodon | reverse complement strand
ACATTCCATTTCCGTTCGCCTTTTTCATGCCATCTTTATTATGATTTACTTTCGAAATCATTTCACCGTAAACTCGTCTCACACTTCATCTCCTTTATCATTTTTCTTTTTTTTCATATTTTTCTCTAAAAAAAAAAATCATTCAACACATTTCCAAATATCCACTTTCTGTCTACGGATTCGCCCCCCCCCCCCCACCCACCTCATGCCATCCACCCTCTTTCGTTCAAGAGAAAATCAAATAAAAACTCGTTCCATTACTGCAACATGCTTTCAATTCTCCCAAAGAAAAAAAAATATTGAAAATTATCTACACATACGAAGTAAAAAAAAAATTATAATAAAAAAATAATACCGTGTTGCTGAGAGACAGTGTCGTCCGTTTGCAACATCCCCTTAATGCACGTGTTCTTGCACACGCACACGAGTACATAGACATTTGCACACACATTGACACGTACATGTGGAGGAAAGTTCGCGGTGTACAGGTATGTTTTCTGTGATTTTGTGTGATAATTATGTAATCGTATTTCCCGTTTTCTGTTTATCTAGTTCCGTTTTCTACGTTATTATTAACATCTGCACTATTATTCCGTGTTCGCTTATTTTGTTATC
>NC_051409.1:39641452-39641677 GCF_015228065.2 Penaeus monodon | reverse complement strand
ATACAAACATTGCATTGCATTCTTTTGTTTTTGCACAAAAAATATTATATTAAAAAAAAAATCCTTTTGTAAAATAGGTAAAGTATATAAATTTTTCAGCCATGTTGGAATATGCAATCTACGTTTTCTATGAATATGTTATACCTTCGTCCACAGCCTTTGTGCTTTCCCTTATCTTCGCTTGTGTCGGAATGCGTCGCGGAATAATGCGGGGGATAATTAGGC
>NC_051409.1:39640363-39640444 GCF_015228065.2 Penaeus monodon | reverse complement strand
ATTTTCCATTCTTAATGCCTTGTATTTTGATTTTATTCCGTTGTTTATATTAAAGTTTTATTGCCATTTTATTAAGTTTAA
>NC_051409.1:39639897-39639972 GCF_015228065.2 Penaeus monodon | reverse complement strand
TTGCCTATTCCCACCTGGACTTTAGACAGTGATTTTATTTCTCTCATTCAAATACGCTCCACTTATCCTGGGCCA
>NC_051409.1:39639143-39639533 GCF_015228065.2 Penaeus monodon | reverse complement strand
ATGCACATAAAAGCAAGTTTTAGATTTTTGTTCCTCACCAACATTCCAATTCCCAAAACCCAAAACACATGATGAATTCCTTGATATTCTCCGGATTTTTAGAATATTTTTGCAACACCCTGCAAAAGCAACGTTGAAGACCATGCACGGAAAACAAAGAGAGAGATCCAGCATTTCCAACAAACATCTCCTGTGTGATGTGTTGTTTACTTTGCAATTCATGCTAACCTTTAGATGCAACACCTTCGTTTGCCTTGGCGTTTGCAATGTGTGCGTGAGAGCAAGCAATGAGTTTTGTTGTTGTTGTTTCTGATGGCTAGTCTTTTTGGCGTTCGTTTTTGTTAATGACCGCAGTTTATAATGTAATAGTAATGGTTTATGGAACTTGTG
>NC_051409.1:39638484-39639012 GCF_015228065.2 Penaeus monodon | reverse complement strand
TCCTCCTCCTCCTTCTCCCCTCCTTTTTCCAATCATCTTCCCTCCTCCTTCCTCCCCTCTTCCTCCCCTACATCTCCCTTTCCTTTTCCTCCACTCTTTCCCTCCTCCCTCTTTCTTCCCTCCTCCCTCTTTTTCCCTCCTTCTCCCCTCCTTTTCCCCTCTCTTTCCCTTCTTTCTCCTCCTACTTTTCCCTTCTTTTCCCCCTCATTCTCCCCATCCGTCTCCCCGTCCTTCTCCTTCTCCTTTTCCCTTTCCTTCCCCCCTCATTCTCCCCATCCTTTTCCCCATCCTTCTCCCTATCCTTCTCCTTCTCTCCCTTCTTCCCTTCATCCCTTCCCCCCTCCTTCCCCCCTCCTCCTCCTCTTCCCCTTCCGCGTGTCCTGCCACCCCATCTCCCAGCCCGCGCTCCAGCGTTGACTCAAACTCCGCGATAATGAATAATAAGCAGAGAGGTCTTTGCGAATGTCGTCTTTGATGTGGTTCTCGCAAGATGACTACTGAGGGGGGGGCGAGGGGGGATAGATGGAA
>NC_051409.1:39637822-39637894 GCF_015228065.2 Penaeus monodon | reverse complement strand
TTTTAGTCTACGAAATATAGTTCAAAAGTAAAGGTGGAAAAAATTACCATGGACAACAAAAATGAATGAAAG
>NC_051409.1:39636991-39637798 GCF_015228065.2 Penaeus monodon | reverse complement strand
AAGAAAGCGAAAGATCCTGCAAGAAACTGCTTACCAGGAACACGACAAAGTACACGAGGAAGAGGAAGACAAACACCAGAGTACACGAACTGCCTCCTAGAAGACCGGAAGGGACAAACTACAACATAAAGCTATAACCTTCAACGAGATGGAAATGACCTTGACAAACTGATAACGACTGACCGAATGCACATCACTGTGCTTCAGATGATCATCTCTACCAACCTGTTAATTACTAATTAGCATCGCCAGCTAGCACATTGATATCAATGATTTATATCAAATAATATCACCAATAATAGAGAATACTTGTTCTCATCTACTGATTATCAAGTTACTATGATCCCTAATAGATCAACCATTAAACATTTATTATCACTAACCTGACAATTACGAAATAACTGCTCTCACGAAATGGTTATCGGCTGCAACTTGTCAAATATCAATTAATTATCCCCACTGAACTTCCAATTATCAATTGATCATTAGCACAGCCCTTTTAATTATCAATTAATCGGCATCATCAACCAGTCAACTTGTAATCAATCATCACTCACCTGTCAAGTGCTTTCCCCCCTTATACACAACCTTAATTTATGTCACAACCACTTGGAATCCCCCACCTGAATGCTTGCTAAAAGCAAGAAATGAGATACATGATAAGGAAATAAAACGACAGAGAAAATATGATAATAAGAAGTTAGAATAGAACTGGGAAGGGAAGGAGACAATTACTTCGGAAAGGAAAGGGAAAAAATCTTCTCGCACAGAAAAGAATTAAGATCATATCGATTCCTTTCCTACCAA
>NC_051409.1:39636726-39636934 GCF_015228065.2 Penaeus monodon | reverse complement strand
AAGCTCCGCCCCTTAATTTCTGATGGACAGAGTACCCAGACTTTTTCTTCTTCTTCCCCCCCCCTTTTTTTCTTTTTTTTCTACTTTTATTTCCATGAAGAAAAGATGATCCTTTTTTATTTAAAATCGCTGAATGGCATAAGGAGGAAAATGGCCGATGTTTTGAGGGGGAAAAACAAGAAGTGACAGGAGGAGAGATCAGCGTAGC
>NC_051409.1:39636078-39636154 GCF_015228065.2 Penaeus monodon | reverse complement strand
ACTTGTAAGGGGAAATGAAGACTACCAAAGGCAAGGAGAAACCAGCCCCGGGTCTCCTCCAGCCCGTGCAGTATTC
>NC_051409.1:39635470-39635542 GCF_015228065.2 Penaeus monodon | reverse complement strand
TGACGGGTAGACAGATATCTGCATTGTACGCGGAAAATCCATTCTCCAGTCTTTGAGAAGATCATTTTTGCC
>NC_051409.1:39632187-39632433 GCF_015228065.2 Penaeus monodon | reverse complement strand
AAGAGAGTTAATCTTATATATTACATCTAAATCTACAGAAGTATGAAATACCTTATGTAAGCTCTGGACTTCCCTCGATCAATATTCACACGCACAATGGCTTTCACTTTTGCATAAGTAATGGGCAGTTTGTCGCAAATTTTTCTTTGGTAAAAATAGGGAATTTGACACATCAATTACTCTTGCTGTAGTATTTCATTATGGCTATAAGTCACCCCTGAAACTCTTGGGAGAAATGTTGAAGAC
>NC_051409.1:39629810-39630176 GCF_015228065.2 Penaeus monodon | reverse complement strand
TGGTTTATGCTTTCACCCGTATGTATGTACCTACGTACCTCCCCCCCCCCCTTAATTTCCTCCGGCGTGCGGGTAAACTCGAAGCATTTTCGACTGCAAAATATTATTGAAAAATATTTTTGGCCGGGCGAAAATTAATCAAAGTCCCAAGGTTGTCTAGAAGGGCGCGACTCGAGCGGATGTTTCTGAATTCTTCGGCGCTCGAGCCGGAGTTTTTCCTCGGTCTTTTCCCTCAGGGAGCTTTTCCTGCGGGAGTTTGCGTCGGTCGGGGGCGCCGCGCCTCGCCCGCCGCGGGAGGGACCTCCTCCTTGGGTGGGGATTGGGGCGTTATGGGTGTGTGTTAAAAGAAGAGAGAAAATAAAAAAT
>NC_051409.1:39629166-39629636 GCF_015228065.2 Penaeus monodon | reverse complement strand
TCAATTCATTGACTTATTCATATACTCCTCTATACACATAAACGTTCTATCAACTCCGCCCCTGACCATTCGGCCACTCCCCCCTCCCTCCCCTTTTTAAACCTCCCTTATTCCCTTTCACTTCCCCTCACACCGCCTCGCATTCCTCCCAGTCGGCGTGTCGGTTCTCCTCCAATCCTTCCTCGGCTCCTCTCCTTCCAGAATTATTCCGTCGTTTCTAAAGTCCTCTCTGATGGCTCATTCTCCCATTCTCCTAATCTTTCCGTCTCCGCCAATCCTTTCCTGAGGCTTTCGATCATCTCTTTACCTCCCTTTAAACGCTCCTAATCATTCCCCACTAATCGCGTTGTTTCTCCGAGCGTTTCCTCAGTCGTTCCACATTTCCCCCTTTCCTCCTAATCGCTTCTCCAATCTCCAGTCGTTTTTTTTATCTCTCCCCACCCTTCTTCCTTTCACCCTCAAACGTCCTA
>NC_051409.1:39628849-39628922 GCF_015228065.2 Penaeus monodon | reverse complement strand
TAATTTGCTATAGGGTATTTTAAAGGGAAAAAAAAAAACCTTTATATTTTTTGTTTTTACTAACACAAGACCC
>NC_051409.1:39628110-39628293 GCF_015228065.2 Penaeus monodon | reverse complement strand
CTCCACGTCCTACGCACTTGCATCCCTCTCCTCATCTTCATCTCCGCGATCATTCGCTCCGCTTTATCTCAACATGGCGTCTAAACTTCATTGCTCATTGTTTTTAATATCCGGATCCAAATAAACAAACTTTTTGATATTCGTCGGCCATTCACTGAACTTTGCATTTCTCATTCACTATTG
>NC_051409.1:39627570-39628082 GCF_015228065.2 Penaeus monodon | reverse complement strand
GCTTTCATATGCTCGCGAGGAATTTTTGCCTGGCGTAAAATGTCAAAGTTCCAGGGGAAACTATTATAACTTTCTTTAAAAGTGAAAACATCATGAATGAAAAAAAAGGAGAGAAAAAAAAAATAAATATGAGTAGGAGAGAACAGAGGGGAGCGGGGTAGGAAAAGGGGGAAAGACGAATAAGGAGAGGGGGGTGGAGATGAAATGAAAAATAGGATAGTTTTTTATCGCCTTTTGGGGGGTTACGCACGAACTATGCGGACCGCTCGCTTAAAATCATTTCGCCCTTTAGTATGATAAATGCGATCTATATTTACAATGATATTTATTTTCCAGCACTCATTTGTTTTTCTTTATAAACGCGTACACGATGAAAATTGCCTTTACGCTAATTACATATTTTACGTTTGCATCCACCAACTTCACAGCAGCCGACGTCACAACCTGCGGAAACCGTGGACTGGGGAAGAGCTTGTATTCTAGTGACCTTGAGCAGATGGATGGAAGAGATC
>NC_051409.1:39625964-39626366 GCF_015228065.2 Penaeus monodon | reverse complement strand
TATTATTTTTAAAAAAATTTTTTTTTGATTTTATTATTTAAATATTTTGAAAATTTTAAAAATTTTTTTTTTTCGATTATTTTTAAATTTGATAAAAAAAAATATGTAATTCGTAAAAAAAATTTTAAAATTTAATTTTAAAAAAAAAAATATATGAAAAATAATTTTAATTAAATATAATATTATATATAAAAAAAAAATTTAAAAATTCTATTAACACTAAAAAATAAAATTATTATTTATATTTTATTAAAATTTTTAAAATATTTTTTTTTTTAAGTTTTTTTTCTATATATTTATTTTTTTTTCTTTTTTTTTATTATGATTTTATTTTTAAAATTTTAAATTTAAAAAACCCCCCCCGGAAAATTAAAATTTTAAAAAAAAATTTTTAAATATAAA
>NC_051409.1:39625793-39625941 GCF_015228065.2 Penaeus monodon | reverse complement strand
AATATTAATAAAATAAATTATAATTTAAATATTAAAAAATTTTTTATTTATATATTAAAAAAAAAATAATTAAATTTAATTTAAAAAATATAAAAAAATAAAAAAATGCTTAATGAAATTTTAAAAAAATATATATATATTTATATAA
>NC_051409.1:39625247-39625718 GCF_015228065.2 Penaeus monodon | reverse complement strand
AAAAAAAATAATTGTTTTTAAAAAAGGGTTTTTTAAGAAGGGATAAATAAAACCCTTCCCCCTTGGTTTGAGGAGGGGGGGGTAAGTGGTGGGTGAAAGTAAAATATGTAAAGGGGAAAAGGAAAGGGAGCGTTTTAAAGAAAAAAAATGAGTGGGAAAAAAAAATTTTAAATAGATCGCATTACTACTAAGGGCGAAATGATTTTAAGCGGAGCGAGTCCAGCCATAGTTCGTGACGTCACACCCCAAACGCGCGATAAACAACTATCCTATTTATCATTTCTATCTCCATCCCTCTCTCCTATATTCTTCCTTTCTACCTACCCCGCTCCCTCTGTCGCTCATATCAATTTATTTTTTTCTCTCACTTTTTTTTATTCATGATTTTTCACTTTTAAGAAGTTATAATAGTTTCCCTTGGAACTTTGACATTTTACGCCAGGCAAAAATTCCTCGCGAGCATATGAAAGC
>NC_051409.1:39625032-39625219 GCF_015228065.2 Penaeus monodon | reverse complement strand
CAATAGTGAATGAGAAATGCAAAGTTCAGTGAATGGCCGACGAATATCAAAAAGTTTGTTTATTTGGATCCGGATATTAAAAACAATGAGCAATGAAGTTTAGACGCCATGTTGAGATAAAGCGGAGCGAATGATTCGCGAGAAAGTGAGAAGGGATGCAAGTGCGTAGAGTGGAGTGAGAAATGTA
>NC_051409.1:39622994-39623227 GCF_015228065.2 Penaeus monodon | reverse complement strand
CAATTATACAAGAAATCAATTATGAAAATCAACAAGAACAAAAAAAAAATAAACCAAAATTAAGCTCCTTAAAAAAATAATAATAATAAAAAATAAAAAACATTAATACCGAGGTCCCTCTCCCTAATACAGTGAGACATGAGCGAGCTTAATCATGGATGCAAATCGCTCACTTCTGTAACCGTGCTGTGAGGCCGAATTTGTCTTCGAGCTGTCGCCTATTCTCCTTTCGC
>NC_051409.1:39621673-39622206 GCF_015228065.2 Penaeus monodon | reverse complement strand
ATTCGTGCATCAGTTTCGTCTTCCTTATATACTTTATCGAAAGGACCAAAATATAAATAACACAAAGAAGGCAATAAGTTCACAATGTAAGTTGTCTTTAAAATACAAATCCAGTGCACGGTGATGAGAAGTAATATCCATCCTGTCAGTATTGAAAGAACGATAACAAGGAAAATGATAATTGCGTAATTACATATATAATGCTACCCAATTTTCCCCCGACAGCGAATTAACCAAGGAAAGTAGATAGGCCTACATTTACTCTAATTAAACGTGATAATAATGTATAGTAATTAGGCAAACGAAATGTCCGCTATCAAATTATCTTCTAAACTTTCTAATTAAAGTCGGGACTCCATCTTGAGGAGAAGAAATGTTGCAGCGTTGGAGTATAAAGTTATGGCTCCCCGTCCTGTCGAAGCATAATGCTCAAATTTGTGCCATCTGGGCTTTGACTGTATTTAAACATGGGTTTTTTCTCCCGTAGAGTTTTATCCGGGTATTTTTTCCCGGGGAGTGTGATTTTTTTTAAG
>NC_051409.1:39621476-39621567 GCF_015228065.2 Penaeus monodon | reverse complement strand
TGAATTCTTTGAAATATTCTCTCAATTTCGGGCTTACGAAAAAAATGGATGTTGAAAGTTTTAAATGACAAGGATATGTTCAACAAAGATC
>NC_051409.1:39621070-39621270 GCF_015228065.2 Penaeus monodon | reverse complement strand
GATGGAGGGTAAAAGTGAAGAAGAAAAATAGAAGCAGAGAGATTATAGGGAGAGGAAAGAGAAAAAATAGGAGATAATACGAGCAAAAGAAAAAGAGGGAAGAACAATAGAAAAAAAGAAAAGAAAAAGAAAACCCAGACAAACGGACAGGGGAAAAAAAGAGAAAAAAAAGAAAAGGAAAACACGACAAAGAGCCCAGC
>NC_051409.1:39620705-39620848 GCF_015228065.2 Penaeus monodon | reverse complement strand
GCATCTGAGACAGCGAGACAAGAGGAGCGAGCGAAGCCCCACGGTCAAGCTGAATGCAAATAGCGAGTACGACAACCTGGTGCTATTCCCTTGTCAAGAAAGAAAGTTAAATGAAAAGAAGGAGATGCTGGCTTTCTCCGGTT
>NC_051409.1:39620016-39620132 GCF_015228065.2 Penaeus monodon | reverse complement strand
AACATCTAATAACTGAAGAGAGCTCATCTGGCAGCGCTTTCTTCTAGAAGCTTCTTTTGTCGGCAAGTGACAGCTTCTGCAAAACTGAGAGGGATAATTGTCCCAAACGAGGCCAA
>NC_051409.1:39619847-39619983 GCF_015228065.2 Penaeus monodon | reverse complement strand
AATTCCTAGATGTTGCAATAGTTGTTGAGATGCAATAAGGTGTTTTGTTTATGTTGTCAAGATTCGTTGATGATTTTGGAGAAACTGTGATTATTGTTTGTTTTAGTAATAATAATGTTGATGACGCTGGTTTAAT
>NC_051409.1:39619159-39619354 GCF_015228065.2 Penaeus monodon | reverse complement strand
TTTTTTTTTCATCACTATTCGTTTTAGCATAAGCATTAAGCAACCCTTGAAGACAGGATACATTTCATTACTACTCTCGTTGTCTGTTCATTTCTGTCATCCCTGTTGTTGCCAGCATAATTTCTTTTATCATTAATTTGAAGTTTTTAACTGCTCTTCATTAATATCATCATTAAGCAAATAAAAATGATAAAG
>NC_051409.1:39618117-39618576 GCF_015228065.2 Penaeus monodon | reverse complement strand
AACAATTGATATAGTCACAGAGGGCTTGCGAATAAGTCTAAGGTCTCTGCACGCCCCGTTTCATCACTACACTCTTTCACGATTAACTTTTATGTCATCACGATTGCAATTATTCATTGATATTTATTTTTTCCTCAGCGATTAAGTGATCTGGCAAAGGAATATTCCACTTGTTGAATGTGCAATGATCTATGCAACATTCCGCATAAATGAACGAGCAACTTGCATCATATTCATGTTCCGTACATCATTTGCATATCATGATTTTATGCTCCCTTCTATACGCAAATATACATATGAATAGCCTTGTGTATCACTTAATGATCAAAATTTATATTGCTCGCTCGCTTTTATACGTTTTACTGAATTTTGGCAAAGGGATATTCGATCTCGCTTTTTTTATCTGGAGCGCGGATGGAAACGGGGAAAGTTGAAGGGGGAAAAACGATTGGAACGGAA
>NC_051409.1:39617183-39617600 GCF_015228065.2 Penaeus monodon | reverse complement strand
ACACTAATCTTTTAGGAACAAAACCTTCCAAAAAAAAAAAAAAACAATGCATATAATCATAAAATCCCAATTGATCGTTTATCGAAGTTAAATAGCTAGTTGTCCCTGAGTTAATCCCTGTATTAAAGGTGTGATCCCATGCAAAAGGTGGGTGGATTTGCAATCTGGAGGCGGGGGAAGGGGGGGGGGCGTCACCGTTGCGAAGAGGAGGGAGGAGGGGTTACCGTGTGGAAGGGGGGAGGAGGGGGCCGGTACAGTGGGGGGAGACGAACGAGGAGGAGGGGTGGATTAATGGGGGGAGTTAGTTGAGTGGGGGATTAATGGGGATGGGGAGAGGAAGAAGTTGACGTAAATGGGGTTTAGTTGAGTTGGGGATATGAACTGAAGGAGAGGATTTGTGTGTGGTGTTGTGAAGTC
>NC_051409.1:39617050-39617140 GCF_015228065.2 Penaeus monodon | reverse complement strand
GTGAATGAGGGAAAGGTGATGCGAGGTAAATCCGCTCGACTGGAGGTTTGAGTGGGATTAGAGAAAAGGGTTTTAATGATGGATCCGTGC
>NC_051409.1:39616838-39616964 GCF_015228065.2 Penaeus monodon | reverse complement strand
TCCATCGGTAAGGCTGTTAAAGCTTCAACGGGTTTGAAAATCCCTCTTAATCAACACTAATTAACTTCTCAATGGTGCATTAATTACAAGTTGGATTACTGATCACTGCGCGGAATGGGAATGAGA
>NC_051409.1:39616138-39616383 GCF_015228065.2 Penaeus monodon | reverse complement strand
AAAGCCGTATCTAACACTACTCTGTCCGATCAGTGATTAAACAGCGGATTAATTACTTTACAAAATTAATTGAAACGTCTCCGCCTCCGGTCGGTTCCTTACCGATCGGAAAAGCTCGCGCCGACCTTCCTCGCCGCGATTATGCTGAATCACAAGCAATAACTTTGAGATTCCTGAGCCAACGCCATTCCTGTCACGGCTCCATTTCCCGCGAGGAGGATCCGGGTCTCTGTCGCTCCCAGCTG
>NC_051409.1:39615803-39615907 GCF_015228065.2 Penaeus monodon | reverse complement strand
AAGTCAGTCTGTTTTTGTATGTGTGTCTATTGATTCCGGTGTATTTGTCGATGTAATTATCTCTTCCGCCGTCTCTCACAAACACAAACGCTCCATGCACGTAT
>NC_051409.1:39615298-39615402 GCF_015228065.2 Penaeus monodon | reverse complement strand
ACATGGAGCGCGAAAAAGACCCTGGAATTAATGCAGAATTCAGCAAAGTTCAATCATTAATCGTGTCAGTGAACAGTTCTTGGTGTCTGGTATCTCTCGTTCCA
>NC_051409.1:39614411-39614804 GCF_015228065.2 Penaeus monodon | reverse complement strand
ATTTTTCCCCCTCTTTATCCGCCATTGTTATCCACTATTCTCTGTCTCTTAATCTTTGTTTCTCTTCCATTCAGCGTTCAATCTCTGTTCTCTGTCCCATCAATTATCAAACTTTGCAGTCTCTCGGTCCATCCATTTTCCGATCTCTTCATATCATTTCTCAATCTCTGATATCGCCCCATCAATTCTTGGAGGGAATTTCAGCCCATCAGCTGTTTAATTTTGAGCTTTGTCCCTTCGGATTATTATTCTTTTCCTTCCGTTTTTTTTTTTTTTTCTTTTCTTTCTTTTCTTTCTCTCTCTCTCTCTTTTCTGCTTTGTGTTCTACCCGATCATTATTTTATTTTTTTCTTTACACTCTTCACAGTCATTTTCATTTATTTTGCCAATCAC
>NC_051409.1:39614209-39614353 GCF_015228065.2 Penaeus monodon | reverse complement strand
CTTTCAGCTCGTTTTTCCTCGATCTGTCATGTCTCTTTTCATGTCTAAGCATTAGTTGGGTCTTCCCTCAAACCACCAGTGATATAATATGATTCATTATCATCGAAGAATTTTGTTAATGTTTGAAATAACGAGTAATACGTG
>NC_051409.1:39613554-39613718 GCF_015228065.2 Penaeus monodon | reverse complement strand
ACGCGGGCAAAAATCAGCCTACCTGTATATCAGTCTAGAATATAAGGCCGCGATTGTAGCTGAAGCGTAGCCAGCGGCAGCGCTTTGGAATTATGTATGAATTGCAGTAATTATTGCACGGGGAAACCGAGTCACCTTGACCAGTCACCTTCACACGCTCTATA
>NC_051409.1:39612401-39612498 GCF_015228065.2 Penaeus monodon | reverse complement strand
TTTCACGCCGCGTTGGCATATAAGTAAAGCTCTTTTACTATGAATTCGCTTTGCTCTCTCAAGGCAAGAGGAAATGTTGCATGTTACAGAGAGAAGG
>NC_051409.1:39610034-39610218 GCF_015228065.2 Penaeus monodon | reverse complement strand
TCTGAATTTGGTCTTGGTTATCTTGAAGTATCTGAGGAGTTTGAACAATGGCATCAACAGAAAGTGCCTCAGTCACTTCAGTGGTCAATAAATCATTATTGTACCTTGAAGTCGCTTCGCTAGTGGTCATTGAACCAGTAGAACTTGCAGCAGAACCTGTTGTAGTTGTTGTATCATCTCCTGA
>NC_051409.1:39607531-39607681 GCF_015228065.2 Penaeus monodon | reverse complement strand
GTGACTAATGTTTTGCTCCTTTGGCGAGAGTACAAAAGGGGAAAAAATAAATATAGCGATAATAAATATGATTTTATTTTGGATTCCCTTCGTCCATGACTAACTTCCGTAGACTTTTTCTGCCCATTTAATGTTAACTCCTTTTACCGT
>NC_051409.1:39606797-39607179 GCF_015228065.2 Penaeus monodon | reverse complement strand
GTTATTCAAATTGATGGATCGTGCGAATGAGACCCGAGTATCAGACCCGAGTATCAGACCCGAGTATCAGACCCGAGTATCAGACCCGAGTATCGCCGGATAAATGGGACTCAGAGATACAGACAAATGGTTCGCCTCCATTTTGGTTTCCGTTGTATTTACGTCCGTTCGTTCGCCTGTTTTGTTTTTGTTGTTGTTTTGTTGCTTTGTCTTGTTTTCTTTGTTTTTAATTTGTTTGTATGTTTGTATGTTTTTTGTCTGATTTTCTTTGTTCTTTGATTTTGTTTGTTTGTTTATTTGTCTTATTTTCTTTGTTCTTTGATTTCGCTGTTGTTGTTTTATTGCTTTATACATATCTGATTGATTTTTTTTTTTACTTATG
>NC_051409.1:39606651-39606723 GCF_015228065.2 Penaeus monodon | reverse complement strand
TACAATAATTATATGAAAAGAAATAATAAGCCAGGAAATACAAATAGATCATTCTCCTTTGAAAATACTTTA
>NC_051409.1:39606064-39606574 GCF_015228065.2 Penaeus monodon | reverse complement strand
CAGAAAATACAAACAAATCCTTCTCTTCTGTTTTCTTGTTATTTTGTTCCTTCCTCCCTCCCCTTTCCATCGTATTTTCTTTTTTTCTTTTCATTTTCTTTTTCTTCTCTCTGGTTAATTTCATTTTGCTTGTTTTTGTTGTTTGGTGTATTTTCTTTCCTCCCTTCTTCCCCTTCCCTCTTTTAATTTCTTATTCTTTATCTCGTTCTGCTCTTTCTTCTTTTTTCACTCTTGATTTTGTTTGAAAATGTTCGTTTCTCTGATTCCTTCTCCTTCTTCCCCTTTCTCTTTCTTTTCTTTTCTTGTTGTCATTTCAAGGTTTCGCTTTTCATGTTTTCATTAACTTTATTCCATTCTATTCTTTTCCTCTCCTCTTCTTTCCTTTTATGTTCTTATTCCCATTTTTCCCATCCCTTTTTTATTGCATCTTTTCTGGCTTCTTTGTCTCTTTGTTTGAGCTTACAGACGGACAATATTTTCAATCCGCAAACATTTTCATTGATGTACGAT
>NC_051409.1:39605497-39606017 GCF_015228065.2 Penaeus monodon | reverse complement strand
ATGACTCAATATCTTTGAGTATCAATCTCAATAATGTGCGTGGAATAGCGTCTATTGTGTGTGTATATTTGTGGTGGACTTGAACATCCTTTTGCCTCTTTTCCCTGGTCCGTCCTTTGCTCTGTGTCTATGTATCTGTCTGTCTGTTGTTGTTTTTTCTGTAGGCTCTATATGCATCTGTTTGTCTATGTTTCTTTTTCTTTTCTTTTCTTTTCCCAAATCTGTCTTTTGCTCTGTGTGTCTATTTGTTTGTTTGTCTGTCTTTTCCTGTCCAGCTGTAGAGACATTTTTTTCTTTCTGTCTGCAGGATACGGTTTGTCTGTCTGTTTATTGAAGGATGCTGTTTCTGTGCCCATCTCTCTGTTAACCTGAACTGCTTTCTGTTTCTGTTTAGATTTGTCTGTCTGTTTAGCTGAAGGATATTTTGTCTTTGTGTACAGCTATCTGCCTGATCCTTTTTATGCGTTATTCTATCAGTCTGGACTCTCTCTATTGCTTGTTATAAGACCATCTGTTCGGC
>NC_051409.1:39604493-39604564 GCF_015228065.2 Penaeus monodon | reverse complement strand
CCATAACGAGGTTAATGAAATGATACGTTGCTTTACCGTAGATTTATGTGCCTATTTATGCGCGCGCGCAC
>NC_051409.1:39603952-39604208 GCF_015228065.2 Penaeus monodon | reverse complement strand
TTCTCAGTGTCTTTGACTCATTATGTGCTTGTGTGTGTATTTTTGTGCCTATATTTGTTCATTCTGATTCTCTTCCTGACTTGTAACCAAGCCATAAATCGCCCAAAGAAATGCTTCAAAGCCCGCCGCCTGCGACCGCCAGCGACGACCCCAACGCGAGCAGTTCCAACAACAAGAACCAAAGTGCGAGAGAAATACAGTTTCTCGCAAGAACGAAAGATAAGAAATGCCAGTTATTGTGGAAGTGACTACTCTT
>NC_051409.1:39603341-39603480 GCF_015228065.2 Penaeus monodon | reverse complement strand
AGCAGCGATATGGAAATTGAGTAATTTGCATACATAATTAGTGTCGGGCATTATATAGCGTGTAAGAATGTACCAGAGCAAAACGGGGTAAAAAAGACAGATTAAAACGAATAATAAAAATAAACATAAAAAAGCCGAA
>NC_051409.1:39603185-39603262 GCF_015228065.2 Penaeus monodon | reverse complement strand
AGGGGATTTCCTCAAGGATTTAGATACTCCTTCGACGTGTGGCAGTACATGTGCTAATCCCTGGGGGAGCTCGGGAA
>NC_051409.1:39602697-39603042 GCF_015228065.2 Penaeus monodon | reverse complement strand
TGTAGGGAAAAGGAAAATGGGTAAATAGGAAAGGAGGGAAGAAGGGAGGGAGGAAGGAAAGGGGGAGGCAAATAACGGGAAGAAGGGTAAGCAGTGATGGGGGGAGAGTATGAGGGGAGAAAGAGGGAGATGGGAGAGTAAACAGGGGGGGGGAGTAAGTAGGGAAGCAAAGTATGGAGCAGAGGAGGGTACGTAGGGAGGGAGGGAGAGGGAGAGGGGTAATTGACAGGAAGGAGGAAGGAGGAGGAGGTGAAAAGGGAGAAGCTAATGAAGGAAAGGGTTTGGGGGAATAATGAAGATAGATATGAAGGGAGGAAGAGGGATTGGGTGAAAGATGGATGGTAG
>NC_051409.1:39602409-39602568 GCF_015228065.2 Penaeus monodon | reverse complement strand
TCGCGAAATGAGGGGAAGAATGGAAGAAAAAAGCAACTATGACAAGATGACATGAGGGGAGTGGAAAGGGCGAAGGATGAGACGAATAGAGAAGAAGTGAAAGTGATAAATAGGTGATGGGTAGAGGGGGATGAATAGGTCGAGGAGAGGGGATGGATG
>NC_051409.1:39601498-39601721 GCF_015228065.2 Penaeus monodon | reverse complement strand
ACAGACGGCCCAAACAGCCAGAGTCCCAGCAACCGGGCGGCGGCCCAAGCGGACTCCCGAGAGCGGGGCAGCAGGCGGTCGCAACTCAGCGCCCTTAATGCACCGGAAGTCATTCCATCCGCGTGTCTTCTGTGACGGAAAAGGAAAGTAATCCTCGCTTCCTCTTCTGTGGGGATTTGGTGCCGCGGATTCGGGGCGAGAAGCTGAAATCGCCGGATTTATT
>NC_051409.1:39601235-39601373 GCF_015228065.2 Penaeus monodon | reverse complement strand
GTGATTAATCGTTTCTGTATCAAATGCTAGTAAGGGAGGAAGGGTGGAAGGGGAGGAGAAGGGAGAGTGTAGAGGGGCAAGGAGGAAGAGAGAATGGGAGTAGGAAGGAAGGAGCTAGAGGGAGGGAACGACAGAAAG
>NC_051409.1:39601060-39601144 GCF_015228065.2 Penaeus monodon | reverse complement strand
CACAGAGAAAGAGGGAGAAGGGGAGGAAAGGGAGATAATTTAAACGAAAAGGATTAAAAAGTTTCGTCGCCATTAAGGCCTTAT
>NC_051409.1:39600908-39600988 GCF_015228065.2 Penaeus monodon | reverse complement strand
CGGAAAGGAAAGGAAAGGAAAGGAGGAAAAAAGGAAATGGGAATGAGAGAAAGAAGAGAAGAGAGAAAGTCGAAGAAAGA
>NC_051409.1:39600414-39600632 GCF_015228065.2 Penaeus monodon | reverse complement strand
TCACAAGCATACAGCTAAAGGGACCATACACAAACAAACAATGGATAAATGGACAGATGGAAAGACAGACACAGACGTGAATAGGAATGAAACAGGAATGGAGGAAGGTATGCAAAGCGATATGTACGTTTCGGTGTAAATCTACGGGACAAAACCCATCTTTTGGTAACGTTGACTTCTTTTCTGGTTCATTCTTTCATATTTCTGGTGTGTGTTTT
>NC_051409.1:39599738-39600124 GCF_015228065.2 Penaeus monodon | reverse complement strand
TTCACACGAGAATCCAATACTCCCCGCCCCCCCACATACACAAAAAAAATATATATATAAATATATCTCCTGGAAGCCATATCGCATCCCGACATTATATACGAGTTACGTTACAGAGCAGAGATGAAAGTCCTTTTAATCGGGTAGGTTGGGGAGGAAGGGGGGTGGGGGTTACATAAAGGGGGAGAAAGGGTCAAGGGAGGAGGAGAATAAGAGAAAGGAGAGTAGGCGGAGAAGTGATCAGCTAGCGAAAGTTGTGGAAGGAGGAGAGAGGAGGGGCGGAGCAGAATTGGAATGAATCAAAGCGTAAATATTGACTTGTTTCCAAGATCTCTACATTTTTACGTGGACCAACGCAAACTTGGAATGTTCTTTGAATGCTGATA
>NC_051409.1:39599199-39599286 GCF_015228065.2 Penaeus monodon | reverse complement strand
TGTCAGAAGCATGACTTCCCCATTAGGTAAATATGAAGTTTTTGCTCTTCACCTTGTCAGGCACAGTTTCCCTTCCTTATGGCCAGC
>NC_051409.1:39598876-39598999 GCF_015228065.2 Penaeus monodon | reverse complement strand
TGTATTATTCCTTTTTGTCCTATAATTATGTCTTTCTCCTCTACATCTCTATTATCATATTTTTTGCCTAGTCTACCTCTTCTGCCTTACATATTTCCTCCTTCTGCCTTCTCATTCCCACGT
>NC_051409.1:39598288-39598425 GCF_015228065.2 Penaeus monodon | reverse complement strand
AGTTATTGCCGAAATATTATCAGTAATTGCATTGAAATTGTGATCTGCGTTTCTGAAAGCTTTATCGAAAAGGTATTATTTAGATTATTCAATTAGCCTGTTGCACTTAATGAAGCATTGAGGCTGAAACAATGATA
>NC_051409.1:39597970-39598120 GCF_015228065.2 Penaeus monodon | reverse complement strand
AATGAGGAATCGAATAAGAAAGAGATTGATAAAGGAGAAATAGGAAGACGATGAGGTAATGAGAAAAAAAAGTAAAATAGATAAAGCAATAAATAAATGAATATAACAGGATAAGGGAAAAGGTAAAATCATAAATCACAAACTAAAAAA
>NC_051409.1:39597730-39597858 GCF_015228065.2 Penaeus monodon | reverse complement strand
AAATAAAAGTAAATAAAAATAAATAAAAAGAAAATTGACCAATAAAATCAAGATAAAGGAGAGAAATAAAAAAACAAAACAAAAAAAACATGAATAATGAGACGGGAGATTAAGGGAACACGAAAAAG
>NC_051409.1:39597366-39597662 GCF_015228065.2 Penaeus monodon | reverse complement strand
GTCAGGTCAGGTCAGCCTCTTCCCTTGCCAAGTCTTAATGCACCGGAAGTCCTTTTAATCCTCTTCCCAAAAACAACAAAGGACCGTTAATATAAACCAGGAGATTCACGAAGCAAAGCGAGAAACAAAGGAGAACACAATAGATGAAAATAGAAATGAGTGATGAGGATTGATAACTCGCAAGGAAAGTAAAGAAATCGAACTGTTATGATAGTATTAAAGATAAGATTTTTTTTTACTGATGATGATGATGCACAGTAGATAAAAAGCTATGATAATAATACTGATTAAAAAAC
>NC_051409.1:39596668-39596896 GCF_015228065.2 Penaeus monodon | reverse complement strand
CCTAATAACGAAATACGTTTATCATAAGTTAGCAATAATATACATCTATATTTACATCTACAATAATATAGACATTGATGAAATAGACAATGTAAATAATTATACACTTTTCAAAGATTGAATAGATTCTGATTGATCTGTGAAAACTATTTATGTTATTATATATCAATAAATTGTATATTATAATATACATAATCAAATAAATCACATACTAACTAAACTAACATA
>NC_051409.1:39596200-39596391 GCF_015228065.2 Penaeus monodon | reverse complement strand
AAATGCAAATGCAAATGATATAGATAAAAGGAAAGATAAATGACGGCAATCACAGTCCAAGTAGTGACCGTGATAAGGCAGGAATAACTGTAATAACAGTAATAATAACAACACTGATAAAACCGCTTGGGAGCTTTTTACGAGCATCGCTTATCGCAGTCTTCCCTGCGTCCTTGCATTTATCCGGCTTA
>NC_051409.1:39595389-39595492 GCF_015228065.2 Penaeus monodon | reverse complement strand
TTTTTTTCCCCTTTTCCCCTCATTTTCCCTCACAAAAGCGGTCGAGTAATGATGCGCATTTTTCCCTTTTCCCCGTTCGAGGGGTTCTACTTTTTTTGCCCAT
>NC_051409.1:39593279-39593353 GCF_015228065.2 Penaeus monodon | reverse complement strand
TTCACACGCGCGTTGACCCACTCGGAAGTAGAGCTGAAACAGGCCAAGTTATTCTTTTTTTTTCATATGCGTTG
>NC_051409.1:39592519-39592847 GCF_015228065.2 Penaeus monodon | reverse complement strand
CCACCCCCAAAAAAACACACCCCCACAAAACACAACCCCACACAAAAACACAATTTTAAAAAAATATAAAATAAATAATTTTAAATAATAAAATTTTAATATATAATTTTTATAAAATAATATAAATGGAAAAATATATTAAATTTATATTAGATAAAAAAAAATATTAAAATATAATATAAAATATATATTTTTATATTTCAAAAAAAATTATTGGGAAAAATTGGAATTTGGGGGTATGCGTTTACATACTCACAAATATTCATATGGCTATCTATCTATCTATACACGTAGGTCTTTGTGTGTGAAAGTCTATGTATCTCTCTCT
>NC_051409.1:39592048-39592479 GCF_015228065.2 Penaeus monodon | reverse complement strand
GAGTAATAAAACCCATGTGATATTCCCCTACACCCATACAAATATACGGCGCTCTGAGGTAATGCCCATCAAACGCACTGAAATAATCATTTTTAAAATTTAAGCGCCATTTTCCGAATACCCCTTGCCCCGGACTCGGGATATTCAAAAAAAGGAATACCCCGTAGACTAGAAAGTCCATACTGGATAAACTCAACCCGGTTTTTACACCAAAATTACATTGTGTGCGTTTTTTCCTTTGGGGTATGGTGGTTTTGTGGTCTTTATCTATTCGGAAAAAATTTTATATTCCCTTAATGGTTTTTATACGAGTTATTAGTCTTTACCTCTACTTGTTTGTACATATACCCTATCTAACCTACACCGATATCCGCACCGGTATCTACAACAATTTATATATAATGGGCACACGTCAGAATGCAATGCATATT
>NC_051409.1:39591882-39592024 GCF_015228065.2 Penaeus monodon | reverse complement strand
TGCCCTTTCATTACGATACATTAGCGCTCCGGTGTACGAGGACCCTATCCGTTGCCCCAGCGAGCGTACATGAAAGCAGAGCGAGTATTTCGGGGCCGATTTGCACCAGGGGGAAGCAGCGCCCGGCCACATTAACGGTGCG
>NC_051409.1:39591517-39591615 GCF_015228065.2 Penaeus monodon | reverse complement strand
AAATGAAGGTGAAAACAAAAGCAGAAATGAGCAAAAAACATACACACACAAAACAAAAGATATCAATAAAAATAGTAATAGCAAAAAAACGCAAAAAA
>NC_051409.1:39591368-39591494 GCF_015228065.2 Penaeus monodon | reverse complement strand
CAGACATTGAAATATCGTAAAGAAAACAATGAAGGTAAGTGCCTGTCAAGTGTAATTCAGCCTCACACTATGAAACCATTGGCAGATGTAGATGATACTGCACTGTGGGTCCATTCTTGAGAGTAC
>NC_051409.1:39590667-39591020 GCF_015228065.2 Penaeus monodon | reverse complement strand
GGATCAATCGCCAATCATACCAACCAAAATTCGACCAGAAAATTACCACCAAGAGGCAATTCCACAAACAATCCCAGTCAAGAACAGGATTACAAACAACAATCATAATTATCACAGAAATTAAGAAACACACTGCACTGCAACGTGATCAACGTGCAAATATCCTTCTGCAGTGAGGTTTGCAGCAAGACCATCACCATAGCACTCTCAGTGGAAAATGACGTTAAGACATTATGTTCGAAAGCAAAATTGCTTTTCGAATCGTGCTTTGGCGTGAGGGGGTAAACTTGCATTAAGATTTTTAACACTGAAATGGTGATGATTTTTGTAATTTTCGTAATTGAAATATACAC
>NC_051409.1:39589666-39590073 GCF_015228065.2 Penaeus monodon | reverse complement strand
AACACCCTACCTCTCCCCATTCAAGTAATACACACGAATCTTTCCTCTGCTTTCTTCTCTAATCCCAATCTTAGAATTGAATATCATCACAGATTTGCATGTATATAACCCTAGCAATTTGCATGAATATGAACTCACCAAATGAACACAACTCAGACGAATCGAGGTGTAAATGATGATGAACCAAGAATCAGGCAGTAATCATAACGAGAACTCTGATAGATGCTGCGTTATCCCTGTTATCTGGCCGTCATCGTGATGCTGTTATCGGAGGGAGATCTCGCTCTTATCAGTCCGTTCTGGGAAACGGTTCTTGTTCAGTGTTAATTGTTGTTTGAGTGCTGTTCATCAGGTTTGATTGTGTGTGTATAGAGAGAGTTAAAGGATGAGATGAAATACTGAATCAA
>NC_051409.1:39588064-39588216 GCF_015228065.2 Penaeus monodon | reverse complement strand
CCCCACCTCCCACTCCACCCCGAACGGACACCCTTCTCGATAGCTGCCATTAGGTCAACATTATCATTGTATCGACATGGGCTTTGCGGTTAAAGAGAATGTTATCATTATTTTATCATTATTTTCATCGGTTCTGATAAGAGGGGATGATG
>NC_051409.1:39587489-39587653 GCF_015228065.2 Penaeus monodon | reverse complement strand
TGGCCCTCGTTTGCGTCCAGTACTGTTGCTTGTGCAATTTTGGTGAAAATAAAAAAAATCGCACAGTGCAACATGCTCGTTGAGTGTTTAAACTTCAAATTTACATGCGCCACTAACTTTATAATTGATAGTAAAAGCAGCATTAAGCAAAATGGGGCATGGCC
>NC_051409.1:39585763-39586955 GCF_015228065.2 Penaeus monodon | reverse complement strand
CAATCCCTTCAAATACATAATTAAAACAACACAAACAACAAAACAATACATATACCAATCAACACATAGATTAGATAAGCAGATACAGCCAAGAGTAACTTACACTGACCTATATCCCCACCTGCTAACTAATTACATAATAACTCATATAACAGCTCCTATTGCCCTAATTACTCGATAACTTAATTGCCGGAGATGTAATTAGCCGACTCTATTACTACGAGGCAACTTGACATTGAAACGACCACAATAAATGTATCTGCGAACGAGAGGCGTTTATTTCGCATCTAAGCAATAGATTAATTCAATAGATAGATGTATGAATATGTTGATTAATGATGATATACGTTAGTAGATTGAAAGAGATGTAGTGATGAAGGTAGAAAATTAAGTTTCTGGATGATTGTGATGATGATGGTGAGAGTCATTATAGTAATGATGATGGTGATTATTAATTATACCATAGATTATACTTTTATCTCCAATAAATAAATAAGTAAACGTATGTAAAATGCCCTTCACACGACAGTTTGTTCCCATCCACCCAACCCACCCACCCACCCACCGCACTTACCCACAAGCATCCCTTCCACCCATCCCCACCCCCCAACCCACTGCACCCAGAACACGCAACCCATCACCAACCCAACGTACCAGCCCACCTCAACCACCGACCCAACCTAACCAAACCCAAACCCACCCATCGCCTTCACACTCCTAACCCAACCAACCACTCAACTACCCACTCACCCACCGCACACAACCCACCCCGACCCATCCCACCCTACCCAACCCACCCTAACCCACCAACCAACCTTACCCAACCCACCCTAACCCACCAACCAACCCAATCCAACCCACCCTAACCCACCGACCAACCCTACCCAACCCACCCTAACCCACCGACCAACCCTACCCAACCCACCCTAACCCACCAACCAACCCTACCCAACCCACCCTAACCCACCGACCAACCCAATCCAACCCACCCTAACCCACCGACCAACCCACCCCACCCCTAACGAAAAATCCTCCCTAAAAGTAAGTTGCCAGCGCCATCTCCTGCCCCGCGCCCTAAGGGCTGATGATGTTAGGGCGGAGGCACTGACTACACAAGCGCCCTCATTTGCATAACACGGCGGGCGCTGCTGTTGCTCTGACTCCTCGGCCCGACGCTGTTTAAACAGCTGCT
>NC_051409.1:39584907-39585018 GCF_015228065.2 Penaeus monodon | reverse complement strand
ACCCTTCAGAGAACGGACACCGGCAGCAGCGGACGTGAACGTAGCGCCTCCACTTTCCACTCGACAACAGAGGGTTTAAAGTGACCAACATGGCTAAGCCTTTAATATGCA
>NC_051409.1:39584701-39584875 GCF_015228065.2 Penaeus monodon | reverse complement strand
GTCTGTGACGTGACGGAGATTATTTTACATATTTGGATATTTCCCTATTTCTCTCGATTTTTTTCTCTCTGTCCTTCGTTCTCCCTCTCCCTTTCCCATCTTTTTTCTTTCTCTTTCTCATTCGTCCCCCCCATTCTAGTCCTCTTTTCCTCTTTTCATCTTTCTATTACATTT
>NC_051409.1:39584222-39584617 GCF_015228065.2 Penaeus monodon | reverse complement strand
CAACCAACCAACCAACCCAATCCAACCCACCCTAACCCACCGACCAACCCTACCCAACCCACCCTAACCCACCGACCAACCCTACCCAACCCACCCTAACCCACCGACCAACCCAATCCAACCCACCCTAACCCACCAACCAACCCAATCCAACCCACCCTAACCCACCGACCAACCCAATCCAACCCACCCTAACCCACCGACCAACCCACCCCACCCCTAACGAAAAAATCCTCCCTAAAAGTAAGTTGCCAGCGCCATCTCCTGCCCCGCGCCCTAAGGGCTGATGATGTTAGGGCGGAGGCACTGACTACACAAGCGCCCTCATTTGCATAACACGGCGGGCGCTGCTGTTGCTCTGACTCCTCGGCCCGACGCTGTTTAAACAGCTGCTT
>NC_051409.1:39583402-39583513 GCF_015228065.2 Penaeus monodon | reverse complement strand
ACCCTTCAGAGAACGGACACCGGCAGCAGCGGACGTGAACGTAGCGCCTCCACTTTCCACTCGACAACAGAGGGTTTAAAGTGACCAACATGGCTAAGCCTTTAATATGCA
>NC_051409.1:39582702-39582841 GCF_015228065.2 Penaeus monodon | reverse complement strand
ACACACACACACTCCCTCAATAAAAAAGTATATATCTATACATAAATATTCAACACAGACCACCTTCTCTTCGCCACTTTCCTGCGCTCCGCACGCTTTCCATGGCGAAAGTGCTCGAAAAATATCAAATGTCGCGTGC
>NC_051409.1:39582362-39582580 GCF_015228065.2 Penaeus monodon | reverse complement strand
GGGTGGGAGAAGAGAAGAGAAGAGGAGGGCCCCCGGGGGGGAAAAAAGAGGGAATGGGGGGGGGAAAAAGGAAAAAAAAAGGGGGGGAAAAAAAAAAAGGGAAAAGGGGGGAAAAAAAGGGAAAAAGGGGGGGGAAGGGGGGGGAAAAAAAAAGGGGGGATGGAAAAAAAGGGAATGTTAAAAAAAAAGGGGAAAAGGGAAGAAAAAAAAAAGGGGGG
>NC_051409.1:39580937-39581003 GCF_015228065.2 Penaeus monodon | reverse complement strand
TTTTTTCATTTTTTTCCTTTCCTTTGCTCGGCCCCCCGGGGGCTTCCCCTCCGCCCATGGCCCCTC
>NC_051409.1:39580745-39580882 GCF_015228065.2 Penaeus monodon | reverse complement strand
CCCCGGGGGGAAAAGATTTGGGGTTGTTTAATTTTTTTTTTTTAAAATAATGGGGCCCTTTTTTTTTAAGGCAAATAATTTTTTTCAAAAAGTTTTTTGATAACAAAATAACAAGTGTTTGATAAGGTAAAATTTTT
>NC_051409.1:39580625-39580721 GCF_015228065.2 Penaeus monodon | reverse complement strand
CCCCCCAAATTCATGGCGAGGTGAAAAAAGGTTGAGGGGCCCAAGGTCTCGGGTTCACCCCCTTTGGGGGACCCAAACACTTGGGGGGTCGATATT
>NC_051409.1:39579703-39579819 GCF_015228065.2 Penaeus monodon | reverse complement strand
AGGAAAATTGTGATTCTTAGATGGGAAGGATTGATCATTTGCTCAACCAAGGTAATAACGGAAAATATCAGGAAGTCGAGTGTTTCAATCTCGACTTACTGTTGTTCTTTTGTTAT
>NC_051409.1:39579421-39579499 GCF_015228065.2 Penaeus monodon | reverse complement strand
GCAAGAATAAATTCAGTCCAAGCCACGCGTTTCAAGACCCTTAATTTATGTTACTCAAATTAACATTAAGTCAAAATT
>NC_051409.1:39579072-39579352 GCF_015228065.2 Penaeus monodon | reverse complement strand
CATTATTTATAGTATAATTGATACTGACATATTGGCAACAGTAAGAATGTAATTCTATCTTGTATATGAAAAACTGAATCCGACATTGATGACATTTATTTTTTTATGAAACTTTCCCTAAAATTCGTAATACATTTGGCGACAGGCGGTTTAAAATTTTAACCAATACTGGTGGCAGTGGGAATTTATTTTTTATGACACTGATGACAGCGTTAAAAATTCTTACACTGGAACCAGCGGTGGGATTTTAATTCTTACACTTGTGTCATTTGTGGGTTTT
>NC_051409.1:39577345-39578151 GCF_015228065.2 Penaeus monodon | reverse complement strand
CAAACCTCACAACAACAACCGCCTTCCTCTGCTCCCCTCGGCGAGAAACTACACAACCATTTATCATATCCCGTCAGAGGGGAGATTGGGGGGGGGGGGGCGAGGGGAAGGGAGAGGAGAGGGAAGAGAGTTGTGGGTAGGAGGGAAAAGGGAGGGGGCGGGGAGGGAGAAAGGGAGAAGGGGAAGGAGGGGAGAGAGGGGATGGGAAGGGAGATGAGGATATGAGGTAAGACGGATGGAGGGTAGAGGGAGATAAGAGGAGTGGGAGAGGAGGAGAAGAAAATAAGGGGAGAGAGAAGGGGTAAGAGAGAAGACAGGAGCTAGGCTGAGAGTACGGGGAGGGGAGGGAGGGGAGAGGAGAGGGAAAACCCCTGAGAGTACGGAGGGAGGAAGGAGGGGAGATTGAAGGAAGGAGGGAGGGTAGTGGAGGAGGGAGAGGAATCATTGGGGTTAGGGGAGGGGGAGGGGGGGGGAGGGGAGGGAAGGAAGCAGTGGAAAAGGGGAGGGGGAGAGGGGGGAAGGGAGAAGGGGAGGGGGGAGAGGACGAACTTGCCCCCACCACCCTGCTCTCACGTATTCATGACTTGTTTCCTCATGGGGGGTGGGACGAGGGGAGAGAGAGAGGGGAAGGGAGGGGAAGGAGAGAGAGAAGGGGGAAGGAGAGTGAGAGAGGGGAAGGGATGGGAGAGAGAGAGGGGAGGAGGGGAGAGAGAGGAGGGGGAATGGGAGGGAGAAAGGGGAGGGGAGGGAGAGAGGAGAGAGGTAAGGAATTGAGAGTCAACTGAAATGGAGAAGGTGCGAGAGAT
>NC_051409.1:39577135-39577264 GCF_015228065.2 Penaeus monodon | reverse complement strand
GTGAGAGGTAGAGGAGAAAAGGAGAAGGAGATAGGATCACTAAATCAGATAATATTAATAATATATAAACACGAATGAAGGATTCATTTCTTCATAACTTATTACATAATAGATGAATATTGACAGTAG
>NC_051409.1:39576730-39576848 GCF_015228065.2 Penaeus monodon | reverse complement strand
CAGAAACAAATATACTTATACAGAACATGGTTGACTCATTCTCTCTCCTTCTACTTTCTATTATGATAAGTGACGAACAGCGTGCGCATAATTTGGTGTTTTCCTTCAGTTTTGACAC
>NC_051409.1:39576018-39576682 GCF_015228065.2 Penaeus monodon | reverse complement strand
TGAAATACAGAGTTAGACAATAATGTAAACAGGTAGTTTTACACGTCATTTAAGTCATACATTATAATGCAATTTCAAATTAGCATAGGAGCAACAGGGAGTCCATCCAACACGCCGTTAACACGAGTCACCCCTGAAGAGACAATCGACCTTCAGAAAACGATGCTGCAACAGAGACAGTTGTATCTCCTAAATAAAGATATCGTTAACGTTTTTTGTTATTTTGTTATCACTATGATTGATGATAGCACTGATAAGAATAGCATTAATCGAAGTTTTTATTATATGTTTATTATTACTAATGTCGCATTAACTGATGTCATTGTTGTTGTTATTTCTCTTGTGTGCGCGGTTATGTGTGTGTGTTGGGGGGGGGGGGGAAGCAAACACACAAACATACATATTTTCGTTTTTCAAAGCATTAAAACATAAACACATGCAAGCATAGATCGATGTTAGATGTTAGTATTGGATCAGGAGTAAAATATACGTTGTTATTGTGCTAAACATTAAACAGTACAATGAATTTATTAGAAATCTTTTTCGTTTTTATTCTTATCATTTACCCTCATACATTCCTTGTTAGTTAGTAGACAATCATGTTTATCATCACAATCGTATTTGGTAATCAACGGATCCTCACCAGAAAATAAGATATAAAACC
>NC_051409.1:39575836-39575988 GCF_015228065.2 Penaeus monodon | reverse complement strand
CATCATTAAAGTCATCACTGTTATTATGCGCATCCAATTTTACCGTCAACGTCATCACAAATTTCAGATTTTGATTTGCATTACTGTCATTCCAGTCTCACCATCAAATCATCAAAGTCATCACTTCTACTCGTATTTCGTGAACCCAAACT
>NC_051409.1:39575120-39575751 GCF_015228065.2 Penaeus monodon | reverse complement strand
GCCATCATTGTCGCCAGTCGCTCATCTTTAACTCTGCCATGAATTCAAGTCGCGGATTGTGTGGGGGAGGGGGGGAGGAGGGTATAATGGAGGGCAAGTGGAGGAGAGGGGGGGAGGGAGAGGGAGGGAAGGAGGGACGAGGAGTGGGGGGAGAGAGGGGAGGAGGAGACGAAAGAGGGGAGGAGGAGTGGAGAGGGAGGGTAGAGAAGACGTGGGTGGGGGAGAAAGGGGAGAAGGAGAAGAAAGAGGGGAGGGGAGGAGGAAGGGAAGAGATGGGTAGAAAGGAGGGGAAAGAGGATGGGGAGGAGGGGGAGAAGGTGAGAAGGAAGGAGGTTGGGGGAGGAGAGGAAGACAGAGTAAGGAAGGAGAGGGGAAGGGAGGGAGTGGGGGGAGGGGAGAGGAGATCAGAAGAGGGATGTGACCTTAATTGGAGCTTTTCGCAAGCACTCTTCCTCGCCCTCGTTCACTTCCCCCCACACTCCCCTCCCCCCGCCCACCCTCCCCTCCCCTCTCCCCCCCTCCCCACCCTCTATCACACCCTCCTCTTCAGTTCTTTCCTCGCGTTTCTCCTTCTCTTTCATACGTTTTTAAAAATTCTGTTTTCTGTCTCGGTCTCTCGCTCTCGCATTTT
>NC_051409.1:39574143-39574253 GCF_015228065.2 Penaeus monodon | reverse complement strand
GGACAATGGTGGTGACTCTATCATCCTTTTTTCCCTCCCTTCAATTTGACGTTTCATTTACGCTATTCTTCTGACGCTCCTTCGCCCCGCCCCTAATGCATCCGGAGATG
>NC_051409.1:39572976-39573281 GCF_015228065.2 Penaeus monodon | reverse complement strand
GTGTATTCGATTCCATCGAAGATCGCAATCAAGTCTCAGTTAATTTCCCTCACTCTTTTCCAAACAGATAACATCACAAAGTTTTCGCCAGGTCCCAGATCTCTCGGAAATAGTTTCCGAACTCGACGCAAGATGGCTCTGCAAGTGTCTGAAGATGGAGTGCAGAAGAGACGGCTTCGTGCGAGGGGAGAGGACACGAGTTGAGGCCTCGGATGAGAGGATAATGAGGTGAGTGAGGATTTTGTGTGCGAGCGCGTGTGATGCTGTGAGGTTGTGAGGTTGTGTTGAGGGTGGTGGATGGGTAG
>NC_051409.1:39570396-39570525 GCF_015228065.2 Penaeus monodon | reverse complement strand
GAAACGAGTCAGGGAGAGAGACTAAGCCGAGCTCCGAGCTGAGGACGACAGGACTCGATAGAAAAGAGAGAGAGGAACGTGGCTGTATTCATAATGGTTAACAGAGGAGGCTCAAGTCGGCTCCAGACA
>NC_051409.1:39568501-39568633 GCF_015228065.2 Penaeus monodon | reverse complement strand
AGAGTGCAATCAATCCCAGCCCTTATGCCCTTTGACTCGAAGGTCGCTATTCCCGGCGCTCAAGTACCCCGGGGTGTCTCAGGGGACCAGGGTGAATCAATGGCACCTTCATTTGCATGAGGCAGCTGAGAG
>NC_051409.1:39568279-39568427 GCF_015228065.2 Penaeus monodon | reverse complement strand
TTGCACTCACGATCCTAGGAGTTCTCATGTTGTCTCGCGTAATGAGGGGAATGTGAGGCAGGTGAGTGTTTTGTGCTGTGAGATGTGTGGATTGAATGGATGTGTGTATTTTGTGCGTCCCCTACGCAAATATATGGGGTGCGAATCC
>NC_051409.1:39567457-39568093 GCF_015228065.2 Penaeus monodon | reverse complement strand
CCATGTGAAAAGTCTATGGTTATACGACGCCACATTTGACTAACCTGGCTCCTCATGGAGAGTAGTTCCATATCGCTTTGGATTCTACACGAAATTATTGGATACGGTTCTTCGAAACAACAAGAGAGAAAAATTAATTAGTGTATATAATTCATTGGTATTAATACCACATTTCGTTTATATTAGAAGATAAGCTCATGAGTTCCTCCAAATACATTGTGTCTCGCCTTCATGCAAAAAGCCCAGTATAAAAAATAAGACATTAAAAAGAGATAAAATCCTTTTAAATTACAATAAATACACTTGATTTTGCTGGACAGTAGATAGAGCTAATGCAGAGTTACAGAAAGCCTGAACAACTGTCTTGCATTATAGAGATAGTACAAGCCTCTCATCGACCTGAGGTTATGTAAGCACTGTGATATGAACACCGAGAGCCCTGTTGTACAGCGATGTGGACTGTATGCGTTCCGAAATTGAATTTGAGAGTGATGTCTTTCTGTTTGCACAAGGCGAGGGGAAATCTATCTCCTTTGCAAGGTCTGTGCGCTTGAAATTGCTTTCTTAGGTATGATGTACGGTACTCTTGGATTTCCTGGGGAAGTATTTTCACTATTCTTTTCAAGTCTTGTCAAG
>NC_051409.1:39566955-39567416 GCF_015228065.2 Penaeus monodon | reverse complement strand
CTCTTGTCGAGTCTTCGTTTATTTCGAGTCTTCCTGCTGTAAGTCACTTTTGTTGCCTATTCATTAATAATTTTTCTAGTTAATCTGGGACTGACTGTGAAGTCTATTCAAGCTTTTTTTTCCAAGTCTTTTTCTTCAATTTTTTTAGCTCCTTTCCCTCACCATCAATGCGATTATCGCGTATTTATTCCCTCGTGCCTATGAACATTGCTTTCTCTCTTTTTTTTTCTATTTCGGGATCACGAAGGAATATGAAAATCTTTGGACCACATATAACCTGTCTTTATGTTTACTTCGTGGTTGCATGTCTATGTTTAAAAGAAATGTTTATTCTAAAAAAATGGTATAATCTGCAAACACGAAAGTCACTTGTGCAAACATAGAAGTCAAATTAAGAGTGATGATAATAAAAGAAGGATAATAAATGGAGAAACAAAATTATAGAGAAAAAATAAAGATGA
>NC_051409.1:39566412-39566584 GCF_015228065.2 Penaeus monodon | reverse complement strand
GCGCATAACTGAAGTAGCAAAACACACGCAAACACGTAATTATCACCCATGCCACCGAAGAGATGGTCTGGAAGTCGATGGTCGTGCGTTCCGTCTGTTGACTAAAGGATACGATGCTGTCTTAACTCCTGTGCAGAGACCTCAGGTAATACGTGTGATCTTGAGAGAGGGC
>NC_051409.1:39565869-39565971 GCF_015228065.2 Penaeus monodon | reverse complement strand
GGATTAAACGAGGATAAGAAGGGAGAAGGTTGAATGGGGAGGGGAAATAGGGTAAGGAAGATAACACAGGCCAATGGTAGTGGGGAAATGGAAGAGGATCAG
>NC_051409.1:39565483-39565800 GCF_015228065.2 Penaeus monodon | reverse complement strand
AGGATGTGAACAAGGAAAATGATGTGAGAAAGCGAGAGGACAAGGCAAAACCAAATAAAGATTGACCAAGAAAGACAGGGGAAGAAAAGACCAGGTTAAGATAAATAGATTTTGGTTGATTATATAACAACGAATCTCATTATTTATCTTAGAATATTCGTTAGTAGTTTAATTCAATTAATTGTTTGGCCTAGCGATATCTAACTGTTAGTTATAGGTGTGTTCATGTGGTATACTGGAATGTGTGTAATATGTAATATGTTAATGCAAAACAAATAAACAGATTAGGAGACAAAGGTGAGCACACAAATACACAC
>NC_051409.1:39565079-39565257 GCF_015228065.2 Penaeus monodon | reverse complement strand
ACGACAGCATTGTTCCGTTTGTTCGTAAAATATACTCCCAAGTTGAAATGCTTTCCCTCTCAAGTTCCAGACTTCGGAAACAATATATCTTGTCTCTTCACGGGAGCTGAAAGGACTGCTGAATGTACAGCGCATATATCATTCTTTTATTGTTTAATTACAATGTGATGTATTAAAA
>NC_051409.1:39564614-39565000 GCF_015228065.2 Penaeus monodon | reverse complement strand
CGTTTTAACATTTTCTGATACATAATACGTTTTTCTAAATCCTACTTTTTGGATGCTCATTTAGCTTATTCAGATATCTTGGAACTCGGCAACTTGAAACAACTCATGACATAAAAAATACCCCATAATTACATTACTGGTGAGATCAAATAAAAAAAACTCATGAATAACAATATTATGTTCAACGTTATAATAAGTTTATAATTGGTGTCTTACTCTCAGGTTGTTTTAAATGCTTTCAGATGGTGTTAGTTCATTTAAAAATATCAAAGTCAATAGTAGCTGTAATAATTGTAAATATTCATTAATAATAGCAGTAATAATCCAAGCATTACGATCATCAGCACAATAGTTATAACAATCATTATGAAGATAACAACGGCAGA
>NC_051409.1:39564201-39564379 GCF_015228065.2 Penaeus monodon | reverse complement strand
CTTTGAAGGCCGTTTCCCATCAAGCTCTGACGCGCCAAGACATATATGGATCTCGCTTCCCAAAATTAAAACCAAAAATAAGAAAAAAAAAGAGAGAAACTCATTTCACTCTGTCTTTGTAGACTGTAAAGATAATAGAAACTCGGTCCTTGGCGATGGAATCCAGTTAGTTACACCA
>NC_051409.1:39563167-39563279 GCF_015228065.2 Penaeus monodon | reverse complement strand
TGGCTTTGTACTGCGCAGAAGACATTTTATTGTAGGGAAATTGGATGGAGATATTTTTTCTACGTTATGGCCGGCGGGAGCCTCGTGTTTGTGCGTGTGTGTCATGACAGAG
>NC_051409.1:39562360-39562562 GCF_015228065.2 Penaeus monodon | reverse complement strand
CGTCCACTCCCCGTCCACTCTTTAATAAATGTTTATATTCATGTGTTTGCGCATTCATGTATTCATACGATCCGACATGCATTTATATACATATTGACAAGTAAATCTATGCATTGTGAAATTCAATTGCTATTGCAGAATAGATTAATTTCCACACTTTGCAAACAGAAGGAAAACATCTGGTCTCTTCGGACAGCATTTC
>NC_051409.1:39562001-39562071 GCF_015228065.2 Penaeus monodon | reverse complement strand
TGCGGGAAAAGAAAGGAAACGATAAAAAGAAAATTGGAAACCAGCAGAGGGAAGAGGGAAGCGAGGGAGA
>NC_051409.1:39561011-39561171 GCF_015228065.2 Penaeus monodon | reverse complement strand
CCCTTGACCCTGCACGGAGCGTTGTTGACCTGTGACGCCGGGGTCATTATTCCTGTTCTTTTTTCTCCACATGCTTGGCCTTCTTACCGGCATGGGGGCGGGGCTGCGGGCGTCGACTCGCTGCCTAGCATTTACTCCGGTCAAAAAGAAAATTACCAAA
>NC_051409.1:39559505-39559640 GCF_015228065.2 Penaeus monodon | reverse complement strand
TGTCACATAAAGCTAACATTTATTCCCCTTTTTTCCACGGCAATAGCAAGCTGTAACAGTACCATCAGTCTTGTTTATGCAACCCTCAACATTACAGTCACTCTCTGTAATTTCAGTGACGTGTCGTGTCGTCGA
>NC_051409.1:39559186-39559273 GCF_015228065.2 Penaeus monodon | reverse complement strand
CGATGTTACCACGTATCATGGTGAGTCGAGTTGAGGAGTGTCACCATTCTGACGGTCGTGAACCACGGAAGTTGTTCAGTTTAATCT
>NC_051409.1:39559077-39559143 GCF_015228065.2 Penaeus monodon | reverse complement strand
GTTATGAGGGAATTGGGGGGGAGGGGGTAATTTGGGAGCTATGGAGGAGGGGGTACTGGAGACTAA
>NC_051409.1:39558585-39558674 GCF_015228065.2 Penaeus monodon | reverse complement strand
AAGAAATAGGGAGGAAAGAGAACCGAGTTAGAGGTAGGAATGAAGGAATGAAGGAAGCGAGAGGAAGGACGAAGAAGAAAGGGGATTGT
>NC_051409.1:39558463-39558538 GCF_015228065.2 Penaeus monodon | reverse complement strand
TTATATCATTTGCGTGAATGGTAAATGGGATGACTTTTGAATAATGAACAAGGTTATTCATCGTGCTGAGGGATT
>NC_051409.1:39557471-39557657 GCF_015228065.2 Penaeus monodon | reverse complement strand
GTTAAAACTCTATCATTTCTTTTTTTCTCGAAATACTAATGAAAATGAAACTAGTCATGACAAAGGCCATGGAGTCATGTGTTATAACTTGCTGGCGATCAAGGAATTTTCATGACAGGGAAATAAATCACCAAAAAAAAAATTGACTTCAAGATAATTACAGAGAACGAAGAAAATATTTTTGCG
>NC_051409.1:39555292-39555748 GCF_015228065.2 Penaeus monodon | reverse complement strand
GTGTAATCCTTGAATAAGAAACATAAAAAAGAATATATATGACAAGAAAAATAAAAATAGATAATGATTGCATCAAAATGAACAAAGAAATATTAAAGGAAGAAAGAAAAGAAACGAATAAAAGACAAAAGAAAAGATACGAAATAAAAACAAGAAAACAAAGCAAAACAGAAAAAATGAAAAGAGGACGAAAACTTTCGTAATTAAGCAGTAAAGAAGGTAATTAAAAGTAAAACGAAAAAAAAAAAACAGAAAAGAAAAGAAAAAAATATTTATATATATCCAAAAGAGCAATAAACTTGTAAACAATTTGCATAAGAGATTAATCGGAATAAGAAACCGACATGGAGATTCCTTAAAGGCGAAACTCTATGGACGAGAGATACAAGAAAGGACCTTAGCGGTTAGCCAATAAACGCGCTCATCATCTTTATCAATTCTTTATTCACATCTAGA
>NC_051409.1:39554116-39554339 GCF_015228065.2 Penaeus monodon | reverse complement strand
GTTTTGTTGTAATGCAATGGAGTCAGCGGAAAAAGCTAAATGGCCGTTGGAAAAATATTCATAGATACGGAAAACGAAAGGGTTTGGTAATCAAACTTGAAATAAAAGTTTAGCTGTAAAAAACAATTGAATTTGTTTAAATATTCTGATAATTTGCGAAGGACAAAGTTTCGAGCAAAAAAGTTTGTTTAACTGAAAAATAAACAGGAGAAATGGAAACGGT
>NC_051409.1:39553797-39553943 GCF_015228065.2 Penaeus monodon | reverse complement strand
AAGAAACAGAGAGGGATGAAGACGACAGCCAAAGACACCAAAAAGAAAGAAAAAAGAGAGAGGGAAAGAGAATAAGGAGATAAAATACTAATCCTCACTGACCTCCAACTTAGCCATCTGTGATTCCATCCAACCCACAGCCTCTG
>NC_051409.1:39553581-39553741 GCF_015228065.2 Penaeus monodon | reverse complement strand
TGGAGCGTCTTCTGTTACATCACTTATGCAAAAACTTTGACGTTTTTTCCCCTCGCCCGCCAGCCCGCCCTCCACTAATTTTGTAATTATTCAAAATTAAATTCGCAAACTTTAATCAAGGTTCTGTCAAAACAATTTGTTATATTCAAGGATTTATAAA
>NC_051409.1:39553376-39553446 GCF_015228065.2 Penaeus monodon | reverse complement strand
TGCGATATGAATTTCGCTTCATTTTAGCATCATTAAGATTAATTGCATTTAACCCCTTGTTCTCACCTCA
>NC_051409.1:39552749-39553052 GCF_015228065.2 Penaeus monodon | reverse complement strand
CTCATATAAAGCTGCACTGATCAGCGAAGGAATTACAAATATAGGACGTTGATAATATCAGCAGTCTTTTTTGTGATTTTTTGAAAAGCTTTTTTTTTTTAAGAAGTATGCTTATTGGCAAACAAAAATCACAAAATAAAAACACGCACAAAACACAGCTAGTTAAGGAAGAAAACCCTTTTTGTGATGTACTATAAACCAGTCCTTTTAATGAGTTATATTCGTTCTTGGTGTCACGGAAATTATCGTGTGACGGTAAGCCAAGGAGACGAAAATGGACGAGACATAATAAAGTTTGCTAAG
>NC_051409.1:39551644-39552506 GCF_015228065.2 Penaeus monodon | reverse complement strand
AATTAGCTATGATACTGTATGCATTACATAACGTAGTGAGACAATGATAGATTACTACCGATGCAGAATCTTACTTTTTTCTATTTGTTTATTTTCTACTTCTTTATTTTTGTAAGATGCTTCTCATCTTTCATTAAAATCTCATAGCTCACAATCAGTCATCTTTCTCCTATCACTATAAATTATAATGATCAATAATCTATAATGATAATGTACAATATCATAATCATTATATCGAATTTATCTATATAATTGTATAAAATACTATCTATCATAACATACTCATCTAATATAATTCTGACACTCATATATATATATGTAATGATAATAATAATCTATGACTATCTTGACATCATACATAGTATTCGATACATACACAATCATAATAATCTATCTATACTCTAATAATATATATACTATCTCATTTATAATGTAATGCTATTATGTACTCTATCTAATATAATCTAATATCAATTATTATTATTTAATAATATATATTAATAATACATTATTAATGCATAATAATAGTTATATACTAAATAATATGTGCATTATATGATGATTGATCACAATTCTCTACTACTATATCTTCTTTCTATTCTCTCTCATTATCTATATACTCTAATCCTATTCTCTCTCTTCATTGACTAATGTAGATAAAAAAAGTTTATAAGTGGCTCGGATATGTAACACATTCATATTGATTGTCGAGTTTATAATAAAGTTATTTAATATTTCTTACACTTTATTTTCTTTTTAGTGTATGAGGGAGTCCTCTCTGCCTTACCTGAGTTCTCTTCGTCAACAATTTAGTTTTTTCTACAAGTCAGAAAAAATACCTAGATTCCTCGCATAATTAGGC
>NC_051409.1:39551445-39551518 GCF_015228065.2 Penaeus monodon | reverse complement strand
AAGTGAAAAGGGGATGGTTCTCCAATTTGTAATTAAAATGCTCATAAGACTCACAAGATACAGATCACATATT
>NC_051409.1:39550813-39551150 GCF_015228065.2 Penaeus monodon | reverse complement strand
CAGTAGGAATTCCATCCTTAGAAGCTCGTCGACGCCATCTCGTTCTGCGAAGGAACTCTTGCCAAGATTTCAAAGGCTCTTTCTTGAAAAATAAAAATAAAATCGATTTAAGGAATTCATTTTTCCTTTCAGTTGAGACGGATGAGGCAATCGAGTGGCGTTTCGATGGATGAAATAACTCGTTGTTAAGTGGGTGGATGAGAGGAGTGGATGAGAGGAACATAGAAGAGCGATGGCTATGGCTGAAATAGGTTTCAAGATTTTTATAATCCTTTTATAGATAGAAATTGTAATAGGAATCAGATGTAGACAAAAAATTATGAATGTCTTTTATGAG
>NC_051409.1:39550425-39550614 GCF_015228065.2 Penaeus monodon | reverse complement strand
ATGGATTTTTCCATCCAAGTTTTTTTGCATATCACCGTCGATGTTTGTGACACCGGGTGCTTGGTTGCCGCTGTTTCAGTGCCATCGCATGTCACTTGATTCAGACATTCTTTTTATGACAGAAATCTTGTAGTTTTGCTCCATCATATGAATTTGTTGTTAAGATTTTTGTCCATTTTTCTCGCAGAT
>NC_051409.1:39549311-39549997 GCF_015228065.2 Penaeus monodon | reverse complement strand
CTTACACTCTCCACCACACGCATCTCTACACCACACCGCAACACACCACGAGTCACAACCCCACCAGATCGCACCCACTGCCCCCTCTCGCCGCCTCGTCACGCCGCCCCATTTCGCCGTCAGCGTCAGCCGAGATCACCATGAAGCCGAATTCACAATGGCAAAGCATCTTTACTTCGTCGCTCTTGTCTTGTTCGCTCCCTCCTTCCTCCTTCCCTCTCTCCCTTCTCTCCTACCTTCCCTGCCTCTTTCTTCTCCCTTCCATTCCTTCCTTCCCTTATTCTCTCCTTTTCCCCCTCCTCCTGTTTATTTACGCCTTCCTTTCTTTTCTCCCTTTCTCTCCTCCCCTCCATTCCCTCCTTCCTTTTTCCTCTCCCTTCCCCTCCTCTCCTCCCTCCTTCCCTTCTTCCCTGCCTTCTCTCCTTCCATGCCTCCTCTCCTCCCTTCCTCCCTTCCTCCCTTTCCTCCCCTCCTCTCCATCCCTCCCCTTCCTCCTTCTTCCATTTCTTCTTCCTACTCCACCCCCTCTACCCACCCCCTACCCCCTTCGCCGCCTGGCACTCATCACCTGTTGCGCACAAAGTGTTCTTGCAACATTGCATTGCAGAGTCGTTCCTCTGAAAGGTCCAGAATTAGCATATCTTTTATCCCGAACAACAGGAGGAGGACGTGGGTGTTGTATTGTC
>NC_051409.1:39548348-39548558 GCF_015228065.2 Penaeus monodon | reverse complement strand
GTTCCAATATGGCCAAGACCGACACAAATTTCATCCCTTTTTCCCCGATATTACAACAACAACAAAATGTCTCTGAGCTACATACATCAGCGACCGGGCCTTCGCAGATGTGTCCTCGCCTGATACATAAACATATTCGTGGTTAACCCTTGCGTTTTGGTGTCTCGGTGACTGGTGGGTTGAGGCGTTGGTGGATTGGTGGGTTGGCTG
>NC_051409.1:39546693-39547577 GCF_015228065.2 Penaeus monodon | reverse complement strand
GGCAGCTTATTTGTAATTAAATATGGGTTGTTTGTCCATAGAGTTTTGAATACCTTGTTACTACTTTTTCGGATATTGCACTTTATATTGAAAAAAATAATAATAATTAGGAAAGATCACAGACTCACTTTAAAATCCTATAACTAATATTGCACATAAAATGAATACATAAAAGTAATAAAGTAAAAAAAAACAACAAAGAAGCGTAATATCCCGTCTCGTGTAGGTCTTGCATTTCTGTTCACACGCAAATGCGAAAGGGAATACAGTTATCATTTCGTTGGTTTGTATTCAGATATAGAGAATTTTGCAGTTCTAAGAAGAATTTTATATACATGTCGATACAGCGAAGTTAAGATCATAATATTAATCACAGGTATAAAAACAATCATACAAATTTTGAAGAAAAAAAAATATATATATATATACACAAAAATGAAACAGCGATTATTTCTGTTGTAGTTTTGTCATATAAAAGGAAACATTTTCTCGTGTCCATGATCTCTCGACAAAATGGTTACGGCTTTTCTTTTATTATTATTATCATGAAGGCTGCTGTTCTTGTTGCAGAAACGGTTACTGTTATTATAACTGCCATTCCCGCTTTATAATTGGAAGAACAGCAACAGACATGCAAGAAAAGAAATATATATATAATTTCTTTCCGCACATTTTAATGCCTGATATTATTTCATCACAGAGACCGCCGCCGCTGCATTACATTAAGGACAATTACATCATATGAATTTAATTCGTTAACACTACGCAATTAAACCCAGTTTGTGATGTACTCTTAGTATTAAGTGTAATGACTCCGCACTTATTTCGTTACTTTTCCCTGTTGTCATTTACGCAGGTGGTCTGGAGGGACAATAATTTCTCGA
>NC_051409.1:39546072-39546294 GCF_015228065.2 Penaeus monodon | reverse complement strand
CCCCTTACATTCGCTTCCTTTAATAACTGATGACACATATATAATCTCCCCTTTCCCTTAATCAGAAGCTGCATCAATTAATATGAATTTTATCATCATATCTCAAGTATTTTGTTTACTCGTGTCGCCGATAGAGGGAAGCACTGCTGAGAAGCGCAGTGCAGAAGGACCGGGTCGTGTTTGCTGGACTTCAAGTGAGGTGCCTATGCTAAGTGGAAAATG
>NC_051409.1:39545519-39545762 GCF_015228065.2 Penaeus monodon | reverse complement strand
AAATAATCACCACGGAAAAAAAACGAAAAAAAACGAAAACAAAACACGAAAAACACAAGAAAAAATTACACCTGTATATCTTCTCCTCTTTGTCCCTAGCGTTCGCATATCTCATCACCGGATTACTGCGGATTCATTAGCGTTCTTGAGCCCTGCTAAAGACCTTCCCCGTGCAGCCTGCCACTTGGCGTTATGTAACACCTACTTAACCTGCTTTCATACCTGCTGCGTGTATACAACCGC
>NC_051409.1:39545120-39545249 GCF_015228065.2 Penaeus monodon | reverse complement strand
TTGTTGTACTTTATTGTCAGTTTCAAATAAGTAGCTTTTTATTGCGTTTAAAGAGACATTTGTCATGGACATTAATCCACTGATAATAGAACATACGCATGTAAAGGGTACATGCATTTTGTGTATGTC
>NC_051409.1:39544846-39545072 GCF_015228065.2 Penaeus monodon | reverse complement strand
TGAGTGAGTTTCAACGTTTGCGTGTCGATACCCGCAGTTGCAGTTAGTGAGTGAAGGCAGTTAATGAAGCCTGGCGTGTGATTTCCGCGGAGTTTAGACACGTTACTAAAACTTCATAGTAAACTTGAGTGCAGAACGAAAAATGTATCTACCAAAGTATTGTAACAGACAATAAATGATTGGCATATTAATTATGATTCTCTACTTGTACTTAGTGTGTTGAGAT
>NC_051409.1:39544498-39544686 GCF_015228065.2 Penaeus monodon | reverse complement strand
CAGACAAACATACAACACACACAAATATGTATAAGATTTTTGATAATGCTAATAATGAAATTGTCTCGATATTTTTCAAAAGTAGATGGAAAAGACAGAAAAGTTAGAATCTTTATATTCAGTGCACTGTTTGGCCAGCGGATCTGGGTTGAATATCCTTCAGAACTGAATCAGAAATCTTGCAAGTT
>NC_051409.1:39544130-39544461 GCF_015228065.2 Penaeus monodon | reverse complement strand
GTTATAGATGAAAAAAATGAAAACGGGGGGGGGGAGAAGAGATGAAATGATAAACCTTGATGGAATTTTATTTTTGTCTCTGTTTGTCTGTATTTTTTCATATTTGTGTCTTTGTTTCTGTCCTTGTGTGTATATGCCTGCTTGAGTCTGTGTCTGGTCAGCGTTTTCATCTCTTTTGTCTTTTGTGCTCTTCTCTTAGAACATTCCTTTTGTCTGAACTTATCGACGTCTCTGTCTGAGCCTCACCGTATCTGTCTGTATTTCTGAAATTGTCTGTCTGTATCATTTAGTGTCCCGGTTCCATGTTTTCGTACGTCGCAGCCCTGTCTTT
>NC_051409.1:39543588-39543741 GCF_015228065.2 Penaeus monodon | reverse complement strand
CCCTACCCTGTAAGAACATAAATATATATCTCTTTAGGCATACACTCAAAATATTTACAGATATATATCAGGGAAAGATAACAGAGAGAGAGAGAACTCAAATAGTAGAAGGAGGCAAGGGGGGGGGGGGTGGACTTCATACCAAAAATAAAG
>NC_051409.1:39543158-39543304 GCF_015228065.2 Penaeus monodon | reverse complement strand
GTGATTTCTTCTCACTTTCTTTCTGTTTATTTTGTATTTCAATCACTTACCTTTTTTACTAATGTCTTCTCTTTTTCTTTTCATCGATTGATATTTCATTCCAGTTCCTTTTTCATGAATTTTCTTCTATCCTATTATTTAGAATG
>NC_051409.1:39542870-39543119 GCF_015228065.2 Penaeus monodon | reverse complement strand
CACCTCATTTCCCTTTCCTTTTTCATCTTTAATGCATATTCTTACGTTTTCTAAAATTCTTAACTTTGATTATAAAGACGGTATTACGATGTTCAAAATCATGCTTTCTTTTTTGCGATATTTTTGAATGGTCATATTCATACGGCTGTAAGGACTTTTTTTCTTTGATCGTACATGAATTCAAATGTATTCATACACAGAATATATATTTCTGTTAACGAGGATACCAGGAAAGAATAAGAAAACAAA
>NC_051409.1:39542513-39542775 GCF_015228065.2 Penaeus monodon | reverse complement strand
ATCTTTCATTTAATAAAAAGAACAAGAATGCCGAAGTATACAGCCAAAAATCATATTTAAAAATCGAAAATAAATTTTAACAAAAAGTTTCAAACGACAGTGAGAGCTAAAAGAAAGAAGAATAAAAGGATTTTGAAAGGAAAAAAAAAAAACATTATACCAGAGGTCACCTTATTATTGAAAAGATTCAAGGTGAACATGCACTCGTGATGAACTGAGCTGGCTTCAGTGTAATGAAAGGGCAACACGGTATCATGGAATT
>NC_051409.1:39541826-39542050 GCF_015228065.2 Penaeus monodon | reverse complement strand
AGCGCTCTCTCGTTTCATTACCGCGCGAGCCTCCCTCCCATCCCTGCTTCCATGCAAATAATTCATCCGGATAAAAATAACAGCGCCCTGCCTTCTCGCCGATGAGTATCAAGTTTAATTACATCTCCACTTTAATAAACAGAAAATTTAAGGTATGGAGTCAATGGGTTTTCTCCATATTACGGGGAATTACGTGCTCATATAAAACTAAGGAGAGAGAGGGA
>NC_051409.1:39541466-39541614 GCF_015228065.2 Penaeus monodon | reverse complement strand
GCTCTGTCTCTGTGTATCTGTGAGCGTGCACCTACATCTATGAATAACAAACACCCTGTTTTATACAATGGCAGGAGCCCACAACAAAACAAAAAGAGGTTTATTAAATGGTGAAACCTTCCAGTAATTCTGTTTTGCGATCTACGTC
>NC_051409.1:39541157-39541392 GCF_015228065.2 Penaeus monodon | reverse complement strand
GGTCAGCGTGGTCTCTGCGTGTGTCTATCCGCGTGTGTACTTACTCGCTCAAGTTTATTATCTCATAAAACGCAGATTGATATGAGTTGATCATTTACGTCATTATAGTATCGCGTTCTGATTGGTCCAAATCATTGATTAGTGTAGAGAGTGCCAAGCCACAGAATGCACGTAATAACCCCTTTGAGTTTGTACATGCCGGTGGATGTTCTTGAAAATTAGTCATGCATATACA
>NC_051409.1:39540733-39540809 GCF_015228065.2 Penaeus monodon | reverse complement strand
TCATTTGTATTCACAAGAGCATCTGACCAAAATAGTTAACCTGCAACAACCCCCTATGATTATACAGGACAATACG
>NC_051409.1:39540637-39540703 GCF_015228065.2 Penaeus monodon | reverse complement strand
TCCTCAACATGGACCAACCTCCTATCTTTAAAATAACAGGTGTTTGACCATCACATTTTAACCGAA
>NC_051409.1:39540314-39540520 GCF_015228065.2 Penaeus monodon | reverse complement strand
CACCCAAAACCACTCACCTCAGTTGTGCTTGCATGCATGTTAAGTGGCACGATCTGTTGCACGATCTATTAGCAATTTTGTTTTCATTCCCTCGGCAGGAGTTCTGTGCGAGTGAGGATGCATTCGATAAGAACAGTGAATTCAGATTTCTTTTGTGCATAAGGGAAGGTTGCAGTTGGTTGGGTTGAGGTTAGGAGCTTCGATCA
>NC_051409.1:39539742-39539963 GCF_015228065.2 Penaeus monodon | reverse complement strand
TTATTTAACTTTTTCAAGTCTTGCTTTTTTGAGGGAAAATATTTTGATATTTGTTTTTTGCTTTTAATAAATGAGATTATTCTTGTGAAAAATGTGTAAGATCAGAAGTTAGAGAGTTTAGATTCATTTGATTTCAGGTGATTATAAGTTTTGCTTTTATTGCAGTCACTATTACCATAATCCTCATTGCCACCTGAATATCTTCTTTTAAGCACTTATTC
>NC_051409.1:39539101-39539199 GCF_015228065.2 Penaeus monodon | reverse complement strand
CTCTTTTTCTATCCCCCACCGCGGTCGCTGCGTAAGGCAAGCCAAGGGAAAAGTAATTTCGAACTTAAATACCACTAATCAAAACACGATTAATTATT
>NC_051409.1:39538719-39538820 GCF_015228065.2 Penaeus monodon | reverse complement strand
ATAAATAAATAAAAAGAAGAAACTGTTCTTTTGTGACGGAAATTTGTGTAAATATTGTGTGGTTAAATGGCCGGCATTGTGCTGATGCGTCCACGTTGTCA
>NC_051409.1:39536440-39536678 GCF_015228065.2 Penaeus monodon | reverse complement strand
CCCCATTTTTTTCTCTCTCCCGTTCCTCTTTTCGGCCCCGCTTTCCTCAATCTTCGCCCTCTCTTTCTCCTCCTCTGCTTCCATATTCATTTAATCGCTTCGGTTCTCTCATCCTCTCCCCTTGCCTCTCCTTTTTTACGTCTCATAAAAGCTCTTAACTGATTTACTGCCCCACTGTCTTGCGGCCAATTTCTCTGCTCTTTTATATATTTATGTATCATCAAGGCCTTTTTGCGCA
>NC_051409.1:39535862-39536197 GCF_015228065.2 Penaeus monodon | reverse complement strand
GTTGAAGCCGAGAGGAACTATATTCTGTAAGAATTAATAACATACATTTACCCTGTTCTTCTCTCTCTCTCTCTCGCTTCCTGCCCCTTCTCCCTTTTCTCCCTCTTCTCCCTCTTCTCCCTCTTCTCCCCATTTTCCTTCTTCTCCCTCTTTTCTCTCTCCCTCTACTCTTTCCTCTTCTCTTCTCCTTTATCTCTCCTTCCTCACCATCTTATCTCTTCCCTCCTTTCTCTTCTTTTTTCCATCTATCCTTTCTCCCTTTCTCGTTCCACTTTCTTCTCATTTCCCTTTCTTCTTCTTCCCTTCCTTCTCCTTTCTTCACTCCTACTTCCTCC
>NC_051409.1:39533815-39534392 GCF_015228065.2 Penaeus monodon | reverse complement strand
ATCAACCGTAAATTCGCCTTTGTTCTTGAATTTCCTCGTTCATGTTTGTTTTTATATATGTGTAAATTAATATATATAGGTAAATAATTCTTTATCTATTTTTCTTATTTATTACTTTTCTTTTCTTTTCTTTTCTTTGTAATTTTGTTTGGCTTTAAAGTTTCTCATTTTCTTTGCAGGTTCTTTTTTTCTTTCTTTCTTTCCTTCTTTCTTTCTTTCTTTCCTTCTTTCTTTTTTTTCCGTTCATTCATGATTTGATTTTACTTTGTTGTGGTTCATCCTCTCATTTTTTGTCTCTATTTATCTATTTTTCTGTCCTTTTTCCCTTCCCCCATTCCCTTTTCGTCATGATAAATGTTATTCATTACTGTTTTTCCCTTTCTTTCACCACCCTCCTTCGTTATCTATTCTTCCTCCTTTTATTTGTTCTTTGTTATTCTCCCTCTCTCTCCTTCGTTTTATCTTTTTCTTTGTTCTTATTTCCTCTCTCCCTCTCTTTCTCTTTCTTTGTCTGTTCTTTGTTCTTCCCCGTCTTTCATCATTTTCTTCTTCTTTGAGAGGAAGGAGATAGACATGG
>NC_051409.1:39532700-39533491 GCF_015228065.2 Penaeus monodon | reverse complement strand
ATATTTACGTTTATTTGATAATACGGGTGAGATGTTACGTTGCGCATCTCGAGTGCTTTTTGTTTACCCATGAGCCCACGTATGACGTTGCTGTGGCGGTTGACGCCTCGTGTGTGAATCCACTTCGCAGGGAATATTTGTGTTGGCGACCTTTCACAGAAGTGGCAGTTATTGGGCACAAGTCTTTACACTCATGAAGGTATGTTTAAGGATACTGAAGGGTTTCAAATTAATATCAGAAGAGTATGATCCTCCTTGATATTGATAAATACACGACCCATGAGTTTGTTGTGTTGGCGTCGGCCATGATTTGGAGTGTTTACTTTTCATATGGGTTTCAGCCAGTGTTATGTCCAATGGGCTGTGGATATGGGTTTGTGCCGTAACTGAGATTACGCGATGGCAACTACTGGGAATCATGGATTGTGATAGTGTGGCCATTGAAGTGAGTTCATTGAAAATGTACAATGTATGATTTATTTTGTGATATTGTTAGGCAGATTATTTAGTTATGTTGCACGAATCTATAGTGGCAATCCTTATATAGTTTAATATTGTGATATAAGCAGTTCATTTTGTTTATTTGGATTGATTTGTTACATTAATATTCATTGATGTATGTATATTTTCTTTTTGATGCAAGATAGGATATTATTTAGTTATTCAGAACATTTATGTGTATTTTGAATGATTTAAATTGCCAATTGTATTACCTGAATATCACATTTCAGGTTGAAACTTTGCTCCAATAAAAGACTGTTGCAGCTGATGGCTTTTCCTTGATCTCCCAG
>NC_051409.1:39532114-39532226 GCF_015228065.2 Penaeus monodon | reverse complement strand
GGGAAAAGCGCACCGAATTATCCCGAATCGCGCTGGAAACCTCGAGAGATATCAAAGTACGAGGCCCTTTGATCAAAAGGGGCTTTGTACGTCGCTAACTTCTCTGTACTTA
>NC_051409.1:39531596-39531695 GCF_015228065.2 Penaeus monodon | reverse complement strand
ATAGCGAAAAGGTAGAAAAGGATCAGCAGAGAGAAGAGGAGAAGAAAAGAGAGACGGAGCGAAGGGTGGGGGAAGGAAAAGAAAAATAGAAATTACTTT
>NC_051409.1:39531367-39531476 GCF_015228065.2 Penaeus monodon | reverse complement strand
CACGCACCCCTTCACCGTATCCCTCCCTCCCCCAAGTCTGTAATCTTAGCGTTTTACCGCATCAGCACGAAGACCCAAGCGAATTAACCCGTATTAATAATTAACTCCT
>NC_051409.1:39530985-39531087 GCF_015228065.2 Penaeus monodon | reverse complement strand
GAACATCTTATCCTTACTACTCAAACCTAAAATAATGTCTGTGTGTAGATGATGGACTCGGTTCATCTCCAGGAGGTAATAAGGCTGTCAGGGTTTGATATG
>NC_051409.1:39530300-39530366 GCF_015228065.2 Penaeus monodon | reverse complement strand
CTAATTAAACGGGTAAATAAAAACAACGAAAAAGAATACACAAAGAAAGATTTTAAAAAACGAAAT
>NC_051409.1:39530033-39530252 GCF_015228065.2 Penaeus monodon | reverse complement strand
TACAAAACGCGAATTTTAGCACTTATACTGAAATAGAACACCATACGAGAAATTCTCTCTATATATAGGCGATCAGATGCCTTTCTCGCCATGTGTCCTGGAAAGATATCAATATAGAACGGAGCTACATACCTCTACATGCATATCCATATATGTAAATGTCTGTACACATCCCGGGACCCTGTTTGTCATTTCGTTTCTATTAATGGTTTTATTCCA
>NC_051409.1:39529755-39529980 GCF_015228065.2 Penaeus monodon | reverse complement strand
GTTCTATTTGCGGTTCATTTTAATTAGCAGGGACCTATATTTTTAGTTAAATTAGTCATAATTGGATTTTGAATTACTCTTTAGCATAGTTACGCCTTAAATCCGCAATACGTTTTCTCTCTATGATAAAAAGGGGTAACTATACTATATTTCAACCGGCGGTTCTCAACTAGTATTTCTTAACGCGTTGATAGAACGAGATATTTGCAAGTTCTGGAGAACGAT
>NC_051409.1:39529635-39529728 GCF_015228065.2 Penaeus monodon | reverse complement strand
TTGTCAGATGGGAATGAGATGAGAGAACTGAAAGGATGGATTCTGCAAAGTGTGTATTCGTACAAATAAGGTTAGAAATGACATGATAACATA
>NC_051409.1:39529448-39529576 GCF_015228065.2 Penaeus monodon | reverse complement strand
ATTGTCTGTACTAAAGCTACAGTAGTTGGTTTCGTCTATGTTACTGTATTTCTGAAATTTTCAGTTGACAAGCGCCTAGTAGAACAAATCCGTTTTATAATTTAGATATAATTTTAAAGTTGCAAAGA
>NC_051409.1:39528859-39528962 GCF_015228065.2 Penaeus monodon | reverse complement strand
CACTCGACTTCCGTAAACATAATCGAAAGATAAGGATTTTCTGTGTATATTGTGTCGGTGCAGCTTGGCATATGTATGAGAGAACAGTCATCGGGCGTTCGCT
>NC_051409.1:39528265-39528415 GCF_015228065.2 Penaeus monodon | reverse complement strand
AGATAGATGGAATAAGATAGAAAATCTAAAAAGAAATACAGAAAGTAAAGTAGTCAAGATAAATACAAGACTGTGATTTAAACTAGAGAAATTAAGCCCAGCTTGGAGTCACAAGAGGAGAGGTGTGATTTGGAAAACTGACAGCCACAA
>NC_051409.1:39527364-39527651 GCF_015228065.2 Penaeus monodon | reverse complement strand
TTCAAGTCAGGTCTCTGTATTTTGTCAGCAGCTGAATCAGACACACGCTGACCCATGTTACAAATGTTTTCCTGAAGACATGTCGCCTTGAATACACTATTCCTTGACCTACGCCATTTCCATCTTTTATCTCTCCCAGGTGTGAATTCTTTCTTCGTGATCTAAAAGGATTCAGAATTCCTTGATGTCTCCCTGATGGAAAGGAGAGAAAGAGAAGGGAGTGTTTAAGTGGAATGAGCTCTGTTCTCTCGTGGGAATTAATAGTAGATGCGTCGTTGGAAATATTT
>NC_051409.1:39523901-39524957 GCF_015228065.2 Penaeus monodon | reverse complement strand
CTACTTGTTTATTGTTCCTTTCCGTTATCCACCAACCGTTGGGTTCTATTGCCAAAAAGGAAGTGAAAAAAAAATTGTAAGGAAGAATTCTGTGAATTTTGTTTTAATTACGTAACTTGGAAACAGAACAAAACCAAGCAAAAGGCAATGTTTCCGGCCTGGTTTTACGATAGACGTGATGACTGCAAAGCAATACCTATGTGGTGGTGACAGTGATGAAAATTAATGGATTATGCGGTTTATGGTGATTGAGGGTGATGGTGCGGCCGATGGAGAACCTCGGATGGCCTTTGTTGATTATGAAGACCAAGCCGTCTTTGTTATCGTATGAGGCTGCCTTTATACATTGCTTGTTTGGAATGAGAAGCGAAAGCTTTATCGAAATCTAGCGGATTTTGTGTAGAGAGTTTGTTTTTTATCTAATGTGTATATGGATTTTTTTTTAATCATGCGTTACTTATAGACGTGAGACAAAGGCTGCCACTATAGCTTTTTATTGCTATTATTGTTTATAATGAGAAAATATAGTAAATAAATTCTCGGATATGCATATATACAATTATTGTGATCGGTTTAACTTTTTCGTTTAATTTCTAGAGATCCTTGCATTGTACACAAACCTGTCATTCCTTTTAAAACCATAAAGGACATTTTTTTTCCTTTATAATAGAGAGATACAAGCAAAGATAACATAGGAATCTATAAGCGGAATACGGAAATTTAGACGTTAATGATAATAAAAGTTTCTATTTGAGTTCGAAAATGTCCGCCTCTATCGTGAGCGTTATTGGAACTTCCAGTAACAGCTGAAGTTGCCTTTGCTGATCTTTTTTTATTTCGTCTTTTTTTAACAAAGTATGTAAATAATGATGTCGATTTCTTTTCTAGATCAAGTGTTACATATCTGCTAATATTTTTCGAATTCAGAACGTATCGTACAGCAAATTTCCTTTTGATGAAAGATTTTTCACAAGAGTTTTGTTTACCTTTCGAAGTTCGAGCAAGGGATGGGCAAACAAACTTTTCCTTTAACTTTTTTTGTGTACCCAAGGAGAC
>NC_051409.1:39523612-39523876 GCF_015228065.2 Penaeus monodon | reverse complement strand
TCAAGAGTAAATCGGAAAATAAGCTTAACAGACCGTTTTATTATTTACACAGATCAAAATCGCTGAATATAGAATCCGGAATATGGAATACGAAGAAAAGAGGATTCGTGAGGCATTTGAGCAAGGCTTTCGAACACGGGATTAGAGGCGAAGGGTGTTCGTCTGCGATTCTCAAAAGCCCCTTTTTATTGGCTCGAAAGCTGGCCAATCGCGGCTTTGTCCGGCTGGGAAGAAGATCGAGAACAGGACCGTATGATTTTAGTT
>NC_051409.1:39521944-39522121 GCF_015228065.2 Penaeus monodon | reverse complement strand
CCATCTACTTCCTATACTTTATCAAACACGCTGTGAAGTTTTGCTTATTCTCTTCACGAACAACAACATTTCCCCCAAATATGTTTGTTCGTTTATATAAAAACTTGTATGAATTATTCACCTTAGCAAGTACATGAATTTCTTTAAGTCTTAATATTATTTTTAAAGAATATTTTC
>NC_051409.1:39521587-39521787 GCF_015228065.2 Penaeus monodon | reverse complement strand
CCTTAGATACTAAAGTGTCTTTATCAGCGTTCGTATAAATGTCTGGGTATGTTTAATTGCCTACATTGAATCAACTGAGGAGATCCATGTGTATCTTCTATCAGGAGAAAGTTTTGTATCTATTGTATCCGCGATTGCACAGGTGATCGGACACGATTAAAAATACCACATCCAGTCAAAAATAATGATGATGATTTGGA
>NC_051409.1:39520571-39520689 GCF_015228065.2 Penaeus monodon | reverse complement strand
TCCTATCTCAATGGCAAAAATGTTGCGGTGTTAAGTCCTGATTAAGGGGCTGATGGCAGCCGTCCATCATTATTGAGGCGACGTAAGTGAATCAGCGCGGAGTTTCGCCTTTTTCCCT
>NC_051409.1:39519553-39520085 GCF_015228065.2 Penaeus monodon | reverse complement strand
TTATATAAGCAGTGACAGGCAGGCAGACTGCGAAGGGAAACCAGGATCCCAACAGCACGGCATAAAACAGGGGAACCTCCTGCAGACGAAGTACCTGCGCAGAGAAACACCTTTTGAACGTAAAGGGTACTCGGTGAATCTGTCTGTAAATTATCTGGAGTAGCACTTGGACGTCTAGGATGAACGCACATAGGTCTGCGCAATGATAACTTTAATGGTTATTTTCTGATAACTTTTGCGGTGTTTTTATACGCCGTTTAATCAGAGAAAAGGAATAACTGGCAACTCAACGCTGGATTCCTGAGTACTGTAATTCGCTAAATCTCTTTCAAGAACAAAAAAAGAGAGGTAAAGTATGATGTATATAATTCGAGACATAGGTAAGCATACTTTAAAAGAAGCATGCAGTGTCAGTTAATTAGAATAAAATAGAAAGAAAGGGCGAATCGGGGTAATCCAGAGACATAGGTGAGTTGCCACTTTTTCTTTTTTTCGGGATACAATGCGGTATAGTTATAAGCACGTCATGAAG
>NC_051409.1:39519432-39519529 GCF_015228065.2 Penaeus monodon | reverse complement strand
TATAAGATAAAATGAAACAGCTTCTCCAATAATTAAGACAGAGGGAGGGCAAGTAGAATCGCCAAGATAAAACGCTGGTGCCTTTTATATATATATA
>NC_051409.1:39519114-39519390 GCF_015228065.2 Penaeus monodon | reverse complement strand
AGCAACGGCTACGATACGTCAGATTTTTTTCTGATTTTACTAATATTACTTGGGTTTTAGTAGACGAAAGTACATGTAATGCATGTGAAATTAGAGAGGAAGTTGGATATACTGCATGATGGTAATGAACCAACCTACGTGTTAAACGATATTTATGTCATCTTAATTGAACGAAGGTAAATAAGCTTATTAATATGGTTTATTTTTATGAATACGCACATACGCACACGTAACTATGGTCGCTCTCGCTCACACACACACGTTATCAAATACATG
>NC_051409.1:39518575-39518965 GCF_015228065.2 Penaeus monodon | reverse complement strand
TTTGCACATACGTACATGAACCCGCACACAAGTTCGAAAATTAACACCAACGTGATCTGAACTGTGAATTGGCCAAGAATACTGAAAAGGTAAATGATAATGTGTTTATACTGTGATGTGGCGATACACTGCAAAGTCACACCAGCAGAGATTTCAGTTTACGTCTCACTCAATATCTTATTTTCCTTATCACTATTCCTTCAATTACTGCCTTAATTATTACCTCATTTATGATATTCTCTTCTGGACACCTGTTTTGCAATTGACTCGAGCCACAGCGCTAAAAAAAAAAAAAGTCGTGAATGTCGAGAACCAATAGTCCTTCGTTACGAGGTTCTGATTACTTAGTTGAAACATGGCGGAGCTCCCCGTAGAATTTCGGGAAATTGG
>NC_051409.1:39518259-39518394 GCF_015228065.2 Penaeus monodon | reverse complement strand
CGAGGTATGTCTGCTATGCCACCCCCTCCCCCCTCCCTCTCCCCCCGTTGAAGCTGTCTCCTCCAAGACAGATCTGAACATTGGTAAACATGGAACCGCGATTCGCAAAATCCTCTTGACGGGGCGTTAAAGAGA
>NC_051409.1:39517844-39517972 GCF_015228065.2 Penaeus monodon | reverse complement strand
ACGTCATTAATAGAACGTCATTCCTGTAACTTGATCCGGAGATGCTGGTCAGGAATACACTTATCTATTGCCTTATCTTTTCTAATCCCTTATCTATTCGTTATCTATTTCTTTACATGTGACTGTAA
>NC_051409.1:39517559-39517633 GCF_015228065.2 Penaeus monodon | reverse complement strand
CAAATATAGATACAAATAAACAAAAGGATAAAATATTCAATAAGATCAAAACAAGGGCCTTTGGGTTCATCTAA
>NC_051409.1:39515178-39515339 GCF_015228065.2 Penaeus monodon | reverse complement strand
CGATAGTAACTGGCGGAGTAGCCATCGCCTGTAATCCACGACCATCAGCGGCCGCGTTGAATTCGCTGCCCCGCTCGCCGCCCTAAGATCAAGATGCATATGAGCTGCGATGCGAATCTCCGTTCCCCGGCCTCGCTTTTGACTCGCTTTCTTGTGCATTG
>NC_051409.1:39513999-39514150 GCF_015228065.2 Penaeus monodon | reverse complement strand
TCCAGACACCCAAGCAAACCGAAGCAGCGCCACACGGAGAGATCGAAACCGGAGCTGCAGGGGCGAGGGCGTCAGCGCCAAGCGAGCGCTTCCGAATTTAAAAGCGTTTCCAGCGCATAAGGCGGCGTGGGTCTTTACATAGTGTGTGGAT
>NC_051409.1:39512875-39512994 GCF_015228065.2 Penaeus monodon | reverse complement strand
TCGCGACGAAGACCTGTTGCTCGGACCCACATATGGCCCGCCGTTCATGTGCCGGCTTATGTTGCAATATGTTGCCTCATGTTGCGTTACGGTGGTTAGTGCATTTTTTTGGGGGGGTA
>NC_051409.1:39511260-39512741 GCF_015228065.2 Penaeus monodon | reverse complement strand
CTCCATGTTGTGTGATCTATGTCGGCGAGTTCGTCATGTTGTATCAAAGTGGCCTGGGATATATGGCATTGGTTTACGCTGCATTATGTTGATTCATGTTGCACTATGCTCTTACCTAACACATGCTGCCTGGTTTTATTTCATATCAGCCAATAATTCTTCCTTTTCCTTTGAATAAATATGTTGCAAGTTGGAGTTATATCCCATTGACTCTTTCTGCATCAAGTTGAATTATATTGCATTATGTTGCACCATGTTGAGATACGTGTCGCGCTGAGTCATAATGTTTATGCTGCGCCGGGCTAGCGTATGTTCCATTATGTTGGCTGGAATAATGTATTTTGATTCCATGCTGGTTCATAATGCATGAGGAAGCTTTAAAGCACTTTCATATACTCTATGTAGCCAATATGCCGTATCTTATTTTGTTTATGATGCTCACCTCATACGAAATGTTGTTCGGGTTTCCGTTGCATCAAGTTCTTTATGCTGTCTCGTGTATCAAGTTCATCATGTTGTTTTGCGTGTTTTATGTTGCTTCGTGTATCAAGTTTTTATGTTGTTTCGCCTTGATATGTGTGTATTTCCTTCCATTTGTGTTAACCTTATTCCATGAGGATTTATGTTGGTTGTTGGTGGAGATGGCAATTGAGTTTTGTTGCACTTGCATCCTTTTATGTTGTTTTATGTTGATTTATGTAGGCGGTTTCACTCTAGTCTTTTGTTGTACCCTACATGATTCTCTCATGTTGACTTATGCTCTTTATTCTGCTTGGTGTTGCATTGTGTTGCATCATACTGACTCAAGTGCAACATGGCGTTCAGATTCATGTATATAATTTTTTGCCGTTTTAATTTCTTGTGTTTGTGTTGTTGTTTTCTTTCATTTATTTTTAATGTAAATATTTATTTGTTGTTGTTACCTTTATTGTTGTTGGTTTCCGGGTTTTGCTTTTTTTTTTTTTTTTTGGGGGGGTGTTGCATTTGACAATTTTTTTTTTTTTTTTTTCTTCGCCCACACCCTGGTGCCCAAACACAGTATGAATATTCCATACTGCATTTTCACCTTACTCTTTATCTCCTTTCCTCAAAACCTTGATCTGACTTCTGCATTAGCCACTGGTCTGCCTTTCACAATCGTAAAAAATACATATACATCATGATATTCCTACAAAACTATGCAGAAAAAAGTATAAGTGAATCAAAGAAAGTGAAACACTCCACAAGCATATGATTAATTCAACACTGCATTAAAATTCTTGCAATCTCAATGAAATTAATGACATGCCTTGCAATGTGGCATCATGCATTCTCATTCATAATGTCCTTGCAATCATCACAAAGAACTCTTACTCCCTCCTTCCTTTGTCTTCCCCTCCGCGCCGAAGGGTGTTAAAAGATCCACCTTATGTGGAAGCATAAGGGGAGGATGCTCACTGCAACATAGTGTGCTCGGCCTTCAAAGCTTCGTCTAAATATGC
>NC_051409.1:39510715-39511015 GCF_015228065.2 Penaeus monodon | reverse complement strand
AAATTGTTACTTCATTGATTTTTTTTTTCCAAAGTGTACGGGTAAATGCTGGCCTACGTTATATCAGGGTCCGTTTATGTTGGTCTCGCAATGGGTAATGTTGTTTTCATGTTGGTTTCTGCTGCATGTTGTGATGTATGCTGGAGTGATATTTGTTCATGTTGACACTAAGCTGATTCAAGATGTGTTTTTTTTTATGTTGAAATGTCTCATGTTGGCTAATGTTGCATTATGTGGTACGTTCGCGATGGCTGAGAATTACGGCATTTTTCTTGCCACTTGGCTTGTTTAGCATATCAC
>NC_051409.1:39509769-39510525 GCF_015228065.2 Penaeus monodon | reverse complement strand
ATTTGGTGAGGTTATCCTATGCTGTTCGACCAGAAAAGTGTGTTACTCTCAGAAACAACTCAGCTCTTTTTCCCGCAGCTACAAATCTAACTAATGAAAAAAACCGTCTACTTGGCAACCCACACAGCTTCTTTCAACAGGCGCCAACAACCAACTCTATGGGATGCTCATCTTCGCCTTGTTTTAATGACATCATCCCCATGTTGTTTTATGCATGTGACATACTCGTGACGATATAAGCCACTCGCGCCATATTGGGTCAACAAATACATGTTGATTCGCTCTGGCTTAAACTGCTTTACGTTGGCTTAAACCAAAACACACACGGGTTACAGCTCTTCCACACGCAAACCACACTAATACAGAACTAATGCCATTTCACTTCGTTTGATATCAAAGGCATATCGCTTCTATTCATCTGTATGTTGGCTCGTACGCATCAGCATAAACACAATCGCATAATGAACAGATGCCTAATGTCATGCTAATTACTGCATACGACATACACAAAACGACATTACACTGCCCGCTGTATAGTGCATGACCCCCCTATCCTGCACATTGCGTAAACACAGGCAGCAGAGGAAACATTGGCCTGCCAGCGCGCGCGACTCCATTTTGATCTGTACAAGCTCCCCGGTGTAAAAGATTTAAAGGCAAAACTGCTGAATAATAGACACGCTAATGCAACGGATATCAACAGTGGAAATGCCTCTAACGTATTTTCAAAAAGCAGATTTAGAAGTTTTAAATGCA
>NC_051409.1:39508271-39509117 GCF_015228065.2 Penaeus monodon | reverse complement strand
TCTGTTCTTTCATCATATATCTATCTCATACTTTCTTCTATTTCCTTCTCTCTATTGATCTTTCATTTCATTATATTTAATATTTTATCTTCATTTCTTTTGTCCATTCTCATTCCCTTCTGTCTCAATTCTCTATCTCATTCCTCTCTATCTATCTCCTTCTATCCATTTTCTTCTCTTCGTATATCTTCTATCATTGTATCCTTTCGTTCATTTCTGTTTTCTATCTTACTACCATTTCTATCTATCATATCATTTTCAGATTTACATATTTCTATTATCTAATTCTATTGTCCATCTCATATCGTACATCCTTCTCTTTTCATGCTTTTCTCTCTCAATCACATTTTCTTCTTATTCCTATAATATTCTCTGCATTTTCTCAAGCTAATGATCTTTCTTCACCATACTGAGAAGCTATATTTCTCTTTCTCTGCGCCCTTCACTGCTCCACTTTTGCACCTTTGCTGACTGCTAAAGATCAGGTGCATTCTGCGTTGCTGTTGAACTCTATATTCATTCACAAGTTTTTGTATTTTGGTTTAAGCCATATTATGCAGTTAATTTTCAGCTCAAGTTTCGTCGAGTAAATTAGCATAATTTGTCGCCTAAATTCTGGAGCTTCATCTAAAACTCTCCAAAAGCACTAAACGTATCGTTGAATCCTCTACTGTCTATGCTATGGACTGTTTTCATTTTCATTCGAAGACTTCTGTTCTCAGTACGAGATTTCTGTCCTGTATTCTAGCAGGATATTCTCTTCATTTTCTAGTTTCCATTCAATCTTTTCTTTTTCTAAGGATTTCTTCATCTTCATTTTTTCTAGAGATTCCCCATTGTCTCATT
>NC_051409.1:39507175-39508115 GCF_015228065.2 Penaeus monodon | reverse complement strand
TTTCGTGAGCACACTTTGGCTGCGGTAAAGATGCAGAGTCATTGCTGGCTGTTGGCTGTGTCTGACACACCTAATGTCATCACAAGTTTTTTTTTTTTTAAGCCAACTTTCTGACAGTTAATTTTGCAGCAGAGTTTCAGTCGAGTACCGAGTATCAGCAAGTTGTCAGCCAATGTGTGCGAGGCGTCAGCAAAACTCCCGAAAAGCAGAGGAAAATGTAGCGTTTGGAATATCTCTCCTGGCATGCATGGACCTGCTTTGTCAGCGGAAGGACTTCTCAGCAGAGTTAGATGTCAGCGCTGTGACAGCAGGATAATGACGGATCTAGATAAAAAATGTTACTAGAGTGTCAGCAGACTGGTGTCAGACGGAGGATATGTCAGCAGAATAACGAAGGATTTGGATAAGAATATCAGCAGAGTGTCAGCAGACTGATGTGTCAGCAGGATAATCAAGGAATGCGAGAAAAAAATAAAACATCAATAAAGCAGAATAACAAGGGATTTAAATAAAAAACATCAGCAGAATGTCAGCAGACTGCTTTATCAGCAAGATAATCAAAGAAATAGAAACAAAAAACATGAAGACAATGTCAGCAAACAGAAATGCTATTAAGAAGACGAAAAATATTTTTCGTCAGCAAAAGCCCCGTCAGATAAAGGGGTTATCTGGCTGTCAGCGGCCGGCCTCACTCAGCAGGTGAATATGAGTCAGCGGCTGATGCGCGGTCGATAAGGGCGACAAAGATGGAGGGAGAGAACAGGTAGACAGAGGAGAAGAACGGATGAAAGGAGGAAGGAGAAAGAAGATAAGAGGGGATAAGAGGAGGACTGGATAAAGAGGAATAAGAAATCGGGCAGAAAATCATAAACGAGAGAATACCGAGAGGAATTATTGGGAGGTAAAAGAAATTAGACAAAATAATAACAGGCGAAAGGAC
>NC_051409.1:39506725-39507088 GCF_015228065.2 Penaeus monodon | reverse complement strand
GGCACAGACAACAGATAACGGAAAAAGATCGAGGCAGGAACATCAGTAAAGCAATGAATAATGAAGAGAAGCGAAAGGGGGAAAAGAGAGAGAACGGAGAAAGGAGACGAGTCAGATGAGAGGAGGAGGAGTCGGCGCCGGTGAGTGACTCATCCGCAGGTTGAGTCATGGGTCAGACGCGTGGGGAGGGAGAGGGGGGAGCCGGAAGGGGGGGGTAAAGGGGTGTGTCAGGGGGGATAACAGAGGGATAGACGAGAAGGGTCAGTTTCCAGGAACACACGCACGGACGCACACACAGATCAAGTACAGTACACCTACCCCTGGGCGGCAAAACCACACAAACGTACCTTTTACCTGTATTCT
>NC_051409.1:39506244-39506551 GCF_015228065.2 Penaeus monodon | reverse complement strand
TCTTACTCTAACGCAGGTTCACTTCCAAAGCACCATATACGCAGTTATCCACGTACTTATACGCGAGCACGCACTATTAACCCCACAGACCGTTAAGGAGAGAACAGCTCGGTCCTCTGTAGTTCTCCGGAGACGAAACTAACCGCTTTAAGGAGCAGCAGAGCAGTCGCGGCCTCGCGTGGAATCCTGAGAGGGAAGAAAAGAGAAGGAGAGAGGCTGTGAGGAAAGTGAAATAGTCTCAAAATACGCTAAAGAGACGGAGGGAGAGAGCTGTACATATTTCGCCCTGACCGGCTGCCAGTTCGGT
>NC_051409.1:39505980-39506174 GCF_015228065.2 Penaeus monodon | reverse complement strand
CAGGGACGGTCACTAGCTCATGTCAGGAACTATTTGGATTACGCAGTTGGCGATCATTATCTCCATTTTCTTATAATGATTGTCGTCAAGTTTTGCAAGGTCCGGGAAGGGCATGCAGCGGAGTCCCATGCAAAACCACACCTCAGGAGCGTGTGAATATGCAAGAAAATTGATTCTCTGATACCTTGTGTAGC
>NC_051409.1:39505207-39505409 GCF_015228065.2 Penaeus monodon | reverse complement strand
CCCTTTCAGAAAAAAAAAAAATCAGGGGCAGAAGTAAAAAAAATAAAAATGATAAGATAATAAGTGACTGATCTGGAACCGAGGAACCGTTCAGCGGGGTCGGTAGTGGAGGAGGCTTTAGCGGCGCCCTCGAGGCTCCCTTTTCGGCTGCCGTGGCCTTCCCTTCCCGTCTCTCGAGCCGCCGGTTTCCGTCGAAGGGATG
>NC_051409.1:39504173-39504247 GCF_015228065.2 Penaeus monodon | reverse complement strand
TACCCACCATCTAATTAACTATTTACCGATCTATGTCTATCTTCACTCATCTACAGAACGATCTACGCATCAAC
>NC_051409.1:39503820-39503933 GCF_015228065.2 Penaeus monodon | reverse complement strand
CATTCGCAGCGTTCTTGTCCCGTTCTCGGATCGATGCGGATCCCACGCCTGCATCGCGGCCCGGCGGCTGCCACGCGCCTCGTCACCCGGGCGGGGGCGGCGGGCGAGAAGTC
>NC_051409.1:39503296-39503575 GCF_015228065.2 Penaeus monodon | reverse complement strand
CCAATTAACCTCCTCTTCGTCCACTCTCTTTCTCCCCCTTTGCTTCCATCCTCATACATTTCTCCACATAAAAAAAAAACACTCCGTCATATGGCAACACAAGTTAGGCCTAAGGAAACGAAAAAGTCAATAAAAGTTAAGCAATAAAAGTTGCGTCCGTCGATATGATGGTCTTTCTGCGGATCGCATCAAGGTCATAGGGGAAGGATTAGAGCACAACCACACCTGGGGTCGGGAAGGAGGGCGGCCACGGTACTTTAGGGGGGGGGGGGGTTGGGT
>NC_051409.1:39503164-39503256 GCF_015228065.2 Penaeus monodon | reverse complement strand
GTTGGGGGATGGGGTTAAAAGTGGGTTAAAGGCGGTTGGGGTGGGTTAAAGGGAGCAGAGAGTAGGTTAAAGGGGGTTAGGATGGGTTAAGG
>NC_051409.1:39502125-39502954 GCF_015228065.2 Penaeus monodon | reverse complement strand
ACTGCTACTGACTGAGGGTTAGGGTTTAGACATGGTGTAAGCCGGTTCAGGCCCTCTCACACAAGCACGTTTTCCGTCAGTTTTTGCTTCTCCTTCTGAACTTTCCGTATGCAAATGGCCTGTCGCACTCCCAAGGCGGCAAACACGATGCCCGTGTAGACAAACACGGCGCCGTCCGAGAGAATTCCCGGGAAGCACACGAGCATTAAAATACATATGCTATTCTATAGAAATATAATTATATTGCATATAGAAATACTCTAGAATATTAACTCCTGTTTACATTAACCTATTCTATCTTCTTCATCAATAAAAAGAAAAAAAATCTAGTTTTTTATAGAACCCCCGAGACACAAGATCAAGACGTGAAATTAGTCAGACGCAAGCGGTCGCAACATCTTCTTCTGGAGGCGTTGTTCGCATGCGGCACTTGCGGAAAGACTCCGATTCGGACGAAAACGCAAATGTTGGCGGAAAAAGTGCTCGTGTGATCGGGCCTTTAAAGTCTGCTGCACGGGACTGTACGTGGGGGTTCAGCGGTTTGCACGTGGGGTCCAGCGGTTGGGGTTCGCACGTGGGGTCCAGCGGTTGGGGTTCGCACGTGGGGTCCAGCGGTTGGGGTTCGCACGTGGGGTCCAGCGGTTGGGGTTCGCACGTGGGGTCCAGGAGTTGAAATCCGTATGCTGGGAGGGGGACGTGAAACCGTTTCTAAGGGGAGTGTGTACAAGTTCGTTAATGTGTAATATCTATCGCTCTGAAGTGATTAAGATGTTGATGCTTATCTCAGGGAAGTTATCAAAGTTTGGGGAATTGGGTGATATCCTGAGTG
>NC_051409.1:39501763-39501925 GCF_015228065.2 Penaeus monodon | reverse complement strand
GCATTTCAGCACGTTCAGGCGAGGGTTAAGCGTCGGCGTTCTGAGAACTCCGAGGATTCTTGGGGAGAAAATTTTTGCACGAAAGGAACAATGAAGTGGTATTAAAACGCTTAAGAAAAGCTTATTTCTTATTATTGTACTTGTATTGTATTGTACTCTCTT
>NC_051409.1:39501315-39501634 GCF_015228065.2 Penaeus monodon | reverse complement strand
CTTATTTAATTGGTTTATTTAATTGATCGTATAATGTGTGAAGTCTGTGGTGATGTTGACAGAGAAAGTGTTCATTCCGTGTTCATTTTGTTTTCACCGATTACATCTACTTAGATCAACTCTAATTAATCACCAGATTAAACCCACATTTTCCGCAAAAGTAGAAAACAAAAACATTAGCGCACATTATCGGCAAAACACTACGGCACCACAGAACGACATGTGGTGAAACGTGAGCAAGTGGTTTGGCTCCTACGAACCATCATCCTCCGCCACCGCCTATGCAACATCCAGCGGCATTTGGGAGTCTGCGATGACA
>NC_051409.1:39499957-39500989 GCF_015228065.2 Penaeus monodon | reverse complement strand
GCCTACACTTACATTCAGACACACATACTCCCGTAACTCCCACTCGCTCACTTATGGACACATGCACACCACTACGAATCAACAATTATTTTTATTCACTGATCCTCACTGAAGCACACCGGTGTACAAAGATATGACAGATCACGTGTTTGCTACAATTAAGTTTTTTTTTATGTACATGTACAAGAACTCACATAAACTAAACACATTACTTGAAAAATATATATAATTCGTATATATCCACCAAGCCATAAAGATAAGTAATTACATATTTATCAATTGTCCAAAATACAAAAGAGTACAGTGCCTGCAGCGAATGTGCGCTCTCGATCATGTACTGTTTATATGCACTAGTCACGCACACGCAGTTCATGCACAGTACAGCCATGCACATGTGTCTTCATTTCAGTGCCCACACACCGTGAACATGCATACGCATATATGCTGCACATCTGCATTCCGCTGCACGCATTCACATATTCAGTTTCGACACCAACAAACGAAGCTGCAAACGCAACATTTAGATTTAAATATTTGGCATATTCGCACATGCACTTTACCACACCCACAATGACACGCATGCTTTCGCTTACTTGTACGCAAATACACGCACGCACTTTGAAACAGACTGACTCAGAGACTCAGAGACACGGAGACTCAGACGCACGTAAACAAAATAGCACCCACACGACAAAGATATTCCAGTCCGACAGTCGGCTTCAGGCAAAACGAGACTCGGGGAATCTCGGCTCTAACGAAAAGCAAAGCTGCTAAATGTCGGCATAAAACATGGACCCACAAGGAGGCTAGGCGCGGCGTGGCTCCTTGGACCGCCGAAAAGCTCGTGTGTTTGGGGTTTTAATAAAGGGGGAAGAAGAAGGGGTGGATGTTTGGGGTTTTAATGAAGGGAAGGGGAGAAGAAGGGGTTGGATGTTGGGGTTTATGTCGTTTTCGAGTTTTTTGGGGGGAACTGATGTAGTGCGAATGTGAATGAATGTGGAATGAGGGTTGAGGTAGTTGCATGTGGTGCTG
>NC_051409.1:39499308-39499898 GCF_015228065.2 Penaeus monodon | reverse complement strand
CTGGAGGGTTGAGAAAAGAAAAATGGGAGAGAGAAAAAGAGAAACCGCGCATTTCATCTTTCATTTTTCCCCACTTCGTTAACCTCGAAATCTTTCTCCGAATGAAGTTGGGTTGTTTTTTTCTAAAAGCATCGTAAACTATGTCCGAAATACATCTAGTTTAGAAACCAGTCTCGTGTATCAACTTCGAAGCACGTGGGTGTTTTACGACAAAACCGCTCTAGGTGAAATTGACGGTTATATGAAATTAAAGCCGGGGTCGAGTTCCCGGATTCGGACGCGGGCGGAATGAAACCAAGATGGCTTCGAAGCGAAATCAGTTCCCTCGTTTCCCGCAGAGACGCCCTGATGAGGAACGCTTCCGCGCTCATTACAAGAGGATACAATTATGCGCGCCCGAACTGTACTCGAGCAATACGAATGAAAGGGAGACACAAGGGATAAAGAGAGGGAGAAACAAGATGACGGAAGATAAATCGGAAGAGGCGACGCCACCAGAGCAGGTCTCCCGTGCCGCATGACGAGGCACGTCAAGCTATTCCTCGGGTCCGCGCGGCGCTGCAGACCCGCCGTGAACCTCCCCTGGCCAT
>NC_051409.1:39499147-39499250 GCF_015228065.2 Penaeus monodon | reverse complement strand
GCTGCCCGGCGCTTTCCGCCCTTGGCATCACCAGACGCCTCGCTGCAGCAGGTACTCTCTTTATTGTGAAATGCCCGTCAACGACGCAGATAGAAAAGGTGGA
>NC_051409.1:39497831-39499015 GCF_015228065.2 Penaeus monodon | reverse complement strand
CGTGAGGAGCCTCATAATCGGGGCTCGCCATCGCGAATGCATAGATAATCAGTAAACATTTATGGAGCCGGATGGCTGACGAGCGCGCTGCGCGTATCGGACTCGGGCGCGGAGATTGCAAAAAGGAGTGCCGGTCGGCGGCGGGATTGCGCGGGCCGGCGGCGGCTGATCGCCAACTGTCGACGCGTCAAGGCGCGGCAATTCTCCATGCATCCCGCGAGTCAGAGTTGTCTGCCAGGCGGAGGCCGTCAAAAACCCGCTGGCTGATAATTGCCTTTCCAACCGGTGTCCATTCCTCCGTGTAGTTAGTCGATTTATTTCCATTTTATTTCTATAATTGTTATTCTTTTATCACGGGATTGATTAAATTCTCTGAATAGCCAATAATCTTGCCTTTTTGGTTTATTTGTTCTAAAGAACTGTACTCACTGAATAAATATAATGAATTACTAAATCATTATCATGAATAAACATTTACCGTTTGGTGAACAAGTCCGAGGATCTTCAAACGTGACTAATTAAAACTTTTTTTTTTTTTAAGAGTAAGTAAATGCTGGGCTGTTAATTAACGAAAAGTTAGTTTATTTTATGAATGACTGAACTTTCCCCGAGAGCGAGTAACTAATTTTTTTCAAGCCAACAAAAAGCGGCAGCGTTGAAGGCGAAAGTTCCTCCGTCCGCCGCGGCCTCTACTCGCCGCGAATTGCTAATTGAATGTCGCTGCAGCTGCCTATTTGATACCAATACCATGATCATTCCGCTATGATGATAATTGCATTTGCCGCCTCCATTATTTATCGACATAATTACATTACCTTTCCTCCCCCCCCCCCCTTTTTTGCACGCATTACAGCCCTTGTGAAACAGAAGCGGAGTTTGCTTTGGGAAACTCATCGTCAACTCGCGCCGCCGCTCGTGAACATTTCATCATTATCAGTGGGATATAGATTACTTTCTTCATTGGATTCATCTTGTTTCTTTTAAGTTTGTAATGATTGATATCACTTCTTTACATTTTGTTCTTTAGATGAATTCTTTATCGTGCTTAGATGTTTTTTTTCATTAACGGAACAAGGCATTTTATACATGACTTTGAAATTAACAAAAGTGAGTGAGAATATTCATAGCTTGTACAAGATTCCAAGAGTGAAAGTATGAAACTTAGATTCTAGTTAAAAAGAACC
>NC_051409.1:39497135-39497701 GCF_015228065.2 Penaeus monodon | reverse complement strand
AAGCCTAAAAAGACGAGCCCGGGGCCGCGCGTTGACACAGCGCCGCCGCTTCGAGTTTCCTTCGTTACCAGAAGTTGGCGCAACACTTTCCCAGCCTCGTCATGACATTAATTAGTTCGAAGACCACCTCGAGTGCATGATCAGGGGCCCGGCCCTCCTCCAGGCGGGAGGGTGGGAGTCAAGGGGGGAGGGGAGAGTGAAGGGTAGTGAAGGGGGGGAGAATGAAGGGTAGTGAAGGGTAGTGAAGGGGGGAGATGAGGTAGGAAGGGGGAGAATGAAGGGTAGTGAAGGGGGGGAGAATGAAGGGTAGTGAAGGGTAGTGAAGGGGGGGAGAGTGAAGGGTAGTGAAGGGGGGGGGAGAGTGAAGGGTAGTGAAGGGGGGGAGAGTGAAGGGTAATGAAGGGGAGCGAAGGGGGGGAGGGTGAAAGCTCAAGTGGCAAGGCAAAGCCGTTACGTTCATTCAACTTTAAAAGAATCGGTGCAATAATGTATATAAACAGAAAGTCCTCCTTCCCTTACATGCAGTAATTAGGTAGCGTGTAGATTACTTTAGCCAATGCCGCCTC
>NC_051409.1:39496788-39497113 GCF_015228065.2 Penaeus monodon | reverse complement strand
ATACAAGGTAATTTGAAATCCTTCTACCGTGGAATAAATCTTGATAATTTCACACCTAATGACATCGCGTACCGTTTACTTTTTTTTTTTTTCTATTTCCAAGATGTTTCTCTCTCTCCAACGCCCATGTGTCTCCCCCGCCCGAGAGCAGCGCCCGTAATTCCTCATTTCCACTCGTGCCTTATTCATGAAAAGGCGTTGGGAGATTCGTGAAGTTTTAAGTCGCGCGGCGGCCAGAGCTCGAGATTACAAACTTCCCCGTTACTGCCGGCGACGTTTCCAGAAGTTCCGATGTTCGTGTCTCCTGACGAGCATTTCATCTCGG
>NC_051409.1:39496517-39496671 GCF_015228065.2 Penaeus monodon | reverse complement strand
CCCCCCCCCTAACATTATCCTGCATGTCCCTCTCCTTTCTCTCTTAATCTTCACAACTCACTCAGTTCTATACTAACTGAACCCCCTTTTTTTTTTTTACTAAATACTCACGGCCCCTCAAGCACGTTCTTATTTCAAGGCTGGTCTGTCCTCA
>NC_051409.1:39494764-39496426 GCF_015228065.2 Penaeus monodon | reverse complement strand
CGCCCCCCCCCCCTCTCAACCCACGCATCTCCAAAAAAATTCAATTCCTGTCAAGTTATTCACAACAATATCCGTCGCTGTCACGTGCCATTGACCCAAGCGAATGGACATGAATAAATGAATAAATCATTTTGGGTGTATCATTCACCATCGACCAAGCAGTCACAGCAAGTCACATAAATAACAATTCTTATCGATTGCACTCATACTGCAATGCAACCGTACCCTCCCCCCCCTCACTGGACGGCACCACTCGCCACTCTCCTTTCGCTCAGGAATAACTTCTAACACAAATTGGTGACGTAAATAACTCGTTATCCATATCAATTAATGATTCGTTGCAAATAAGGTCTATTAGTTTTAAACATTGCGTCTAATGAACCCACATAATGACACATCAACAAAGCCTCTCAGTGCTTCTAGTGTAATTATCTTGCTATCTACATCTCGCTAACAACTATGCGACACAACATACATGTCACTGTCTGCAGTATTTCACTATCCTATTTATATATACGGACAATTTACGTGTTTTCTAAGCTTGTGGCTACTGGGTGATCTTACGTAACAAAACCGCCTTTAGCACCATCCTTATTTTATCACTTAAATGTCACCGTAGGCTTGTAAATCCTTCTCACTACCTATATTACTTCACCATTCACTCCGCGTGTACTACAACCTTATCACATATCACTCGTCATTTAATCAAACTAAATCTGTCACAGTAAGGCCCATTCGCTGCAGGCCTCGTAACAAACTCTCCTACTTCTCACTCTCACTTGCAGACAGAATTCCCATAAGAAAACTACCTCCGCGTTCTTACGAATCTCCCACTACAGATTTCTAAATAAAGCCAGTCCACCTCTACAACTCTCTCCCCTTTCTTCATACAACCATCGTCTACATCTACGCCACTGCCCCTTCTACCGCTCTCTCACACACATACAAACTGAAGCCGCATCTACTTACCTCTTCAAGTTTTTAAAGCACGGCTGAGCACCCATTCAGGTCTGCGCTCGTCTCCGCGTGAGACCGAGTGGGAATGTAAAGATCAGAAGGAGAAATGAGGCGGAAGTGACAGTAGAGAGGGAAGGAGAGCGAAGGGGAATGGAGATAGGAAATGAAAAGTAGAATTTCATGTGATTTGGAAAAGCTTTTTTTTTTTTTTTCAATATGTACATTGTTTTATTGTGTACTGTATGTGTTTTCTGATTTTTTCCCCTTATTGTATGTGTAGCCTTATTTCATTTTGTATTAATCTACATATCAAAATATTTCATTTTTCCATTTCTTTTTCTAAGTCAGATATTCCTGGCCGTATCATACTCTTATTTTTTTTTTCTTAAACTTTTTTTTTCTTCTTCTTCCAAAAGCACTTCCAGAACTTTCAAAATAAACATTAAGATCACGCTATGTAAGGTTATAGGATGAGCTGCTTCACTGTTTGGTCAAACGTTTTATTTCTCCAGCAAATAGGATCACTTAAAAGCTAGGAATGAAATGGTGTCTCGGCGTTGGTCTGAGAACAGGTGTCCATCTTAAAGACCTTCTGGTGACAACAGATGTCTCCTCGCATCTGTTCCTGTCAGTTCCTTCATTCATTCATTTTTGGTTCTTAGAGCTTTACACAAAATAGTGTTCCTCTTTGTGGTGGGACACTCG
>NC_051409.1:39493840-39494433 GCF_015228065.2 Penaeus monodon | reverse complement strand
TAAGGATGAACAGGGGGAAAAGGGAAGGGGGAAAGAAGGAGGGTTAACTCTTCTTCCCCTCTCCTTATCTCTAATTCCTTTTCCACTTCCTTATTTTTCTACCTGCGATCTCTTACAACAAATGCCATTCTTTTTCCTTCTTCAAAACAAATTCGCCATAACCACTCTCCTCTTCAAAATCTCTGTTAAATATGTCAAGTTGTAAATAACACTTAAATGACTAATAAAAATAGCATATTTAAGTTTACTCCTTAATCTTTAAATATATAAATATCTCTGGAATCAGCCTATGAACTGCACGCGTCGCATCGCTCAAAAATCCTCGTCGAGTCCAGGGAAACTCCGCTTCGGTTCATTTGTAATATACAAGCCAGATACAAGTTACTCTGCTTTTTAAAACTATTCTTTTATTATCGTTATTATTTGCTTCATTTTTTGTTAGGTTACTCATCTCAAATTATACAAATCAAATCAAAGAGACTCAACACAAAATTAAGAACCAAGTTTGCAAAATCAGACGCGAAACACAAGGAGAGACTTCTGAGGATTAATCTTTGTTATTCGGCAAAAGATCAAATCTTGACAAAATTGAG
>NC_051409.1:39493714-39493808 GCF_015228065.2 Penaeus monodon | reverse complement strand
TTATGCATAACAAAAGCGATGGAGAAACTCAGGGTTGCGACTCAGAGGAATCTCAAAGAGAGAAAAATTCTCTTTTGTTGAAGAGTTATGTGCT
>NC_051409.1:39492843-39493506 GCF_015228065.2 Penaeus monodon | reverse complement strand
AACTGAGTATGGAGAGAACAAAGAGAATCCAGGAAGAGAAAGCAGAGGAAGAAGATGACGATGAGAAGAGAAATAGAATAAAAAGGAATAGAATAAAAAGGAATAGAAGAAAAGGAGAAAACGAGAAATGACAAAAAGTAAATGAGCAAGACAAAATAAGGAAAAGGGAGAACATGAAGAAAAATCTAATAACACAAAGGACACAAAGCAAATGTGAAAGAGCGAGAAAGGCGACATAGGAAACGAAGGAAGAGAAAAGGAGAAACGAAAGCGAAAAAACGGGGAGGCAGAGAAGTAGAAAGAATGCGAGAAGTAATTGAAAGAAATGAAATGGTATTTAGTGAAAAGCAAGTACTGACGAAGGCGACGCAGGGGGGAGAGGGGAGAGGAGGAAGGGAAGAAAGAAAAGGGAGAGGAGAAAGAGAAGAAAAAATAAAAGGGGGGAAAGATGGGAGAAAAACGAAGAAAGGCGAAAGGAAAAAGGAGAGAAGGAAACGAGAAGGGAAGAAGAGATGGGATGGGAAAAGTAGAGAAAGGAAGAGAAAAGAGGGAGAGGAGGAAGAGAGGAGAAATTTGAAACGGTCTTCGGAAAGGGACGTTAGAAGACAGTGTAAAGGACAGAGAAGGAAGAGTAGAGAAGAAAGGGAGGAATAAGGGGGGGGG
>NC_051409.1:39492274-39492777 GCF_015228065.2 Penaeus monodon | reverse complement strand
AAATTAAACAAGAAAAGAGCAGAAGGGAAACAGAGAGAATGAGAATAAAAGCATCCAAACACAAGAAGAAAAACAGAAGACTCCAACCACACAAACCAAGTGGAGGGAAATTTGGCTACGGGAGTGAGGGTAAAGGGGGAGAAGGGAGGGGGGAGTGGAGGGTTGAAGGGGAGTGAAAGGGGGAGGGGGAGTGAAAGGGGGAGTGAAAGGGGGAGGGGGAGGGGGGAGTGGAGGGTTGAAGGGGAGTGAAAGGGGGAGGGGGAGGGGGGAGTGGAGGGTTGAAGGGGAGTGAAAGGGGGAGGGACGGACGGAAATACAGCCTGAAGCAAGACAGAAAAAACAGTCCACGGGATAGGGCGACGGTGCATAAAAAAGCAGATTTTAGTGCTTATTTCAAAACCAAAAAACATCCGGAAGTTCACATAACAGCACAGTGGATGTTCCCTTCACGCGACAGAACAACAGGTGTCGTGGGAGGATTTCTGGTCCTCGGGAAGAGAAAG
>NC_051409.1:39491511-39492044 GCF_015228065.2 Penaeus monodon | reverse complement strand
CGGGAACAGGAAGTCTGAACACATAAGACCAATATCCGTTTAAGTGGAATTCAGGGTAGATTTATCTGGTGGTAGTCCTCTTGGGTAAGGGTGAGGGGGGGGGGGCTTTTTATTCTGTGGAAGGTAAGCGGTTTCATTCACCAATCATCTTTTGGTCAGCGTTTCGTACAGAAAACGGTTTTGGGGGCAGGGCGGGGAGGGAGGGGGGGAGGAAAGGGGGGAAGGGAGAGAGGGGGGAGGGAAGGGGAAGGGGAAGAGAGGAATGGGACGCGAGGGGACGTGGGTAGGAAAGTAAGGGTACTTAATGCAACCACTAGGGAGGAGAGGGGGGGTGAGGGAGGGGGTAGGGGGCTACTTATGGTGCCGTAGTGAGGGCGTTGCGGTTGCGGTCAGCCTGGAGCCACTTTGTGTGGTGGCGGTGCGTGTGGTGAGTGGTATGGTGCTCGCTACAACGTGTGTAAGTCATCAAGGTGCCGCAGGCGGTGGGTGCAGTTAATCATAATAAGAAAAAAAAAACACGAGAATAAAAAGTA
>NC_051409.1:39490949-39491229 GCF_015228065.2 Penaeus monodon | reverse complement strand
AGGAAAGGCACAAAAAGGAAGAGACGGTTAGTAAAACAAGATATAAACATGTCTTGCAATAATTTATTGTTTAAGGTTTCAACATGGAAAAGTACAAATATTGCAATACAACCAAAACTACCGTTGGTAACGACAACAAGATGGAACTGCATCGCTGTGTAAAAGAAAAATTGCTCAGGGGGCTAACACTGGCGCTGTGGGGGGTGTGCGTCTGAGGTGGGGGTAGGGGGGGGTAGTTCAAGGCTGCCCAATAAACTTTTTTTTAACTCAATAAATGTAT
>NC_051409.1:39490452-39490911 GCF_015228065.2 Penaeus monodon | reverse complement strand
TACAATTATCGGGGATGTTTCGTGAATACATAATTAAATTCCAATAATATCACATTTTTCATGTATTTTGTATTTTATTTTTTATTTTTTGAAAAAAGGGGGACTTAGTTTTTAAATATTATTTCATAGGAAGGCACCCAATTTTCATTTTTTTTTTTTAATATACCATAAACCATTGCTGTCTTATGTCAATTTTATCATCTAATCTTTTCTGCGATACAGAGTGCAGTGATATGTCCGTCGTCTTAAGATTTGATCTTTTCTTCATAATAAAAAATGACAACTATATACGAACACAGTCGCCATGGCAACCCCTATCCCCGTTTTCTATGATCCGTTTTCTACGCTGGTCCTCCCTCCCGCACCCCACCAGGTGAGCAGACTTCCCCACACGAGCATTTTGTCGCAAAGTTCAGTTTTAAAACTCCTCTTACATGAATTAATAATTATCAAAAAATC
>NC_051409.1:39490285-39490417 GCF_015228065.2 Penaeus monodon | reverse complement strand
AACAAATGAAAAATAGCCTAGGAGAGCACCCTGGTCAACTTTTTGTTATTTTTTTTATATATATATTTTTAATTGTTCAGGTCCTTGCCAAAATCACAAATGCCTCGTTAATGACAGTCGGGGAAAATATTT
>NC_051409.1:39490137-39490244 GCF_015228065.2 Penaeus monodon | reverse complement strand
AATTTGAGGGGAGGCAGAGAAGAACGCCGTTATCTTTTTAAGGGGAGAAGGGGGGGAAGAGGGAAGGGGGGAGGGGGATGCAGAGCAAAGATTAAGACACCTTATGA
>NC_051409.1:39489788-39489908 GCF_015228065.2 Penaeus monodon | reverse complement strand
TAATATCCATACCTGATAATAAAACAAGAAATTTCAAAAAAAGGTGTTCACAGAAAAACAAAAAAGACGAAAAACAACAAGACTATGAGAGAAAAGGGGGAGTGGGGGGGAGGGAGGGAT
>NC_051409.1:39489246-39489507 GCF_015228065.2 Penaeus monodon | reverse complement strand
TGGAGGGGTGAGCGCTTGGCTCGGCCTCGAAGTCCAACTCCCGTGAGTCTGGAAAACTCAAAAGAAAACGAGAAGAGACCGGCGAAGGGGAACTTACATGAAATGGCAAAGAACTTATGGTCTACAACTCGTTTAGTGTCTAGACTGCATTGGAACACAAATACACGACGAAACCCAATAAAGTTAATCATCACTTGGTTGATACGCGCAGTACAGTATTTCAGAAATTAAAGTCAATGGGATAAAGTTTGGCCATTCTAG
>NC_051409.1:39488687-39489221 GCF_015228065.2 Penaeus monodon | reverse complement strand
ATCAGGATGTGGGGTAGCAAATATGAATCATGACAATATAGAAATCTCATACGGCCTCGTACGGGGTATGTCATTGATAAAACTTGTAGGCTAACAATTAGCAGTTCCTCTTTCAAAAGTAGTCAATGTCAGTTATACCTTTTTTTTAAATATATTAATCCCAATGTCTTCTACTTTTGGAATTGCCTTCTTGACATTTGTTTTTTTGTCTTTATATATATATTTTTTAATCATTTTCCTTTGCAAACATGTGACCAAAATAACCAAAATCCACCCCATGTGTCTACACTCGACAAGAGAAAAAAGCAAACATAGAGAGACTTGTGACACATTAAATATAATAATATTAATAGTTAGACTACGGTAACTTATACAGAAGCGCTCATACTATATGCCTGTATTATCAGATTAATTATTCTAAATGAGAATAACCGGAACAATGGGGCCAAAGTCTTACGTGCTAAGAGGTCTGGGGCAAAACCCGGGGAACCTGCTGGAGGATGCCCCGCCCGCGCACCGCCCTGCCTGCGGATG
>NC_051409.1:39488382-39488625 GCF_015228065.2 Penaeus monodon | reverse complement strand
CGCTTCCTAAAGGGCGCCGCGACCTGTGAGAGGGGTGGGGCGTGGGGCGCTGGTTGGGGCTGGGTGGGGGAGGGCCGGGAGTGGGAGGGCGTGCCCTGGGGGGTGTGGGGGGGCGGGGGCAGCGCGGTGGGGCATGCCCGGATAATAAAGTCATAAACCATACACATGGACACCGAGCGCTGGTACTACACAAGCTCAACAGGACAGAAAAGGTGGCCATTCCATGCCATGTGGCGGGCAAGA
>NC_051409.1:39488097-39488263 GCF_015228065.2 Penaeus monodon | reverse complement strand
CATACCGCTGCATACAAGACGAAAAAAAAATCGGCGACGAGAGAAAAGTCCCTTTCCCCTGGATTTCCTTGCCGCGCCCGAGACGCAGAGAGCAGCGGGCTTCGACGCCGCCCCCGAGGCAAGGGAGGCGCCGCCCGCCCGCCCGCACCCGCAGGTACGTGGTAGT
>NC_051409.1:39487934-39488006 GCF_015228065.2 Penaeus monodon | reverse complement strand
AAGGGGAGCTATTGACGCCGCAGGGAGGCTGGTGCGGTGGCCAGGCTCTCCCCACCACAGAGACTGGTGACT
>NC_051409.1:39487740-39487885 GCF_015228065.2 Penaeus monodon | reverse complement strand
CATGGGGGGAGAAACAATTGCATATTTAACTAGAATGGCCAGTCTAACAGCGACCCGAGCGTGCCGGACTCGACATGATGAAGAAAGTGTCTGTCTGTCTGAACGGCCTTTCACGAGGACCGCGACGGCACCGCGACCGATGCCG
>NC_051409.1:39487538-39487691 GCF_015228065.2 Penaeus monodon | reverse complement strand
GGGGAGGGCAAGGGGGAGGGCGGGAGCCAGCAGGGGAGACAACAGGGAGGGCGAGGGAGAAGGGAAGGAACTGCGGGAAAGGAGAAAGGGAGAAGAGAGCGAGTGCGGGGGCGGCGGCGAGGCGAGTGGGGGAAAAGACAGGTCTCTCTCACA
>NC_051409.1:39487023-39487271 GCF_015228065.2 Penaeus monodon | reverse complement strand
ATCGCCGGACCATCATGTACTCTATTTTTTTTTTTTTTTCATTTTCTTGTTTTTATTATCTCTTAACTTCTTTTTAATATAACTTGGCGTCGCAAATGAAGATGTTGAAGTTGTTTTGTCGGGTGTGGAACATGATGGTGCGTGTTTAAGCTTGCTCGGGCCGCCATCCCCAGCTCTGTCTTTGTTTCAAAAAATCATCCTCAACTTTTACAAAATAGTTGTGCCAGGGATGGTGTCCCAAGACGGGG
>NC_051409.1:39486638-39486920 GCF_015228065.2 Penaeus monodon | reverse complement strand
AAAATTTAGATGTGAAACCACTACTTCTCATTTGGTTTTTTTGACTTTTATTATAATCTTCATAATATCTACTCTACAATAAGAGTCGGATAAAAGACATTATTGCATCGTTTGTTATCGAGGTAATCGGATTAGACCCCCAAAGTTAACAAATTGTAGTTTAGACTCAATACAAACACAGACACACGAAACATGGAATGATTGAGTGAGAGCTTGCGGACAGCGCGGTGCGGAGGTCAAGGACACCCTCCCTCCTGCACACACGCACGAACACACACGCAG
>NC_051409.1:39486280-39486481 GCF_015228065.2 Penaeus monodon | reverse complement strand
CGAACCAAGCACCAGGAGGGCGTAGCGGGCAGCAGCAAAGTGACGCCTACAGGTGGGCGTGTGGCGCGTGGCGTGCGGGCCAGGGAGGTGCGGCTGCACCCGGCAGCCCGTCAGCCGGGGTGGGAGACAGGCTTTAAACCTATGAGGCTACAACACACAAACAGGAGAAAAGGTTACATTACATATACAATAAATCCAAGT
>NC_051409.1:39485846-39486121 GCF_015228065.2 Penaeus monodon | reverse complement strand
AGGACCCAAATTTTGTCGAGAACTTCGAGTCGAGGAACTCCGCCTGCTCCACTCTGAGAGCAATAATAATATGAACAATATTCAAACTAGACTTGAAGAATATACAAGAAGATGACAAATAGATACAATAATATATTATAAATTACGATACTAGATACGCGGTAAAATGCAAACTGAATGCATCGTAATCGACAAACACATTGACAGACTGGGTGTTACAACGTGTGTGCAGCGCGCGCGCGCCCGCAGCCCCGCGCCCACGCCCGCCGTCGAGG
>NC_051409.1:39485313-39485706 GCF_015228065.2 Penaeus monodon | reverse complement strand
AAGCACCGGGGAGTTTGCATCCGTAAAGTCCTTCACTCTGTGGCGCGGCGCGAATGCGGGCGGCGCGGGCGGGCCCCGACGCCCGGGCGCGGGGGCCGCCCGCGCGCCCGACGCTCCGCCTGAGCAGGTAGACTACCAACCGTCCAACAACGAACACCTGCGCCCAAACGTTTCTTTTGAACGAACAGTTTTGAGATCCAACTGTTAATGCACCTTTGGTCACACGGAGTCTACAGGATTTATCAATACACGTGTTTACCTTCAGAAGTAAATAAATCCTCAAACCAAAGCTCTGTGGGTACTGACTCCCCCGAAATGTATTCAGGGAGGGAGCGCGGCCGACGGGCAGGTGCGGCGGGCGGTGACGGCGTGAGGGGCAGGGTGGGCGCCCCT
>NC_051409.1:39484039-39485224 GCF_015228065.2 Penaeus monodon | reverse complement strand
ACGCCGAACACGCGTCTGCGCACTTTGTGACCTCGGGGCCTGAGCTGACCTGCTGCTCGAGTTCAAGAGTCTCGGGGCTCCCTTCACACAAGTTCCCTGCAGTGCTGAGCGGAGGTATGCAACGCGCGATACCCATTAGAAGACTAGAAATACAAGTTATTCATCATATCACAATGAAGACAATCTCCAGACGTTAGCATTACCGATAGTGAAAGTACTGTACTCATCCTTACCACAAGCATGACCATACGAGCCGGCAGCTGTTTGCGGCGTTAAGAAGTCTTTTTTTAACTCACGAGGAAAGTCTCCATTTAAGTAGCTAGAAATACGGTGTGCGCAGCGGCGTGGGTTGGGGTACGCAGTCGGGGGGGGTGGGCAGTCCATGGGCGCAGCAAGGGCTCCAGAGAGTGCGGCGGGGTGGGCGGGTCGGACGCAGTGTGGGCGTGATAAAAAGGGGAGGCAGGCGGGGTGACTAGACTTTGTTCTTGATTTTTGTTCTTCCTTGCCATGACACAGCGACGCCCCTCACTCCGAACACCGCCCCAAATATATATATAATCTATATTTTATTTCCCATTTTGACACCACCGCCCACGCCTCGCTTTGAGTGGCCTTGTGACAGACTAGAACGCAAATACTGGTAAGAGGGGAAAGGAATGTTATCTGCTGACCTGCGTTTCTCTCTCTTGTTTTAACAGCAAATCTATTCAACAAGAATTATCTTTTTTATTTTTAAAATCTTTTTAATCTATCTTTTATCATTAATCTATTTCGTTGATGATCCATAGAGGGGTACAGTATATATGAACAGGGGCGATAGCAGTCTTTCTTAATATAGTCTCATCATAAAAATACCATCACCAACACTACTTTCCAACAACCCTATTAACAAAACACCTCACAGGTATTTGGATATTTCACTCTTTCATCTCTTTTTTTTTTTTGGTTATATATATATATTTTTTATGTTTTCTCTCTATAAAAAAATCACATTTTCCCAGAGCCAAAAGAACCGGCGGCAAGACACGGCAACATCAACCATCCCGGTTTCGAAAGCGATCCGTCTCGTCTCCCTCTCGAACAACAGCCCACAACCTTCCAACGTTAATCCAAAAAATAGACTCGGTTAAAGAATTGGCACTTCGTCAACCTTTCATTTACTTTTTTTTGTGTGTGTTTCTGCCC
>NC_051409.1:39483806-39484008 GCF_015228065.2 Penaeus monodon | reverse complement strand
GCAAGAACCTTTCCCGAGTCTATATGCTCTTTATTTAACTCTTTGTGTGTGCGAGAAAAACTACTCTTTCTTATGTAATGTTTTTTTTTTTTTATGTTCTCTCTCATCGCATCGTTTATTTAGTAAGCTTTCCCTCGTCTAAGAAGAATGAAAAAAATCAGATCTCTAAACACACGGATGTTGATTGGTGGCTTTGACAAAA
>NC_051409.1:39483673-39483782 GCF_015228065.2 Penaeus monodon | reverse complement strand
CGAGGGCTTTCCTTCCGAATCCTGAGTCCGGCCTCCACAGCGCAGTCGTGACGAAGCCCAACAACATTCCGGACACTTGCCGACACACAACAATGTCTATCGGAACATC
>NC_051409.1:39483214-39483632 GCF_015228065.2 Penaeus monodon | reverse complement strand
AAAAAACGATAAGACTCATTGAAAACCCTCTATGAACTGAAGAACAACCAGAGTCTTCGCATTATTTCCGGGGACTTCTGCGGATATATAAAGGAAGGTTCCGAAGTCTACAGTCTTGGTAGAAAAATCACCCACCTAAACACGCGCACATGAATTCACACACACACACACGCTGCCCAGGGCTGGATGTGACGTATGTGCTAACGGATGTGCTTTACAAAGTCGCCCTTACAAATGGGGCGACTAGGAGCGAGATTCCAAAATCAGACTGCAGAATACGGAGCCCGAATCACAACACTGCCATCTACATACGCTTAACATATTAAATCGATTGTTGCGGGAATGTTATTTATGTAAGGTTCGGTATCTAAATTTCTGTACAAAAATAGACACATTTTTTTTCTCTCTCAAGACAATC
>NC_051409.1:39482964-39483189 GCF_015228065.2 Penaeus monodon | reverse complement strand
AGGTTTGCATGGAAGTTTTTTCCCTTATCCTTACCTTGATAGCAGATTAGTACAGACGGGTTTGGTCGCATCAGACGCGTTTCTGATCTGACTTGCTTGCTTGCTTGCGCACAGGGGGAGGGTTCAACCTTTTACTCGTGTGTGCTTTCGGAGGGTCGGGGACGCGGGGCACCTTGCACAAAGCTTTTGTCCCATAATCGCTACGTTCAGCTTGCCTCTCAGCGC
>NC_051409.1:39481846-39482907 GCF_015228065.2 Penaeus monodon | reverse complement strand
ATACATATATTGGGATTTGTATATAGGGAACATTATAAGGGCGTAAGCATCATGAACTATTATATACAGTCACTTTGCTTTTCCTTTTCAATCACTGAGATTTTCTTTAACGAGAGAAAAAAAACTTTAGCGCCCATATCTATAAAAAACTAACACCCAACATGAGATAAATCAAATACTTTTAGGCGGCGGCACCGTGAAGGGGAGAGCAAAAGGGATAAACAACTCATCCAGCCGCCGCTTTCCACTACAAGCTAATATTTGTGCGACACTTTTTTCCATTTAAAAGACAAACAATGAAGATAATAATGACGACGAAGACTTTGCCCCAGGATGTAAAACCTTTGTGCCAAAGTGCCCCGTTCTGCCCGACCTCCGCTTGCGTGGTTTTATCCTCAAAAACCCCAAACAGAATTCCCAAAAAGCAAAAAGAAACGAGTGAACCAACTCAAGGCAACGGTTGGCAAGCCTGTCTGGTGCGCCGCTGGTCACCACACGCCCACCTCGAGCTTCGCTTCGGGGTCTATCGTCATCTTTTTTGGCGTCATTCTTGCTGGTTTGAGACTTTTGTGGATGTTATCTTTTAAAGTTTGATTTTTTTGAAAGCCTTTTTTTTAAGAGACACTCACCTGCGGCTCTCTCAGGCATCTCGCTCAGGTGGGCGGCGCCGGTGGACTTGGCGTGGGCGTGCGGTGAGCGGCAACACAGCCCAGGGGCAGCTGCGTCCCCCCCTCTGGCCGCCCGCGCGCCCGGCAACCCCCGCCCATCCCTCGACGCCCCCACCGCGCCCGCGAGCGTCCGAGGACGGCGAGCGCGGGGCAAGGGCGCGGAGAAGGCGCGTGGGCGTGCGGCGGGCGGCCATGGGAGGCACGGCAGCGCCTCTGGCGGTGAACAGAGACATTCCCGTGCTGAAGCTTTACCGTACGTGTTAGTAGGGAACTAAAGGGAGAACTCAAGTCTGAACTAAATAAAAACGCAAACTCAAATAAACAAACTAAATTTATTTTCCCAGCCATTCAGAACTAAAATGGTGATTTTTGACATTTGGGTGTATTACAAAG
>NC_051409.1:39481621-39481804 GCF_015228065.2 Penaeus monodon | reverse complement strand
CTCACAATCATAAGATGCAAGAAACATATCATTTCCTCACATGTAAATTATTCATGAACATGAACACTACTCCTAGGAAAATTAACCTACGAAATACATAAACTGACTTAATTCAGGACTAGAATCCTTGCTTTCGTGACTACCAAGCAAGAGGCACAACCTAAAAAGAACGAGAACAAGAGC
>NC_051409.1:39481378-39481558 GCF_015228065.2 Penaeus monodon | reverse complement strand
AAAAATGAGATTCTATTGATACTCATCGTATAAATCAACACAAAAAATACTTGACTATTTTCCACAGACTGGCAACATAATTCCGTTACACTTTTCTCTCTTAAGTGTACATTAGTAAAGACAATAAAATACACTTAGCATTAAATATGAGATAAATATCAATAAATAAGAGCGCATGAC
>NC_051409.1:39479847-39481241 GCF_015228065.2 Penaeus monodon | reverse complement strand
GGTCAGCGCGAACCCATTCACACTCGCGGTTTTGAGGACTCGACAACTTGACAACTTACAGTATAATGATATCAGCGAAGAGCGGCACTCGGGACCGAGCCCACTACTGGCCTTAGTGCAACTAGCACCTTGTGATACATACTCACTTAGCCGACTAGTTCTGCTTTGGGATAATACGGTCATATGACTCTTGATAAAGTGTTTGTAGTAAGTACGTTCTAATATACATATATTTGGATGGCGGGGTGCGGGCGCCAGACGCCCTCCGCGCTCCCCCCGCCACGGCAGGGGGAGGGGCCCAGTCCGGGCAGCAGGGGGCGGGACCCAGGGGCCGCGGCGACCTCCGGCGGCCATGGCCCCAGCCCGGGCCGGCCCACGCGAGCCGGGCGCTGCTGCTGCCGGGGAGCGGAGTGGGTCGCCCGGGGTCCTCGCGAGGCCCTGACTAGCACATGGCCCCCGTGTCCTGGCCACGCCGCCGGGGGCCGTGTGGCGCGCCCGCCCCGGAGGGAGGGCGCGGCAGCCGGCCCCCGGGCTGCGGCACGGCGGCTGGAGCCCGGACGTCTGGAGGGACCACCACCTTAACTCTTGTGCTTGTTGGTCTTGAACGACACTTGGAGGACGCGGTTGCCCAGCGTGTAGCCGTTGAGCGACTGGATGGCCACCACCGCCTCGTCGTAGTTGGTCATCGTCACGAAGCCGAAGCCCTTGCACTTGTTGGTCTGCAGGTCCCGGATCACCTTCACGTTCTGCACCGCGCCGAAGGGCCCGAACAGCTGCCACAGGATGTTCTCCTCGGTCTCGGGGGCCAGGTTATACACGAATATGCACCAGCCGGAGCCGTTGAGGGCGCTGCCGGGAAGGAGGGAGTTCCCCAGCAGGTTATCACCCGAGCCTGGGGAATACCTGCGGAGAACACCATCCCCGGTTAGCGTGTGCGGGACCAGGGCGTCGGGACCGCCTCGCCCACTGCCTAACACTACGCCCACTCTCTCGTTAGTCAAGCAACTCAACTGCCCTACTTTGGCCAAAGGAGAGAGGGATACATTACGAAACAGATGTACAAGAGAGATGCACACAAAAAAACTGGGTGAGCTCTTTTCTTAGGAAAAATATTGCAAGTATGATGAAACTTATTCATGAAAATCTGTCTTTTTTTTTGTTAAAGGCAAATTGAAAGAGGCTGTAATTATAACATGATATGACGTAAGTGAACAAAGTCGTGTGATAGATTACAGTCATCCCTTTTCCAGCCATGCCCGTGCCGGGGGGGAGGGGGAGGGGGAGTATGGGATGTCCCACCACCGCCTTGTCTCAAACATTGAATGATGGAAACAAACAAATACAATTAAAATTAAATTCTTGCCCCGCATCATTGAGTATCTTTGGGTTACTTG
>NC_051409.1:39479561-39479784 GCF_015228065.2 Penaeus monodon | reverse complement strand
GACTCTTATTTTCTCTTTTCTTGGAACTCAAAAAGTGACATTAATATTTATATACACTTTTTTTGTGCGAGACTATTTTGACGCAGAAACGGGGCAGAAATAAAGCACTGAGGTCGGGGGTGTATGCATGTAAGGGGGGGGGGTTACATTATTTAGTGGGGGTGGGTTGGGGAGTTGGGGAGATGGGGGGAGGCAAAAAAGCACACGAAACCCCGAGACTACA
>NC_051409.1:39479433-39479531 GCF_015228065.2 Penaeus monodon | reverse complement strand
CGCGGCACATGTCATGCTCATGTCAGGCGGCCTCAGCGGGCCACTAGTCGCACGGGGGAACCACCTCCCAGGACAACCGGTGGGAGCTGCCAGCATAC
>NC_051409.1:39477411-39477581 GCF_015228065.2 Penaeus monodon | reverse complement strand
GTGCCGTGGCATCACTGACCCTTTCCTCACGGCCACGGCGCCTCACAACTACCTAAGCTCACTCTATCTCAACAGTTAATGTCACTCTTACAGTGCCTCATCTACTAGGATTTGATCAAGTGTGACACCTTTCATGTATGCTGGGAGACACGGAAGGACAAGAACGAGCA
>NC_051409.1:39476822-39477193 GCF_015228065.2 Penaeus monodon | reverse complement strand
AGTCTGAAATTTAACAAATATCCTAAGCTCCTTAAATTGATATGAAAGACTCACTGTTTTTAAAAGATGTATACATATATAAGCCTAAAGAATCATTTGACAAAGCCAAGTGAGAGGGAGGGCGAGGGGGGGGAGGGCATCTCCTCTACTGAATGTTCACTTCTTCCCAAAAGTGTTTTATAATGAAAGCGAAAGCAAAATAGGCATCCATCGCACATGTGGCTTAGTCAAATGATGTGTATTTGCAAAGAAATGATAAACCAACAGCTAATATTATGTATTCTTTAAATTAACATATCCAACAATGAAAGCTAGTTTAGAAAGGAAAACCTATCCTATGATACCTTACAAACAGTCTTCTAAATATACGG
>NC_051409.1:39476429-39476649 GCF_015228065.2 Penaeus monodon | reverse complement strand
AAACGCTGCAAGCATAAATCACCCCTTCACCCTCCACCCCCCGCCCCACCTGACAACACCTACTGTCTACCTGAAGCTGAATGAAAGGAAAAAATGAACAGAAACATGTGCTACTGTTATTACGCCTACTTAAGAAAATCCAACCGTCATGTCACTGCTTCACGGAGAAAAAACACAACACACACATACAGAAAAAAAGAGGGAAAGAAAAGTCAGAATT
>NC_051409.1:39476284-39476375 GCF_015228065.2 Penaeus monodon | reverse complement strand
CCTCCCATCCCTCCCACCCACCCACCTACCTACCTGTCCACCACCCTTCTCCTCCCCCCCCCCCTCCCCTGCTTTCTACCTACCTGCTGAT
>NC_051409.1:39475972-39476196 GCF_015228065.2 Penaeus monodon | reverse complement strand
CTCGCAGGACTCGGCTCCTCCAGGCGGCCCTTCTCTGCATCCGCTTCCTCGGCTGCCGGTCGGCGTGACTTCCAGATCCTTCAAGGCTACTATACAAACCAATCGAAAAAAGTCCTCTATCCCAGTAATCCTTTTCCAAAAACCTTCGCCTCCCCCTTTTCCCTGTGCCTACCCTTTCTATCTTGAAATAATTCCCATTCCCCTCATACCTAAGGCCCATAATT
>NC_051409.1:39475846-39475933 GCF_015228065.2 Penaeus monodon | reverse complement strand
GCACCCATTTGTACATATAAGCTCAAACACACATGCAAGCTCACTTGCAGACGTGTAGAGACATACACACTCAATAGCACAACCCAT
>NC_051409.1:39475578-39475778 GCF_015228065.2 Penaeus monodon | reverse complement strand
TTCAAATACCCTACATCACAAATGCTTATTACACTCTCCCTCTCTCTTTCACTCGAGTAACCTATCTCCAGGTTAATGTAACACTTAAGAATACGGCCTAAAATCCTCTCAAAACAGACAAAGACATTGTTCTCGGGGGGGAGAGGGGGAGGAGGGAATTGTTAGAGAGTCGTTAGACATGATAACCATTTCCAAAAGCT
>NC_051409.1:39475371-39475488 GCF_015228065.2 Penaeus monodon | reverse complement strand
GGGGACTAAACTCAAAAGTTGAAAACACATTTTACCTTTATGTTTGCAAGGATATATAACAGATACATATAAGCCTACACTGCCTAAATTGTAAGTCCTAGATAACATTTTTTTTGG
>NC_051409.1:39475149-39475333 GCF_015228065.2 Penaeus monodon | reverse complement strand
GTGAGCATTCATTTTCCCCAGCTCTAACAGTCGCGTCTTGTCCCCTACTTTTCTGACTGGAACCTTTCTTCAACTCACTCCGCCTTTCCAACTTTCCCGGGGAGTGTCAAAACATGAGGCTGCGGCTGGTGTGCCCGCGCCTTCGCCACACGCTGGCGACCCATCCCCAGACGCCAACACCTCT
>NC_051409.1:39474751-39474995 GCF_015228065.2 Penaeus monodon | reverse complement strand
AACCGTGGCTCCACTGGAATCCCCGCCCATTCCCGTCCCTTGACAAGACGCCTCTTCACCTGTCACATCTCTGCTCTTTTCGGGTCTCACAAGAGCAAGCTGTCTGGCGGAAGTTCACCCAGACACCTATATCCACATATTCCGCCAATGCTCTGGCGCAGAGTTCCTGCTATCCCTACCTTAACACTCGCTTGCCACACGGAATCCATAGCCTTATCCTACCGTTTTCTTTGTCCTATTGCCA
>NC_051409.1:39474152-39474630 GCF_015228065.2 Penaeus monodon | reverse complement strand
CCTCCCTCCTTGTCTGTCTGTCCGTCTCTCTCTCTCTCCTCCTCTTCTCCTCTCTTACTCTCTCTCCCTCTCCCCAGCCCGCGACGCGATGCCCTCCCTGCCCCGCCCCCTTGGCCCTATCGTAGTAGTGCCCCCCGATTACTATGTGTGAGTCAGTGCCCGTGCCTTGGGTCAGGATCATCATCCCCGGAAGCCATTTGAGGATCTCGACCCCTGCGTGCAGCTCCCGCAGGCGTCCTGGAAGTGGGAACCCTGCAGTCACAACCACCATCAGACTAAAGTAAGGTCAAAAACAAAAGAATGGCATGCACTGATACACAAAAAAAGAATGAAAAAAAGGAATACTTACAAAAAAAAGAAGAAAAATTAATGTTGTAAAAAACAATTACAAACAAAAATAAGAGAAAAAACTCGACTAGGAGGTAAACATAACATGCAACATAAGTTATAATAATCATAAGAATAAACGTTAAGAAAA
>NC_051409.1:39473982-39474104 GCF_015228065.2 Penaeus monodon | reverse complement strand
GACAGTCAAATAAAGAAAAGAAAAATACTGTTTGTTCTTGGTTAGTTTTTGGCTTATGTGGTTATCGATTTTAAACAGACATTACATAACCACCAAAACTATAACAGGGACCCATTCTCTTC
>NC_051409.1:39473627-39473931 GCF_015228065.2 Penaeus monodon | reverse complement strand
TCCAGAAATGAAACTTTAGTAAATTATTCTACAAGTTATTATTATCAAAAACACAGAATTCTTTTCTCATTTCTTTTGCATCACTTGTGTTGCCACTTGTTCAAACATGATTTGCTTTCTCTTCAAAATAAATTCTTCTTTTTAATCATAAATATAAAAAAATCGGGCCGGATCTTTGGCGGCTTTGCGGATAGGGGGGAGGGGGAGGGGGGGGGTAAGCGAGGGGAGAAAGGGGGGGGAGAAGGCGGCGGAGAGGGGAGGGGAGGGGGAAATGGGGAGAAAAAAAAGTTATGGAGAGAATTGC
>NC_051409.1:39473464-39473585 GCF_015228065.2 Penaeus monodon | reverse complement strand
GGCAATTTTCTTTTCTTCAACTAATGCTTCAAATGGGCCACCAATTGCTCTATAATTCAATTTCATGGTTTAAATTTTAGATTTGTTTTTTTCTTCAAATCCAGCTTATTGCTTGAACAGA
>NC_051409.1:39473289-39473424 GCF_015228065.2 Penaeus monodon | reverse complement strand
TGACTTTTTTTGTGTCAAATTGGAATCGTTTACATTGCATTTCAATTTTGTGCAAAATTTATACGAAATACAAATGAAAGATCACCTAAGCAAGAAAAGATATTTGAAATGACAATTGATAAGGTTCTATAAAAT
>NC_051409.1:39472729-39472967 GCF_015228065.2 Penaeus monodon | reverse complement strand
GACGATAACAATATTAGTGGTGTTAGTTTGAAAAAGTATGACAGTGGTAGTTTGGTAGTTTCTCTAAAGTATGACTCAGTCCCAAGCTCACGTCCCAAGCAAACTGTGAGGGTGCCCGACGCCCGCGGCGCCCACGCCACGCCACGCGGACACACGCACGCCCACTCCACGACCCACGCTCCACGCCCGCGCCCGCCCACCCGCCCGCACACGGGTGCCTGAACCGCCTCGGGGGCTT
>NC_051409.1:39471753-39472244 GCF_015228065.2 Penaeus monodon | reverse complement strand
GTTGAAAGAGTGCAAGCAGCCGACACAACCTCCGCAGTACACTGATGACCCCAAGCAGCTGGTGCTCCGTAAGGCGGAGGTTATGCCAGCTGTTCCTCAGGCGGGTCCTTTTCAGACAGACAGACACAGAGAGACGGCGGAGAGTTGAGGGAAGGAGAGGAGAATCGCGGGAGGTGGACAGAGCGAGGGAGCGAAGAGGAGGGAGGCCAGCGGGAGCGGAGGCGAGCGTGGCTGGAGCGGGCGGGCGGGGCCCCTTGGCGGCCCCGGGGCAGCCAGCAGGCCGCCGGGCGTGGGCGCGCGCGCGCGTCGGGCCCTGTCACGGCAGTCGAGTCCAGTGACCTGTGTGTCATGGCACTTACACTAACTTGCTTTTCATATCTTGTGCAAGATTTGAGGGCTCCTCCGGCAGTGAATCTATCGTTTTCACTTGAGGGAACACCAAGGAATGTCTGAAAGAGACGAGCAGTTGTTTGATGGTGTGGTCAGTGTGG
>NC_051409.1:39471398-39471633 GCF_015228065.2 Penaeus monodon | reverse complement strand
AAATGCGGAGGGAATAGGGGGCAGGGATATAGGGGCGACAACAGAGAGAAGAGAAGAAGAGGAGAAGGAAGAGGGTCAAAAGGCCAGGGGGAGGGGGGGGGGCCGAGATGCCCAAAGCACGCTTCTCGTTTTTCTCATTTAGAAAAAATAAAAAATAAAGAAAAGTTATTGAAGGGCAGCAATACTTCCTTCAAGTGACTTTCAGTGACTGATGTGCGGGACGTTATAAAAATGT
>NC_051409.1:39471219-39471371 GCF_015228065.2 Penaeus monodon | reverse complement strand
CACAAAGAATAAGGTAACTTCACAGACAGATTTAAGAAAACAGGAAAGAGGAGGAAATTTGAAATTAAAGATCTTGAAAGAAAGTGGAAAGGAAGAAGGAGGGAAATAGAAAGAATAGAAAAAGAAAGGAAGAGAAAAAGAAAGGAAGAGGA
>NC_051409.1:39470607-39470691 GCF_015228065.2 Penaeus monodon | reverse complement strand
CGTAGGGAGCACACGAGAAGCCAACCCCCGAGAGGCGAGAGGGAGCGAGGGGGGAACTCCAGAGGGTGGTGGGGGGGGCAGAGT
>NC_051409.1:39470196-39470484 GCF_015228065.2 Penaeus monodon | reverse complement strand
AACCAATCTGCTCTTCAAACATCCATGGTTGCGTTACTCAAAAAAGCAAATCAAATCAGAAAACTGAAAGGCAAGGCCACAAAAAATAACAAATAAAAAAGGAAACTAAAGGGGGAAAGGAAATAAAAAAAATCACAACAGAACATTGAGGAAAAAAAAGTTTCACAGCTAAGAAAGAGGAATCAAAAATAACTAGAAGGAAACGGAATACATACAGAGTCAACAAAAAATTACAACAACGAAAACAAAATAATTTTTTTTTAAAAGGGGCAATTCAGGACCATGAAA
>NC_051409.1:39469990-39470146 GCF_015228065.2 Penaeus monodon | reverse complement strand
CAGAAAGATGTACCAAACAACATAATCAGGAAACGTTTGGAAATGAACGTTTTCATGAAACTAAAAAAAGTAACGTTAAACATAGGCACGAGTAACAACCACTGCTGACTTGTACACAATGTAAAAACATACATGAGCAGTATGCAGAGTGGCTAC
>NC_051409.1:39469673-39469849 GCF_015228065.2 Penaeus monodon | reverse complement strand
AAGCTGTACGTGGGATCCATATACAGTACTAGTTCTCTGGGGCCACATATGTCACCTCTACAAAACACACTCAGCGCCAACAATACAGTAATCTAGGGGGGGGGGGTGGTAGAGAGAAAGGGGAGGGGGGGAAGAGAAGAGGGTTCTTGGATGTGTCTTCGAGTCAAATCAGAAAG
>NC_051409.1:39469565-39469637 GCF_015228065.2 Penaeus monodon | reverse complement strand
TGGACAGTTGGGGGGATATGGACTTTAAAAGAAGGGGGGGAGGGGGATAAGGACGAGGTTATATGGTGTGAT
>NC_051409.1:39469161-39469385 GCF_015228065.2 Penaeus monodon | reverse complement strand
TGAATAAATATTAAGTGTTAGTGTCGAAGAGAATATCTAGCATCGAAGTGTGCTTTCATCAACTGCATGTTTTCCTATTCTCTTTTTTACACTTGAAATGTTGCAAATACACAGAAGGGACCTTCAGGTGTCTGTTGTATACATGAAGGGATTAAATAAATATACTAAAAAACTGTCGGAAATGTGCTGAACAGATGAACGAGTGAGAATGTCAAGTGGCAGTC
>NC_051409.1:39468840-39469109 GCF_015228065.2 Penaeus monodon | reverse complement strand
GAGAGAGAGGTAAAAGTTCATAGGAATAGTGGTAGATGAAAAGGAGAGAAAAATGATAATATAAAGAGGAAATAGACTAAAAGGTTGGATAAAGGGTGTATGTTTAAGAATGAAGTTGTGTGGAGGGTGGCGAAAGGGAGATGATGAAAGGGGAGGAAAGAAAACAGGAGAAGGAGAAAGGGGGATGATGAAAGGGGAAGAAAGAAAACTGGAGAAGGAGAACGGGGGATGATGAAAGGGGAAGAAAGAAAACTGGAGAAGGAGAACGG
>NC_051409.1:39468689-39468773 GCF_015228065.2 Penaeus monodon | reverse complement strand
AAAAGGGAACAGAATGGCAAAATGTTTGAAATTTCCAGGAGCAAAAAATCTCATAATTGTCCTTCGAGAATGCGCACTAACTCC
>NC_051409.1:39468493-39468577 GCF_015228065.2 Penaeus monodon | reverse complement strand
GACAGCAAAAACCCAAACTAAGATTAAACAGAATCATAACTCTCTGTACACATCAAAGCAATACCTTAATGGATTGTAAAGCAA
>NC_051409.1:39468156-39468385 GCF_015228065.2 Penaeus monodon | reverse complement strand
AACCCCGGCTTAGCTAGCGAGGCGAGATAAAGCCCCAACATCCCAACCCCCTTCCCCTCTTCCCTCCCCGACCCCCTCCAACCCCTACCCCAAAGCGCCCCCTCCCTCCTACCCGACCCCACCTCACCTGCAATGCGAGATAAAGACAGGTACATTATGTAATATAGGCGCATGCGCAAAGGAGCAATTTGAGAAGTTCTGCATGCATACATGTCCCCTTGGGTGGCAG
>NC_051409.1:39467992-39468064 GCF_015228065.2 Penaeus monodon | reverse complement strand
ATGGAAGGAACGGGAGAGAGGGATAAAAGGGGGATGAGGGAAGAGGGCGAGAGAGAACATCAGCAGCAGTAA
>NC_051409.1:39467752-39467938 GCF_015228065.2 Penaeus monodon | reverse complement strand
ATGTCAATAATGGAGGCGAGATGAGCTGATGGAGGACGATGGCAGTCAGCGAATCGCAAATACCGTGTAACGAAGGTGGTGACAAAAGGCGAAAAGAAGCGCATGGCTCACTGACAGAGGTGTCGTGTATAAACAAATAAAAACTAACAATAAGAAAAGCTGAAAGAAAACAGAAACCAAGGGGGA
>NC_051409.1:39467503-39467729 GCF_015228065.2 Penaeus monodon | reverse complement strand
GGAAGCACTCTTCCTTTAGCCCTGTGTTTTCGTGTCTGCAGATATTCCAGAAAAAAAGAGGACAGAAAGGGCCAGAAATCGTCCAGAAGCTATCGTTTCTCTCCAAGATTTGAGCATTAACGAGCTAGTCTGTTGCTTCTGAAGCGTGCGTGACGTGTCCGGAAGTGTAATGCTAAAGCTAAGGTGCGTATGACCAATTCCGTAAAGAAGGGTGGGAATGGCAAGT
>NC_051409.1:39467128-39467332 GCF_015228065.2 Penaeus monodon | reverse complement strand
AGTGAGTAAGTGTATTTGCACGAGCGCCGAGTCCCGCGCGTCGTGAACGAGGGCGGAACAACCAAAATGCCAAGACTGTAACCCAAGCCCCTCCCCCTACAGTGTAAAAGAGGTCGCCATATAACTGTTTGCAGATGAAGCTGGTTTGTTTAGAGGGAGTGTTCTTCTTTAAATAGGATTCAAGACGGATTCTCTGGCAGGGCA
>NC_051409.1:39466532-39466917 GCF_015228065.2 Penaeus monodon | reverse complement strand
AACAAACTTTAGCAAAGTTTAGCGTGGATGTGAACGCGAGGGCGAAGGGTACGGGAACTGAGTGACGAAGTGCCCGGATGTTGGCCTTTGGGAAGTCAGCAGTGCTCGAGAGGGGGGAGGGGGATCATGGGGGGGGAGAGAGGGAGGTCAAGCCATGAGATCCCCCACCCCTCCCACCCCTACACCTCCCCCACGCCCCTTCAGTAACGTTACTTTTCTTAATCTTTCAGGGACCAGAATCTCCCGAGGAAAGTCTGTACAAACTTTTTTTCCTTACTCGAAATAATTTTTAGAAATACTACTCTACTATTTGATTACTCTACGACATATTGTACGGGACAGAGACAAGAAGTTTGGTACATCTAATTCTTAAAGAAAAAAAAGA
>NC_051409.1:39466382-39466457 GCF_015228065.2 Penaeus monodon | reverse complement strand
TTACGAACAATATATTACAAACATCAATCTGAATATGATATTTGAAGAGTGTATATCTTCTGATAAGATGCAGAG
>NC_051409.1:39466146-39466339 GCF_015228065.2 Penaeus monodon | reverse complement strand
GTAAACATCTGGCGGCTTTGTGTTTTCCTTACTTCCCAAGGGAGAGCAAATTCAAACTGAACAGAAATACGCAAAGTCGTAGATACGAAATAAAATCAACAACACCGATGCTGACATTACTTAATCAATGTATAAAACGTAAAAAAAGGGGCAACACAAACAAAAATAATAAAAATGGTGCAAATCTGTAGTG
>NC_051409.1:39465948-39466110 GCF_015228065.2 Penaeus monodon | reverse complement strand
GTGCCGAGTGTAAAACGTGATACGAGCGGAAACCACGCTCTCTTTTCTCTGTCTATGAGCTTGTGTGGGGGAGGGGGTCGTGGAGGGAAGGGGAGGGAGGAGGGGTGGGAACGGGGTGAGGGAGGAGGGGTGGGAACGGGGTGAGGAGGAGAGGTGGGATGG
>NC_051409.1:39465770-39465873 GCF_015228065.2 Penaeus monodon | reverse complement strand
GAGAGGTCGGGGTGGGAGAATATCTGTGGTGTTTTAAGCGTCTGTAGAAATGCATGCAGCTTCTCCTAATCTCTCGTGAGTTGGTGAGGGTGTTGTGGGAGAG
>NC_051409.1:39464852-39465642 GCF_015228065.2 Penaeus monodon | reverse complement strand
GTTAAATATAATTTCCTTGTCCTTTGATGAGGGGGAGGGAGACGGGGTGTGTGTGTGAGTCGGGGAGGGCCTGTGTTCAATCGGTGTTCTTATATTTCTTTCTAAACCTTATAATGCACAATCAAAACAACTAATCTCCCATGTATGGCTGAAAATGCACATTAAAAAACACGTCTCTCCTCAGACAAAGCCCAGTCCTAATCATGCCGTGAAAGCGAGAGAGAAAAATATCAATCATCTCTCTTTTCCGAGGACATCACTGCCTCTCCCTGGGCCATCTGTGGGGATTGAGCATTTCCTCCTCATTTCTACATTTCAAACTTTACAACAAAAAAGTTCGTTAAATATTGACTGTCTTCGGCTGCCTTATCGCCTTCGCTTCGTGTGCCTGACGTGTTGTCGTTTCCAAAGGAGGAGGAGGGGGGGGGGGTTGAGAACGTGTCTTGTTGGTGTTTCCAGATTTGTTGTTTTTTCGTCGACGTGCTTTTCCCTCACTGATGACCTAGGCCCCTTACTCACTCATTTCTCATAATTCAAGCTTTATTCGGTGAGTCATTACTCTACCCCTTTACCATTATTTTCCCCCCGAGTATGTGCGCGCGCGTGCATGTGAGCCCTGATGTCGTGTCTGCGGGAAAACCGGTGATGAAGCAAGGAACGAGACGGTGGTGATGGGGAAGACGAGACGAGAAGGGGGGGGGGGCGAGGCAAGATGATGGGGAACAAGCGAGGGGCATGAAACCAGAAGGACCAGCGAGGGGGGGAAGGACACGGGAGAGGAGAGGAGCTG
>NC_051409.1:39464237-39464789 GCF_015228065.2 Penaeus monodon | reverse complement strand
TATTTGTTGGAGGGGAGGGCAAGATTTTTTTTTTCGTTCTTTCTCTTAGGGGTTGGGGCGGGGAGAAAAGAGTGTGTGTGGAAGGGCCGTCACCGGGCAACGCACTCACCTGGTAAGGGGGGAGAGCGGAATGTAGCGGAAGCGGCCGGCCGGGTGGTGGATGGGCCCCCCGTAGCGGCGGGTCAGGGGCGAGAGGTAGGCGGCCAGGGGGGGGACAGCCTTGTTGTTGTTGGAGGGGTTGTTGGCGAACTTGACGGTGATGGGCTCCGCGGCGCCGTCGGGGATCGTGCCGTTCAGCTTCTGGATGGCGCGCTCCGCCTCGATGCGCTGGTCAAACCGGATGAAGCCCACGCCCTTCGACAGGCCTGGGGGCGGGGCACGGCCGGTCAGTCACGCTCGCTCTCCTCGCAGCGCCCGAGGCTGCCGCGCTCGGGGCTCGAGAAGATTGAAATCAGGCGATGCCCTTCAAGGCTCCTGGCGGAACCGCTGAGGGGCACGCTGCATACAACTAACTGTGCTATGTATCACATTAAGAAAACTAATGATCTTGAC
>NC_051409.1:39463780-39464172 GCF_015228065.2 Penaeus monodon | reverse complement strand
GGTTTATAATCCCACCCAAAGGCGGGGCTTGGCGTCTGAAGCAATCCAGAGAAAGAGAGAGAGAGAGAGAAGGACGAAGAGCAAAGAAGAGACGACAGAGAGAAGGAGAGAATAAAGGAGTGAAAGAGGGACGGAGAGGAGCGGAGTAATTACAGCAAAAGGGCAAAGCGAAGAGGGGAGGAGAATAATTAAAACAAGGAGGGGAACAACGTAATTAAACCATAGAGAGAAAAAATATGCCGCCGGGAGATACTGCAAAGAGAAGGAATGAAGCTTCCCAAGAGGAGTGGAGAGGAAGATAAAGAGGAAGAACGACGGTAGAAAACCCAAGAAATATGAAGAAGAAAACTAAGGTTAGAGAATATGAAATGATAAAGAGAAAAGGAGAATAT
>NC_051409.1:39463343-39463542 GCF_015228065.2 Penaeus monodon | reverse complement strand
AAGCGAAGCACAAGAACATGACGGCAAGAAGAAGACGATAGAAGAAGAGAAAAGAAGGGAAGTGTGAATGATGAGGAAAACGAAGGAACGAAATTCTTCGAAGACGGCCTTCACAGCGCGTATGAAGGCAGCGAAAGAAGAGAAGGGCAGAGCGAGAATAACCGCCCAAAACTTGCCGAACACTTCACATCAGTCTCAT
>NC_051409.1:39462471-39462758 GCF_015228065.2 Penaeus monodon | reverse complement strand
CTGCATCAACAACTACTGATAGTAATGGTAGTAAAAAAGCATAGTAAATCAGAAAAGCGAGGCGAATGACGATCGCGGGGGCGGCGCCTCACCGGTGATGTTGTCGCACAGGATCCGCGAGGTGATGATGGAGCCGTAGGCCCTGAACATGCCCTCCAGGTCCTGCTGCGTCATGGACTTGGGCAGCCCCGACACGTACAGGTTGGCGCCCTTGATGGCTTCGCTGCTCGGGCGGGCGTACGACACCTGCGGGCGGACGCGGACGAAGGGACAGTTGTAGGAGTTGT
>NC_051409.1:39461766-39462378 GCF_015228065.2 Penaeus monodon | reverse complement strand
CACCACCAGGTCCACAAGGGGGGGGGGCGGGTTAGTCTTAATCTTCTATCCTAGGGGGATCATTACACTTCCCTACTTATCCTATAAACAGATGCCAATAAAAGTGCGCTTCCTCAACTAAGTCAAGAAAACTGCTATCAAAATTACGTTAATCCAAGGCACTGAATTGCATATACATTTGTGCAAACCCTTACCACAACACAAGAAAAATGTAGATTAAATATTGAAACTGAAAGATCCGTAATCAAATGCTCAAACTCAAAATTGACAAAAACTCCCCAAAATTGGATCAGCAACAAAAACAAACGAAGATCCTCTTAAATCATCTCCCTTTGGCGACCCAGGAAAAACGCTAAACTACCACCCCACCTCAATCATTCCCGTAACATGTATATACAAACTATATAAAACAACTGAGAAGTAGCACAATGTCGTTCTAACCTTTATAGTTTTGTTCTGAAGACGTAGACCGTTAAGCTGGTTGATGGCTCTCTCGGCGTCATCCTGCCGGACGTAATTTACAAATCCGTAGCCAAGACTCTGTCCTGCAGGGGGGAGAGAAAAGGGACCTTCAGAAAAGGGGAAGCTTTGTTCTACTTTCGCGTCATGTCT
>NC_051409.1:39461472-39461637 GCF_015228065.2 Penaeus monodon | reverse complement strand
GGTAAAAGGAAAGAAAGGCCGGAGGAAACAAAACAAAACAACACTATTCTTCATCTATAGTTAGATACGACATCCAGAACGAACGGCCATAGAAATAGCTTGACGCGAGATCCCGAGACGAATCGCAGACGACAGCGAGACGAGGCAACGGACGAGGCAACGGAC
>NC_051409.1:39461078-39461428 GCF_015228065.2 Penaeus monodon | reverse complement strand
AGGCGAGTGAAAACTTCCGTGAGGAATGAGACAGAAAACGAGGAGAGAAAACCATGAGGCAACATGTCCGTGAGGATTATAGGGCGAAAAAAAGAGGAAAATAACTACCCAGGTTTCGCTACCCTTTGACGACGACGATGATTAGTGATGGTGGTGGTGACAACAACATTAATAATAATAACAACAGTAATCTGAAAAGAAGCACTTCACGTTCTCCGTCTAATTCCGGCGTCGCTTAAAAGGGACTGAATATAAACCGGCCGAGAAGACCCGCGTAACTCCCTCGGGTCTTGGCATAACCGCTCCCAAGAACTAAAATAATAACAGTGTGAATCGTACCGCGAATATAT
>NC_051409.1:39460880-39460984 GCF_015228065.2 Penaeus monodon | reverse complement strand
AATTTCCAGGTCTAAACACGGCACCAATGACGGAGTAAAAAAGAAAGGACGAGTGACGCTTAAGAAGGCTAACACGGCTCACATACGTGCTTGCGTGCGCGCCT
>NC_051409.1:39460477-39460810 GCF_015228065.2 Penaeus monodon | reverse complement strand
CAGCGCCGCCTCCTCATCCCGCGCCATCAATCACGCCCCCCCAACCAGCGTTACTACCAACACCCCAGCTGATCACATGACACCCGTCACCATGGCAACACCCGAGTAGCCCGTCCAGCGAAGCCGTAACCATGGCAACAGCACCCGTGGACGTGACGTCACCACCGCCGAGTGCATCGCGTCCCCTGGAGCGACGGCGCCCCTCGGATCGCCGGGGAGCCCACGAAGACGACGACTACGACGGTGGGCGAACGGCAGCAGGAGGGGGGGGGGGGCGGCTTCTGTTCCCTTTCTATCGTGGTCTCTCGCTCTCCCTTGGTCTGGACGCAAATT
>NC_051409.1:39460072-39460245 GCF_015228065.2 Penaeus monodon | reverse complement strand
CGCGTGCCACCCAAAGTACAGCGTCGGCACGTCCTCGTCGGGGCGTACCTTACATGCCATCTCCCCCCCCCTCCCCCTCCCTCCTCTCCCTGCCAACACCTGTTTACGGGAGCAGCGTTCCCCTGGCCGCATGACCCGAGCCGACAGAGCAGACAGCTAACAATGAATGAGTA
>NC_051409.1:39459827-39459972 GCF_015228065.2 Penaeus monodon | reverse complement strand
AAAAATAAATAAATACAGAGATGGCGATGGGAAGTGCCCAAACAGTAGCTGTTGCACAACGCGCACCCCCCATCCTTTCTCCCCTCCCCTCCTATAGTGATACAGAAGGGGGGTAGATCGCCAGTCAAGTCCATCACTACTGCCT
>NC_051409.1:39459624-39459749 GCF_015228065.2 Penaeus monodon | reverse complement strand
AGAAGGGGCGCGAGACAGACACAGGCGAGGACGGGAGGAGCGAGGAAATCCAGCCCCGCCTACAACTCCATTCACATATATCTCCCATCAATATTCCTACCAGGCTGCTTCCGCCCCCCGCCGCA
>NC_051409.1:39459148-39459253 GCF_015228065.2 Penaeus monodon | reverse complement strand
CAGACCCCCCCCCCCAACCCGTATCCCATCTCAATCTCAAAATCTCACCCTTTATCCTCCGCCGAATCTAGGTCGGAGTCCCTTCCTCAAGCAAGTACGTACGTG
>NC_051409.1:39458983-39459094 GCF_015228065.2 Penaeus monodon | reverse complement strand
GCCGAGTGCCAGCTGGTTCCCTTCGCCTCGCCTGCACCGGCCCCAATTCCCACCATCTTGGCCCAGCTGGTTCCCTCTCCCTCGCTCGCTCCTCAAAGGAACCTCCTCTTT
>NC_051409.1:39458860-39458929 GCF_015228065.2 Penaeus monodon | reverse complement strand
CTTCACTTATGAAGAGGAGGAAGGGGTGGGGGTGGAGGGGGGGGGAAGAGCTCAAGTTCCTCAAACCCA
>NC_051409.1:39458622-39458780 GCF_015228065.2 Penaeus monodon | reverse complement strand
CCATTCTCCCTTTCTCACTGCCTCCACCGCCCCCTCCTTACCCTAGCCGAGGGGAAAAAAATCCCCCATAATCCAGGCGACTCCCCCCACACCCACGGCAGCACTCGAACCCACGGGGCAAAAGGCGGCAAAAGCTCCAGGCCCGCAGACGCTCGCCG
>NC_051409.1:39458342-39458555 GCF_015228065.2 Penaeus monodon | reverse complement strand
TGTTCGCGCGTCACCAGAAATAGGGAACGTATAAACAAGCGCGGGCGGAGGGCGGGCAGGCAGAGCCCCGACGCAGGCCCCGAGTGTTTGTAACAAGACGTCCCTCAAGTCCCTCGCAGCCCTAAATAACCGACCGATTCCCTCGCCTGTTTATTTGGCCCTCGGGGTGCCGCTCCCACGGCCTCCCTCTCGCCTCCCAATCGCCTACAGGGA
>NC_051409.1:39457999-39458290 GCF_015228065.2 Penaeus monodon | reverse complement strand
AGGAGGGAGGAGAGAAAGTGAAGGGAAGAGAAAAAGAGAGGGAGAAAAAAAAAAATGTTTACTTGGTTCTTGAGGATGTCACTCCAGACGAGACTCAATCTCCCTCACGCAATCACTCCGAAGCACAAAAGTCAAAAGGGAATGTGGAAAATGAGAGAAAAATGGAAAGATAGACAGGCGGATAGGCAGAGAACACGACGCGAGTCTCCCAACATCTGCATTAATCATCTCCCTCCGAAAGCCCTTTGTCTCACCGCCTTCTACCTCCCTCGCACGCAACAGGACCCCCAC
>NC_051409.1:39457743-39457933 GCF_015228065.2 Penaeus monodon | reverse complement strand
CCTCCCTTTCCTACATAACACCTTTCGCTCTCATTGTTTCTCCTTTTTCCACGCCCCATCCCTCGTGTCCCTCCGTCTATCCATTCAAGTCTGTCAATTCGGCCACCCACGCCCTCCGCGAGCCTCGTCCTCCCTGCAAACGCAATGACGAATTAAAGGCCACTTCCAAAGAGCGTCTAACACCACAGCG
>NC_051409.1:39457500-39457627 GCF_015228065.2 Penaeus monodon | reverse complement strand
TGCCATTCCAACCAGCTGGCACTGACAACCCAAAATATACGCCTTTACAAACACATGGGGAGGCGGGGTTCGCCTCTCTCAACACGGCCAGCTGAGGACAGGTAGAAGGGGGCTAGGAGGGCCAGCT
>NC_051409.1:39457288-39457410 GCF_015228065.2 Penaeus monodon | reverse complement strand
AAAGAGGTAGACAAGAAATAAAGGATTTTGAAGAGATAAGAGAAAACAACAAAAGACAAACAAACGAGTCAGAAATGAAGACGAGAAAACCAGAATGGGAATGGGGGTGGGGGTAAGAGGAG
>NC_051409.1:39457092-39457247 GCF_015228065.2 Penaeus monodon | reverse complement strand
TGGAAGGGGAAGGCGAGTCAGGCGATAAGGACGAAGTGGCGCCCCAAAAGGACCCCAGAAACGGCCGCAAGCAGCAATAAAAGAGACATTGAGGTCACTCACGCCCGTCGAAGCAGGTCAACATTCTCGGACAACAGAAAACGGAAATGAAGGGA
>NC_051409.1:39456702-39456844 GCF_015228065.2 Penaeus monodon | reverse complement strand
ACACATGAAGAAACACATTCCAAGGAGAAGAAAAGAATAATAAAAACACAAGAGAGGAATCGACGGCCAATTAATTAACGTCTGACGCGGCAGAGAGGAAATGAAAAGGGGCGGGAGAGGAAAACCAAGATAAATAAAATGA
>NC_051409.1:39456520-39456627 GCF_015228065.2 Penaeus monodon | reverse complement strand
TAAGGGAAGAAAATGAAGGAAACTCAAAAGGTAACGAAAGAGGGAGACAAAGGCACCGATAAACGAGCGAGCTAGAACGCATCCGCCCGATGAGGGAAGACTGACCT
>NC_051409.1:39456351-39456448 GCF_015228065.2 Penaeus monodon | reverse complement strand
CTCTCGGGAACATGAATAAAACATGTTTACAGTTCCGCCAAATCGATCTACCGCCTAACTTCTTTCTCGGTATCTTGCGCCTCGTCTCCTGTCACTT
>NC_051409.1:39455979-39456164 GCF_015228065.2 Penaeus monodon | reverse complement strand
TCCCAATAAAACTAATGTTCTCGTCCAAACTTTGTGTCGTCAACGGCGCAAGTTTCGGTGCGTCGCGGGCGGTATATATGGGCGTGAAACGCAGTGGGCGTGAGGGAACTTGAGGCTGAACTTTAAGGGGATTCTCTTTTAAGGAGAGTTCCTACTTGCGGGACGATTATATGCTCGGGTTTCTT
>NC_051409.1:39455740-39455865 GCF_015228065.2 Penaeus monodon | reverse complement strand
AACGTACCAAGATTTTTTCCCCCTCTTCTTCTATTTTTGAAAGTATGAAAACAAAACGGCAATCACTCAATGCAAAAACTAAGGAAAATTGATAGAGACACAGAGCTCGAAAACGGCTAAAACCT
>NC_051409.1:39455131-39455617 GCF_015228065.2 Penaeus monodon | reverse complement strand
CACAATATCCAAACAATCCCCCCACCACTGCAAAACCGACCGACCGACGCCGAAGACGGAGTCGCCCGTTGGCCTCGCCCGCATCCGGCGCCCAGCATCGGGTCCCCCCCCCCCCCCACGTGGGCCAAAACGCACGCGTGCCCCCAGCGCCTCGCGATTCTTAATTGTTCTCGGCTTACAATCCGCGCCCGCGTGTCGTCCCTGCATGCCGCGCCCCGTGCCAAAAGGGAACCGACACGGAGAGAGATAACAGAGATACAAGAGCCACTGACAAATGTACAGGGAGACAGAAAAGAAAAATACAAACAGGCCGCTTACTCAGGTACAAGCGGACAGACAGGAACACACGCTGACGGAGACGCAGACCAAAAGACCGCTAGGACCGGCAACACAGCCACCGACACACGCAGACAGAGACAGACAAAGCCTCACAGACACACACAAAAGACAAAGCCACACTCCACCGTTCGACGTCCCTTTGAGCGC
>NC_051409.1:39454771-39454864 GCF_015228065.2 Penaeus monodon | reverse complement strand
CACCGCCTTTAAAGAGAAGAAAGGCTTTAGACATGCAAGTTGCACTCTCCACTCGCAGGGTACGTGTGAAGTAAAAGGGGAAGGGGGATATGA
>NC_051409.1:39454137-39454616 GCF_015228065.2 Penaeus monodon | reverse complement strand
TAAACCCTAATCATCTCCAGTCTCTAAAAAGGTCTCTCATCTCCACACAAACTCCAGTGCTACCGACCCCATTTAAAAACAGCTTTCCGTCGAAACTCAATTATATCACACGACCTTTCACCTCCCCCCCCCCTGTCCTTCATCTCAGTCATGACCCCCCCCCCTCCCAACGCCTACAAGTCCCCCCCCCCCTCAGTCCCCCTGCCTTTCTTTGGCCCGAACCGCTGACCTTTTGCAACCAAATGCTTTTCAAAGATCTTTTTTTTCTGGTTCTGCTTATTCCCACGTTCTAAACTCTATTCTTTCTTCCATTCCCTTTCAATCTATTGGACTAGGACTGTTTTCCTCCTCCTCTATCTCTCTTTCTCCCTTTGGGTCATTTTCTATCTAAAATTCTCATTCTTCTCATTCCATCATTCATTTCGTATCTGCCCTTCGCTCCCCTCTTCTTAAACCTATTATCCTCTCTCTTTACTTTA
>NC_051409.1:39453356-39453772 GCF_015228065.2 Penaeus monodon | reverse complement strand
GCCGCGATAAGGGTAGCGCCGTCAGCACCAGAATCGTCCCTCTAATGAAATTGGTGGCCAGCAGGGCGTGGTCCCGCTGCTCAAGGTCCTCCGCCGTCAGCTTCGTCTGTCACCTCCAGCCGTCAGCTCGGCCGTGCCCGTGAGCGCTCCGGTGTCAGCTGCTGACATTTCAGCCGAGCGGCGCCCTGGAGCCTTCTACAGGAGTGGCCTTTCCGAGGAGGCAGACCCTTCTACATAAGCCGAGGCGGATGAGGTAGTTGTCGCCCGTCTTGGGCAACGACGGGACTCGCTTCGGCGCGAAAGAACACCACGCACGATACAACGAAGCAACATGCACACGAAAGCACGCAGCAAACGCACCGTGTGCGGTGTGGGTGTAATGTAGTGAAAGCGTGAAGTTGTGTGTTAGTGTAGTT
>NC_051409.1:39453119-39453280 GCF_015228065.2 Penaeus monodon | reverse complement strand
CTTAACTCACGCATCGCCGTTCACAGCTTCCACTACGAAGGTTCTGGCCGATACGTACCTGCAAGAGGAAAGAAAAGATCATCAGTTAAACCTGCCTAATTAGCCTCATTAAGATCGGGGTCTATTTCATTTTATAGTCAAGTCGTTTCTCACACTACCAG
>NC_051409.1:39452720-39452940 GCF_015228065.2 Penaeus monodon | reverse complement strand
GGAAAAGGTTACATAAAAACTGAGCCTTCCATTTTCCATTATCCCTCAAAAAAAGAAAAAGAAAACGGTCACTTAACTAATGCAACCGCTTGCGCCCTTCCCAATGACGTCACGGCCTCGACATCACCCCCCCCCCCCCGTCGCCCCCTTTCTCTCTCCGTCTCCCCCTTCCCACAGGAGAGGGGAAACAAGAAAAAGTCTAAATATGGGAAAAGGTAAA
>NC_051409.1:39452026-39452158 GCF_015228065.2 Penaeus monodon | reverse complement strand
GAGGAAAAGCCAGAGAAGCGAGGGCGAGCAGACGGGAGGGCTGAGGAGCGGCAGAAGAGGCTGGCGATAAGGGGATAAAACTTCCAGCGAATAAAGTTAAGAGGGGAAGGGTGGGTCGCGCCGTAATGCATG
>NC_051409.1:39451696-39451766 GCF_015228065.2 Penaeus monodon | reverse complement strand
TGGTAAACGAATAACGTCGGAGGGTGGAAGAAAAAATGAGAGAGATGAAGGGAGATGACATACGGGGGAC
>NC_051409.1:39451504-39451651 GCF_015228065.2 Penaeus monodon | reverse complement strand
AAGAAAGAGCGAGACAAAAATAAGATGGAAGGGGGGGGGGTTAAGGAGAGATAAAGAGAGGAAAAAAAATGTGCATCGCTAGACCATCGAAGCGGAGACGTGTTTATCCTTCTCCCTTGATTAAACCGACCACTAAGTGTCAAGGAT
>NC_051409.1:39451315-39451471 GCF_015228065.2 Penaeus monodon | reverse complement strand
ACACTGCACCGAGGGAACAAAACAAATTACCCGAAGTCAAAATACCACACGCCAATTAGAGGCTCCGTTCCTCTTCCTCGGATGACCCCCCCCCCTCCTCCCCATCTATCTCTCCCCTCTCGTTCCCTCATACTAACCTTATTTCCCCTGTGAGCG
>NC_051409.1:39450943-39451189 GCF_015228065.2 Penaeus monodon | reverse complement strand
TTCCCTCGTTTCCCCTTTTCGTCCAGTGTGTCTGCCTCTCTTCATTGCCTCCCTTTTTACGCATTTCCATGTTTTCGCCTTCACTTCCACTTTTTCTGCATCTCCTTCCAATCCACATCTTTTCCCAAATCCCTACTCCTCCATCCCCCCCCCTTTGAAACCATCTCCCCTGGCGACGTCCCCTCGGTCTCCATCGTTCATAATCCACCATCCTCAGACAGCAATTCCTTCATGGTAGGCCGAGTC
>NC_051409.1:39450723-39450792 GCF_015228065.2 Penaeus monodon | reverse complement strand
AAAAAAAAAACGAAGACGAAAAGGAGAAAGGGGAAAGGTGATTATGGATTGGGAATTGACAGGGTAACC
>NC_051409.1:39450336-39450606 GCF_015228065.2 Penaeus monodon | reverse complement strand
CACGGAAGAACTTGTCACGGTGAGATCCAGCGGCCTACTTCCCTTCCCTCGAGAATTCTGGGCGCATACCAAGCTGTCGCAGAAGAACAGCAGCAGGTAGTCAGGCACCGGGGAAATAGATGGGGGGGGGGGGGTTAAGGGTTAATGGGTGGGAGGAGGTAACCCATAGGGGGAGGGGCATGGGGGAGGCGGAGGGGGGAAGTGGAGTGTAAGGGGGGAAAGTAGAGAGCAGAAAATGAGAGAGGAGTGTGGGTGGAAGAGGAGAAATAT
>NC_051409.1:39449805-39450093 GCF_015228065.2 Penaeus monodon | reverse complement strand
GGGAGTGAGAGGCAAAAGCCAAGAGGACAATTTCACGCATAGTTTACCTTGCAAGCAAACTCTGAAGAGAAAGACAAGGCAATCCCCTCCCTGCCCCCTCCCTTCCCCCCTCCCCCGGCTTAAACGCCCAAGTGCAGGGCATTCGTCTCGACTGTTGTCAGGAAGGGCATTCGCTGCTGATGACGACGATCAAGTCACACGGTTTAATGGGACGGAACGAAATGAACTTGGAAAAAAGGAAAGAAAAAAAATGACGGTGTGCTATACATAATGCAGTAAAGATGAACG
>NC_051409.1:39449476-39449643 GCF_015228065.2 Penaeus monodon | reverse complement strand
TACGCGTGGCAGGAGGGGGGCACCACACAAACGCGCTCGCAAAAAACCCACACACACTGGGCAGAACACGAAATTTGCGCCATGAAAAGATGCAGGAACAATCGCGAGGTATTTATTGAACCATCTCCTCCCGCCCCGACACGGCGCCCGTGACATGCCATCACCTA
>NC_051409.1:39449347-39449424 GCF_015228065.2 Penaeus monodon | reverse complement strand
TTATCCCCTGTCCCTTCTCGTTCTCCCTGTGCTCACCCGTTCTCCCCTCCGCTCAAATATATACCCTTTCTCCTCTC
>NC_051409.1:39448715-39448834 GCF_015228065.2 Penaeus monodon | reverse complement strand
GTAAACAGAGCCCAAGAGCACCTCGATGACTCCTCCGTCTCTCTCACTGTCTACCTGTCTCCCCCCCCCCTCTCTCCTTCGCCTGTATGTCTGTGTACCCCACGCATAAACTCACCATT
>NC_051409.1:39448458-39448657 GCF_015228065.2 Penaeus monodon | reverse complement strand
CCACAACCCGACGAAGGCAGCAACAATGGCTGGACATTCAAGAATATTGAACACGGGTAAAAATAAGGAGGAAAAAAATATTGCAAAATGGAGGAAGCGGTCTCCGAGGGGAAGCAGGGAGGGGAAGGAGGGAGGGGAAGGAGGGAGGGGAAAGGAGGAGTTTGAAGGCCATGTATTATTAGTCCTACTCACGGGGATG
>NC_051409.1:39447552-39448256 GCF_015228065.2 Penaeus monodon | reverse complement strand
CACGAAGGGGGTACGGTGCAGGGGTGCGAGGTGGCGAGAGCTTACTTTTTGTTATCAAATGTTATCTTGTACTCCACCTCCTCCTCTTACCCCCCCCCCATCTCTCTCGCTCTTTCTCTTGCCCCCAGCATCTTCCATCTAAAGTCAACAAAAAGTAAGAAATATTACCTTCCTTTTCTAAAAGACTTGTCAAACTGTAGGATAAAAAAAGAGAAAAAAAATATATATATGCATACATCTTACGAAAAAAGAAATTTCTTCCATCACGTTTATTACTCGGACACCTTCCCCCCCCCCACCTCTCTCTCCTCCCCCGCCTTCCTCCTTCACCCTTAAAATATTCTCCATCATGGCAAATGCACTTCCGCTCGACCCCATTTACCATTAATTTGCATCACTGCTTGAGGCTTCTCATTCTTAATCTCTTATTCTTTTCCTTTTATGTTTGCACGATATTTCTCTCCTTCATTCTATTTTTTTTTGTGACCTTCTCTATTTCCTTTATTCTTATGCTCTATTTTATCTCTCCTTCTCTCTTCCCCTCCTTCTTGTACCCCATTTCCCCTCCCCGCTTCTTGCATCACGGTACAGTACAAACCCTTGAACGCATATAACGAGCGAGAGAATGAAATCCCGAAAAGCAATTTCACTCTTCCTTTATCCATGAGACACTTCAAAGCAACGGAACACAGTACAGACGGACA
>NC_051409.1:39447406-39447470 GCF_015228065.2 Penaeus monodon | reverse complement strand
ACACACAAAATCGTTTGTATCCATTTTATTTGTACTGATGCCACTAGGTATTTTCAGCTCAAGA
>NC_051409.1:39446969-39447204 GCF_015228065.2 Penaeus monodon | reverse complement strand
GACCCCAACAGTGCCAGGCCGTTCTGCCCGACTTTGGCCGTGAAAGCAGTGACAGTTGCTCAGGTCCCCTGCCTATGGTGACACCGAGAGCTTACCTCCCTACCTGCCCCTGCCTGTCTACCTCGCGCTCTCCCCACGACGTCGCCCCCGACCCCTCTCTGTCCCCATACCCCGACCCTCCTAGTGCCATGTGTCACGCGTTGGCACCACTTGGCACGCCGCCCAACCCGCCTGT
>NC_051409.1:39446839-39446942 GCF_015228065.2 Penaeus monodon | reverse complement strand
GACACACGGGATCGCGCGCCGCCCTCCTCCTCCCTCGCCCTTACCTGTGTTACCTGGGGATCCCGTGCCACATGCCGGGGCAGCTCCCCTGCAACACGATCCT
>NC_051409.1:39446684-39446812 GCF_015228065.2 Penaeus monodon | reverse complement strand
CTGGCTGCCGTCTATCTCCTTGTCTGTCTAACCAATGACACGCTACACGTCTGTGTCGGTCTGTCTGCCTTTGTCCCACTCGCCACGCCTGGTATAGAAAACCCGCCAAGGGAGTTCGTTCAGGGTAC
>NC_051409.1:39446287-39446453 GCF_015228065.2 Penaeus monodon | reverse complement strand
GACGCTGGCACGGCGGGGGAGTGCCACCGAACCTCTAAAACAAACTGCACCGGACAAACCGTTAATTCCTTCCCTCGCACAGCGGTGTCTCGGGCCACCCCCTCCCCCCCGCCCCCGACAGTCACAACAATGCTTCACGACTCGCACACGACGGCCGGCCAATGCG
>NC_051409.1:39446007-39446181 GCF_015228065.2 Penaeus monodon | reverse complement strand
GAGGCCGGGCTGGCCAACATAAAATGTGCGGCATCTAAACGTGGCCGCCACGAGTCGCGAGGCCCGCCAGCAGCGCCAACTTGCTACCAGCCACGCGGCCGCTGTCGGAGCCAACCAACGCGGCGCTCGGCGCCCGCGCCGCCTGCAACTCTGCAAACCACGCGTCTACTCCCA
>NC_051409.1:39445133-39445783 GCF_015228065.2 Penaeus monodon | reverse complement strand
TTGATGCGGCTGCCTTTACGAGGAGGCGCAAGAAAGACTAATATTGTCTTCGGCCGGGGATGTGGGAGGGACGAGGAGGAAAGGAGGGTGAGGAGGTAGACAGGAAGGACAGGGAGAAGAGGAGGACGGGGTAAGAAGCGATATGAGGGTGAGGAAAAGAAGGGAGAGAGGTGGAAGGGAAGGGGGGATAAGAGGTGGAAGGGAAGGGGGGATAAGAAGTAAGGGTAGAGGGGAGAAGGGAGAGGGGGGTAAGAAAGGTGTAGGGGGAGAAGGGAGGGGGAGGGGGGAGGCGGCAAACCAATAAAGGAGAAGCCACGTCACTCAAAGGACCACGGCGGCTAATAGACGATCTTCGAGTGACTGATGGTGAGAGACGACGCCCCCCCCCCACCCTCCCCTCACTCCACCCTAGACTCCAACTCCCCCCTCTCCCCCCACATCCATAGGCCTACATATACCCCTCTCCTTCCCTCCCCTCTTCCCCTCTCCTGTCGACCTAATGGCTTTGCGGTTTGTTTCATGCGCGTAAGGAGAGGGGAATGGCGTGCGCAGATGAGCGGTGAAGGGAAAAGGGGAAGAAATAAAGGAGGAATAGGAGAAGGGTGAGTAACCGATGACAGGGTGAAAACAAAACAAGGGAACACGGGAGC
>NC_051409.1:39444900-39445032 GCF_015228065.2 Penaeus monodon | reverse complement strand
AGGGGGGGGGGGGCGAAAGGGTTGGGGCGGAGGGAGGGACAAGACGGATCAAACGAGCCAACATGCCGGCTGATTTACGGACTAATACAGGACGCACTCCAGGAGACGGATCGCGCACACTTCCCGGGGACT
>NC_051409.1:39444672-39444741 GCF_015228065.2 Penaeus monodon | reverse complement strand
ACATAAGTCTTAATAATAGAAAGAAGGGATGGCCGGAGGAGGTCGAAAGTTAATGTCACCTTTCATTAC
>NC_051409.1:39444258-39444641 GCF_015228065.2 Penaeus monodon | reverse complement strand
CGAAGAGGAACATACAGACACGCACCCCCCCCTCTCGTCGACCGCCCGGAAGGCCGCCGATTCAATTTAAAAAGGCGATGCGCGCATTCCCCCTTGGGTCATTTTTAATCGCGTTGCATCCACTCGGGAACAAAGACAATCCTCGCTAATAGATGTTGACGCCCATCCGCCTCCCCTCCCCCCTTCCACCCCCGCCGCCCCTCACCCCCTCCTTTCACGGTCAGACAAGACGGCGACCGCAAACCAAAAAAGATCCGAGATAAAATTCACTCGAAGGTAAACAATTCATCTGTCATTCACGCCCAACTATTCGGACGCCGCTGACGTTCGGACAAACAAACAAACAGCAGCCCCCCCCCCCGAGACGTTCGTGGCCGCCGCCC
>NC_051409.1:39443839-39444116 GCF_015228065.2 Penaeus monodon | reverse complement strand
CCTGATCACCAACAGACAAAGAACGATAACACAAAGCGAAGAGCGAAGGCCGAGGCTCCCAAAGCCCAGCCGAAAACACAACACACACACAAACACGCGTAACTGCAGAGCAACGCCTCCGCCGGGGTATGCAGGTGTGTGACCCAGCGAGGAACTTGGCGGGTCCTCTTACCTGGGCACAGCCCCCCCCCTCCCCCTGCCACACGGTACCCCTTCCTCTCACCGTGGCACGCTTGTCCTTTCCTTTTTACCTGAGTGACGGAGAAACGGGGCTATG
>NC_051409.1:39443591-39443799 GCF_015228065.2 Penaeus monodon | reverse complement strand
AAGGAGTAAGAATAGTAGTAAAGAAGAGATAATACCCAACCCCACCCCCCTATTCATTCACAGCCTCCCCCAAAAGAGTTTTGATTTCCTCTCATCATGATAATATAGAAGAGCCAATTCCCCTCCGCCCCCTCCCCCTCCCTCCCACGCGTTGCCGAAATTCCCCGCGATTTTGCTGGCCTTTTGAATGCTGCCATGCCACACACTC
>NC_051409.1:39443265-39443383 GCF_015228065.2 Penaeus monodon | reverse complement strand
TCACCATTTTTTAACATTATTCAAACAAACAAGACCCATGCCCGCTAATTTACGGGCCCAGCAACACACGCTTTAGGGTCGCGTTCTAGGCCTGTGCCCGCGGGGTCGTGAAACGCTC
>NC_051409.1:39442949-39443205 GCF_015228065.2 Penaeus monodon | reverse complement strand
ATAGAGTAGGAACAAGGGTTTCGCTTGCCTTCCCCCCCCTCCCTTTCCTTTAGCTCCCTCGCTGCTGCGTATGCAAGTTCTCGCTCACCTTAATCACCCTTCTATCTTTAAAGGCATTCGCGGCCGAGGCTTCATTAAGGAAGGAAGTGAGAAATGGGAAGGGCCGGGGAAGATGAAAACATCAATGTACACACGAGAAAGACAGAAACAGAGAGAAAAGAGAAGTGTATACTCCCCCTTTAAACGAGCATTCGCC
>NC_051409.1:39442542-39442878 GCF_015228065.2 Penaeus monodon | reverse complement strand
CCCCCCCCCGGCCCCGGCAGCGAGGCGGAGCGCATCAAAATCAACCCGGCGCTGTCCTTTGTCTCGGCGGCGCTAAAGAGCTGCAAATTACGGCGCGACGTTTAATCAAGCGCCGCACAAACCCACGACCGCAACGACGCCATTCGGGTTCGCCGCAAACACGTCTTCCCGACCGCAGCCGCAGCCGCAGGTTTTACAAGCTTCCGACGCCTTTCTTGTTAGTATCTATCTTCATTTGCTTCTCACTGCTATCATCATTACCGGTATTATTCAAGTTATCACAATTATTGTTCTAGTTAATCAAAGTATAACTATGCATAGGCATTAAATATCCAA
>NC_051409.1:39442295-39442480 GCF_015228065.2 Penaeus monodon | reverse complement strand
TCATACACATAGAGGAGCAATTTCCATTTTTATAGACATACGCGCGGGCACATATCAGCACTCGCATCCGCCTCCCAATATGCAAATGAGAAATAAATATCTTTCTAATGACTCCCCAGACAGACTCATACAGCGGATCTGCATTCACTGCCGCCTCTTAGCCCCCCCCCCCTCGCTCCATGCTG
>NC_051409.1:39442139-39442210 GCF_015228065.2 Penaeus monodon | reverse complement strand
GGTCTCACTTACCGGCACACATCATATTCTAATTCTATGCATCTCATCCTCGTCATCTTTCTTCCTAATAT
>NC_051409.1:39441916-39442111 GCF_015228065.2 Penaeus monodon | reverse complement strand
ATTGATATTCGCATATAGCTCCTCTTTCTCCGCCACTGAATCAATACCGGTCATCTTTTGACAGTCATTAATGTGCTCGCCTCGTCCGCTCCCCCTCCTCCTCTAAACCTTCCTTCCTTATCCCAATTCCCTCCTCCCATAGCCTGCGCCCTTATTTATTACCCTCCCTCTTCTCCCTACTACTCGCACGGTCAC
>NC_051409.1:39441655-39441765 GCF_015228065.2 Penaeus monodon | reverse complement strand
TAGCGGAGTCGGCCTGATAGATTAATCCCAGCGTGAACAATGGGGACCCATTCTACCGGCCAGATGTAGCAACGAGGCGAACATTACACGCGCTCGGTACAACATGCGCC
>NC_051409.1:39441328-39441482 GCF_015228065.2 Penaeus monodon | reverse complement strand
TCACTATTTATCTGGCCTTTTCACAAGTGTCAGCACCTCTCAACCTGCTTCATTTATTATCACTCTTTCCGTGTCCCCCTTTTTCTGTCGTCCTTATCTTCTCCTCTTTCGTTTTATCAACCTCTTCTCTCCTCTGCGAATACTAGACGCCGAA
>NC_051409.1:39441135-39441276 GCF_015228065.2 Penaeus monodon | reverse complement strand
CGAGAATAGGAACAAGAGAAAGAATAAAAAAGATACGAGAAAATATGAAAAAACAAAAGGAGAAAATACAAGAGGCAAGTGAAAAGAAGAGAAAATAAAAAAAAGACACAGGAGGAGGAACAGGACGAGAAGGAGAAAATA
>NC_051409.1:39440582-39441024 GCF_015228065.2 Penaeus monodon | reverse complement strand
CAAAGCAAATTCATCACGAGACGAAATAAGCCGAAGGGGAAAGGGAAAGAGACAACCAAACAGTTTCCCGACAGTTGCTAAAAGAATACAATAGAAACAAGCCTCACACAACAACTCCGAAGGGAAACGGAACAAGAACTGAAAACTCATTCTTTCTCGTTTCCTTCTTCTTCCTTCCTGCACTTTCAAACACACTACCTTTCATAAATCACCTTCCCCCACATAAACGAATGCAATACTATCCCACACAACCCCACAACCCCACAAAATTAAGGACTAAAACCTCCGGCTTGGAGAACCGCTGATTTCATTATGTTAAACGTCCAGGAGAGGAAGAGGCAAAAACGGGACATGAAAGGCGACGAGTTGCCGAAGGGGAGGAGAGGACACAGCTGGGAGAGGAGGAGAGGAGAGAGGACGCAGAAAGGAGGAGAAGGACAAA
>NC_051409.1:39440329-39440420 GCF_015228065.2 Penaeus monodon | reverse complement strand
ATGACAGTAGACAAAGGAGGATGAGGATGAAGAAGTCGAAAGAGAAGAGAGAGAACGTGAGGAAGATATAAGGACCAGCAGTAAAAATGTG
>NC_051409.1:39439383-39440259 GCF_015228065.2 Penaeus monodon | reverse complement strand
TAGGAACGGGGAAAACCGGGAACCCAAATGAAGGTCTCAAGACGAAGACGCGGAGAGCTGAAGAAACACTTGACGGGCCGCGGGCGAAACGAGCTAAATTGAATCCGGAAAATGGGAGGGAGGGAGGATGGGGGGATGGGGGAGGGAAGGGGGGAAGGGAGAGGAAGGGAAGAGGAGAGGTTGGAAGAAGGGAACGAGGAGGAGAAAGATGTAGAGGACACACGAAGGGGAAGGAAGAGAAGGGTGAGGGCAAGAGGAGAGGGGGGAAGGAGGGGAGGGATAATTGAAGAACGGGTGAAAGAGGACAGGTGTAAGGGGAGAGGGGAGGGAGGAGGAGGAGGAACAGCAGAACGAGTGGAATGGACAGGACAAGATTGGAAAAGCGAAGAGGGAAGAGGGAAAAGCACCGAAGAATGAGAAGCGCCCCGAAGGGGGGAGGAAAAGAGGGAAAACGAGGGGTCGGTGGGGTTACGAAGGGGGGGGGGGGTCTCCAGAGACCTGAGGGCGGGCTGGAAAGGCTGGAAGGGGGTGGGGCGAAGGGGGAATGGATGCCGCGAAGGGACCACTTATCTCTTAAGGGGCGAGGGCGAGATCGACGCGTTCGGAGGGCGATAGAAGGGGCGCAAAGGGGGCGCGAAGGAGGGGGAGAGACGGGGAGAGAGGGAATAAATACTGTCGCAGCAGCAGCGATAAACAAATAAACATACATCAACAGATTGAGAAAACTAAGTGCAAAACAGTAGCCCCCTTGTATCCACAAAAAAAAAAACACTTAAACATCATAATAAAGACGGCCCAAACACTAGAAAGCAATAAAAAGAGCAATAAAAAAAAATGGGAACCCAACTCGATCATCACCGAATAAAAACTTCTCTA
>NC_051409.1:39439116-39439246 GCF_015228065.2 Penaeus monodon | reverse complement strand
CACTTCCGAAAACGGAGCGCCGGCCCAACGATCGCGGCACGACGCTCCCTGCGCGGGGAGAGGCACGCGGCGGGCCAGTAATGGGTGCCATAAAGGTGCCACAATTGTTCGAGCAAAGGGCTAGGTGCGA
>NC_051409.1:39438943-39439012 GCF_015228065.2 Penaeus monodon | reverse complement strand
AAGATCGGTGAAGGAAGAGAGGAAACGGAGGAAGGAAGGTAGAGAAGGCAGAGAGGTAACAACAGACAG
>NC_051409.1:39438590-39438890 GCF_015228065.2 Penaeus monodon | reverse complement strand
GCCCTTGTGACACTCCCCACCCCCATCTCCTCCTCTCCCCCAGCAGACAAAAAAACGCAAAAAGGCAACCAATCCCCCACAAAAAAGGCCAAAGGCACACCCGCTGCTTGAACGTCAGACGAACACGTCGGACACACGTCGGACGTGTTCGTTCGTTTAAAGGGTGGCAACGCGTCACGCTGACATTGTAAAAGAGGACACAGGAATTTAAACCCCGTGACAACAGATAGATGGAATGGAGTGAAAGAAGGGGGAGCGTGAGGGAGAGGGGAGGTTGGGAAGAGGAGAAAGGGACAACAC
>NC_051409.1:39438421-39438516 GCF_015228065.2 Penaeus monodon | reverse complement strand
AAGGGGGGGGGAGGGAGAGAGGGAGAGAGCATACAATCATCCCAGCCAGCACAAATGGGCGCAAGGGCGGCAGGTGGATTGGCGGCTGAGCGAAT
>NC_051409.1:39438126-39438322 GCF_015228065.2 Penaeus monodon | reverse complement strand
ACTCAGAAGCGTGGGGACAATGGCAGCTGGGCGTGAAATATTTATCATATACTGCAGGATCTGGCCCACAACACCGAGCGGAGAGGGGAAGAGCGGGAGAGGGAAAGAGGGGATGAGGGAAGAGGAGGGGATGGGACAGGGGAGGGAAAGAGGGGATGGGGGAAGAGGAGGGGATGGGACAGGGGAGAGGTGTGGG
>NC_051409.1:39437946-39438098 GCF_015228065.2 Penaeus monodon | reverse complement strand
TGCATCACCTCGCTTCCAAACCCCTTGCGAGGCGAGGACGCTTGATCGATGGAAACAAGGATGCAGTGATGGGTGACGTTGGGGGAGACGACACACAGAGAAAATGAAGCGCGTAGATAAACGAGGAAAATGGGGGAGGGGAGATAGTATTA
>NC_051409.1:39437610-39437685 GCF_015228065.2 Penaeus monodon | reverse complement strand
TCTGGAGGCGAGCATGACTAGAGATCGAATAGATTGACGATGATTCACGAGATCCCTGACGACTGACGAGACCGC
>NC_051409.1:39437095-39437222 GCF_015228065.2 Penaeus monodon | reverse complement strand
TTCCCCGTGCAAGACGCTGTCCATTCACCTGAACGAAGCAACAAGCAATTCGTCCAGATATTGGCCGCGCTCAGCAATACACTCACAAGGGATCCAATAAGCTCACAGTTATTAGGCGATTCTATTG
>NC_051409.1:39436816-39436952 GCF_015228065.2 Penaeus monodon | reverse complement strand
GTTTCCATGGCGTAGGAAGGGCAGATGCAAATACGAACAGGAAATAAGCGTGGGACGAGAGGAGGGGACAACGAGAGAAAGATAAACAACAAATCAGGTGTGACCTTTCCACTACGCATGAGCAACATACGCGTAT
>NC_051409.1:39436289-39436395 GCF_015228065.2 Penaeus monodon | reverse complement strand
CCGGAAAGCAAGTGTTGCATCCGTGTAGTATCATCAGTAAACAAACAATTGAAGTTTATCCGAGATTCGCTACATGGACGCACATCCATTTGTGCTAAACGCGATT
>NC_051409.1:39436164-39436228 GCF_015228065.2 Penaeus monodon | reverse complement strand
CAGTCACATAAATATTGCCATCAGGGATTCAATACAGGTCACTTTAGGCTTCATTAACGGGGGA
>NC_051409.1:39435240-39435928 GCF_015228065.2 Penaeus monodon | reverse complement strand
GGTTCAGTAAGGGGGTTACTAAGCCAATTTTTCCCCCTTCTCGAAATTTGCGGGACTTAAACCGTAATTTGCGTCAGTGCAGGTAAGCGCGCGGCCGGTCATGTGCGCGCGCAATGGCCAGGAGAAAGAAGAGGGAAGAGGAAAAAGGGAGGAGACGAAACAGGGATAGAATAAAAAGTAAAAAGGGAGAGGAGGAAAAAGACAAAAGGGGAAGGCAACAGAGGAAGAAGAAAAAAAGTAAAAAGGGAGAGGAGGAAAAAGACAAAAGGGGAAGGCAACAGAGGAAGAAGAAAAAAAGTAAAAAGGGAGAGGAGGAAAAAGACAAAAGGGGAAGGCAACAGAGGAAGAAGAAAAAAAGTAAAAAGGGAGAGGAGGAAAAAGACAAAAGGGGAAGGCAACAGAGGAAGAAGAAAAAAAGTAAAAAGGGAGAGGAGGAAAAAGACAAAAGGGGAAGGCAACAGAGGAAGAAGAAAAAAAGCAAAAGCAGTGTAGACAGACAGATGGGAGAAAGAGAAGAGTAAGAAATAAAGAACAAAAACAAAGGTGAACAGAGACAGAAGGGTCGAAAGGAACAGATCAAAAAGCAGAAAGCAAAAATGGCGGGGGGGCGGTGCACGGGTTAAAATGAAAAGGAGTTGGCAAGGAGAGAAGAAAAAGCGGAGGCGGAGAGGGGAAAGGCGGAAGAGGC
>NC_051409.1:39434825-39435141 GCF_015228065.2 Penaeus monodon | reverse complement strand
CGAAGATGGGGAAATGGAGAAAGCACAGGGGAGACGCAAAAGAGGCAGATAGGGGAATGAAGGAGGAAGAAGGAAGAAGGAACAGGTGATGGTAGGAGGAGGAGGAGGGAAGGAAGGGGGGCAGGGGGTAAGGGGAAGCAGGGGAGAGGGACACGAAGGGGAAGACGAAGGAGGGGAAGAGGCCGGAGGAGGGCGGGGAAGGGTCAAGGCGCAAGTCTGAAGCCCCTTTACGACTCCCGGGGCCATAACGTTGCAAAGGAGGGACGGACCAGGCCACAGGACACCCGCATTACCACCCGCACGCACGCACAGGACC
>NC_051409.1:39434708-39434775 GCF_015228065.2 Penaeus monodon | reverse complement strand
AATTCATCCGGACTGGACACTTACCATCTCTCTCTCCCTCCTCCCTACTATCCTAATCCTCCACATT
>NC_051409.1:39434413-39434673 GCF_015228065.2 Penaeus monodon | reverse complement strand
ACACTTGACGGCCACACACACACAAAACCCCATCCTCCCCCTCCTCCCCCCTCCCCCGCACCACCTGTCTGTACAGCACACGGGACTGTCACTCCAACTGTCACACCGGTAATCTGGTCCACTTCACCGACTCCTGCCCCCCCCCCCCCCCACTGCCCACGGCAAGCGATACCCCATGTCTCTTGCTGTCACACAGCCCGCAAGTCAGTTCACCAGCAAAGCAATGGTGAGCGTGGACGCAAACGGGCTCTAGCGCGAAT
>NC_051409.1:39434229-39434373 GCF_015228065.2 Penaeus monodon | reverse complement strand
TTCATGTTTTGGTGAAAGTGAAAAAGGGAGAATCTTTTCAGAGCTTAGGGAAAGAAAAACGCTAACGTATTTTTGGTACGCAAGGTGTGCCGGGCCGACGGAATTTACGATAGCCATAAAGGCCCAATTGGAGGCTTAAGACCT
>NC_051409.1:39433956-39434203 GCF_015228065.2 Penaeus monodon | reverse complement strand
ATACGCGAAGGGCAGTCAAGCAACCCCGCTGAACGCGTGTCAAGAGCAGACCGGCGCTCAAGGGGGAGAGCTATCTAGCAAGCGCATTTTTCCCCTCTCTTCCCCTCTCCTCACTGCATATCGCCCCTGTGCATACTCCACGCCGACCCCAACCCCCCTCCTTCCCTAAACACACAGACCCCAAGCTCCCTCGCCCGGCTCACCGCCCCTGCAACGGGAGCGACACGCGCGGGCACCTTTTCTACCA
>NC_051409.1:39433836-39433913 GCF_015228065.2 Penaeus monodon | reverse complement strand
CACACACACACACACATGCGCGGGCGAGCGAGCGAAAGCGAAGGTCCACTCGGCCGCACAAGCACGGACCTATTATT
>NC_051409.1:39433293-39433792 GCF_015228065.2 Penaeus monodon | reverse complement strand
TGCCTTCCGACCTGCCTCTGTGAGGTCATCCGTCACGGCATCGACATCCGAGGCTCCGGGACTAGCTCGACCTATGCTAACCTTCCCGGTGCTCGTTTTCCCCCTCTCTCTCTCATCAACTAATTTCTTCCTACGGAGCAAACAGCCAGAAAAGCTGGTAAAGAAGGAGAAAATAAAACTCAGCGTTCCTCCGACAATCGTCTCCTCTTCCCTCTTCTTCCCCTTCCCTCTGCTCTCTCCCCTTCCCTCTTCTTCCCCTTCCCTCTGCTCTCTCCTCCTCTCCTCCCCTTCCTCCGCTCTCCCCTTCCGTCCCCTTCTTCCCCCTCCCCTCCCCCCCTTCCTCCTACTCTACTACGTCTGGGATAGAGGTGTATCTGATGCAGGTTGCCATGGTAACTGGCACACCGTATCTGCACACGTTCACCGCCTTCAGCGCTCCCCGCGACGAACACCGAATTAAAGGTGATGCAAGAAGATAAGGAGCTCTCTCCGTCTACAG
>NC_051409.1:39432736-39432892 GCF_015228065.2 Penaeus monodon | reverse complement strand
AATCACTTCTACTTTGAGGTCCTTTCGGCTTTCCCTATTCTTCCACCCCCAAGAAAGCTCATTAGATCTCATTATCACAAAAAAGGGGGAAAAAAGGAGAAAGAAAAACAGCTTCGTCTTAAAAATAGAATCTCGCGCCTCCCTACGAAGGTTCAC
>NC_051409.1:39432491-39432661 GCF_015228065.2 Penaeus monodon | reverse complement strand
CACGAGCGAGAAAGGCAGATAATCCTACGGCTGCATAAATCTCTTGAGTGAACTGCACCCGCGGACAATGAGAAAGAGAAGCAAGATTGGCCCAGGGAGAGAGAGGAGAAAGGCGCGGAGAAGAAGGGGAAGGGAAGGAAAAAGCGAGGAAGAGGGGGAAAGGGGGGAGG
>NC_051409.1:39432079-39432181 GCF_015228065.2 Penaeus monodon | reverse complement strand
CGCAATGTGCTCCCTTCTCGTCCTTTTCCTTCTCCCTCTTTTACTCCCTCCCTCTCTTACACAACACCAGTCTAATTGTAAACATCCCCCTTGTCTAGAGAA
>NC_051409.1:39431910-39432006 GCF_015228065.2 Penaeus monodon | reverse complement strand
CCGTTTTCCCAAATCATTTCGACTTGGGGAAACTATTTCTAAAATAGGACTGACTTAACACTTCCTGTCTTGTAATTGACTCAACATCCATAAAAA
>NC_051409.1:39431758-39431867 GCF_015228065.2 Penaeus monodon | reverse complement strand
AAACTCGTAACTCGCGATAACATCCCAGTTGCGTTTACACTCCGCAAACATATTTTACATATGTACCGGAAGTCACTTTTTTGAAGAGGAGGATAGGAAGGAGTTAGGA
>NC_051409.1:39431207-39431701 GCF_015228065.2 Penaeus monodon | reverse complement strand
AGTAGTCGCCACCAAAATATGCAACGATTTTCTTTTCCTCCTTGCTTGCTTGCTTTATCGAATTTTCTCCTCTCGCCAATTCCGCCCATCCAAACCCGCGCATAAGTGTGTGGGAAACGGGTGGGGTGGGACGGGGAGTGGGGTGGGCGCGCAGATTCTGGGGGCCACATATATCCGAACACGAACGCACTTTCACACGCACATCGACGCCCACGCCCATATCTTCAAGCCATCATCAATCTCCGCCGCTATTAATTAACAGGCTCTCGACATGGCAACACCAACAGACGCTGCCGTTTCCCTCTCTTCCCCCTCTTCTCCTCTTTCTCATCCTCCTTTCCTCTTCTCCTCTCTTTCCTTCACCCTCTCCCTCCTCCTCCAATCCCCATTCCCCCCTTTTCCCCACTCCTTTATTCCCAATTTTCCCCTTTCCATCCCCTCCTCCTCCTTCCTCCTTTTCCAACTCATTCTTACTTTCCCATTCCATTCAACTC
>NC_051409.1:39430782-39431044 GCF_015228065.2 Penaeus monodon | reverse complement strand
AAAGGCAGGCCGGCGGACGCACAGGCAGACGCGCCGGCCCACGCAGGGACGGGCGCGCAGCAGGGGCGTCGCGAGCCGAACGCCCGTTGAATATTCACGCGGCAAACCATCGCAACAATAAGCCGATCGCCCTTCGCCATTTCCCCTCCTTCCCCTCTTTGGTCTCCGTCCAGCCTCGAAGCTTCCCTCTTTTGGCCTCCACGCCACCCCCCCCCCTACTTTACTTTTCCTTTTTTTTCCCCACTGCAAATTTTCGCTAAAG
>NC_051409.1:39430526-39430703 GCF_015228065.2 Penaeus monodon | reverse complement strand
GCAGGGACGAAGGAGCATGAAATCGGCCCCTGGCATCTGCATCATCGCACGTGTCCGCTTTCTGCTGCAACAGCCTTTCCGGCGCCGCCACTCGCGCCCCTGTGCTCTAATCGCTCTATCGCCGGCGCGTGTTATGAGGGAAGACAACAGGATTGCCCCTCCCAACACAAAAAAGGC
>NC_051409.1:39430353-39430471 GCF_015228065.2 Penaeus monodon | reverse complement strand
GCGTGGAAAAACTGCACGTACCCGGCACACAAACGTTGCTACTACAAGCGTCCGCTATCTCTCCGTGTAAACACAAGACGTCCACGAAGTCCAACATGCAAAGAGGGCCAAGCACGAG
>NC_051409.1:39429881-39430157 GCF_015228065.2 Penaeus monodon | reverse complement strand
CCGGGCCGCATAATCCCGCGTCGCCGGCCGCCCGCACCGCGCCAGCCTCCAGAAGCAAATCGGGATCAAGCCACGGCGCCCATTCAGGAGCAGGACCCCCCTCCCCCCCGCCCCCGTCTCGACGTCTCCCTCCAACTCTCATTTCCTCTCCTTTATTCTTTATTCTTATATCTAATTCATCAATTCCCCCTTTCTCTTCGCTTCATTTCCTATTAGCGCACATTTTTTTTTCTCAGACTTCCATTAATATTCTCCTCTCTCCTCTCTCTCTGCTTC
>NC_051409.1:39429588-39429776 GCF_015228065.2 Penaeus monodon | reverse complement strand
CTCTCGCCTAACCCCCTTATCCCACCCTTTCTCTTCCTCTGCCCCCTATCCTCCCCTACTCTGCCTCCCCTCTTCCTCTTCCTCAACCCCTCCTCCCTACCCCCTCTCCCACGCCCCCGATATCCCTATTAACGAGACCTATCACCGCCATCTCGCCCGTGAGCAATTACAAAGGGCGCCGATACATA
>NC_051409.1:39429402-39429548 GCF_015228065.2 Penaeus monodon | reverse complement strand
CCTGCTCCCCTAATCGCTACATACATACGCACGCACGCACGTACACTGTTTCTGGAAAGGGGGGTGGGGGAGTAAAGGAAAAAGCGAGGAAACGGAAAAAATGCAAGGTGGTGGGGAGGGGGAGAAAATGAAAGAATGAGAATACA
>NC_051409.1:39429200-39429308 GCF_015228065.2 Penaeus monodon | reverse complement strand
ATCGATAACCGCCCCTCCCTTCCCCCTTCTTCACACCTTCCACGGGGATAAATTAATAGCCTTTCCCCGCATGCGATGCAGCTGCCCAACAAGAACCCAATAGAAGCC
>NC_051409.1:39428803-39429163 GCF_015228065.2 Penaeus monodon | reverse complement strand
AAAAAGTACAACCCTAATTCAGCATTTTTGTTTCCTTGCGATAACCTTTATGTGAATTTCCTTTACCCTCCGTGTCTGCTCGACTCCATCAATAATAATCTAGATCAACATTTCATTTTCTTCCTTTCTATTCGTCTGAACATATTCCTATGCCATTTATTCTTATTCTTATCATCATCATTCGATAACGAAGAAAAAAACAACAACGAAATTGGGAAAGAAGATGTATCAAAATAACAACAAAAACTGAAGGGCAAAGTGGGGGAGGGAAAAAAACACCCCCGTCAAGAATAAAAAGGAAAAATAAATACAAATTCGTAAATAAAGTATGTCGGAATGCTCAAGCGGAAATACCGAGTG
>NC_051409.1:39428486-39428689 GCF_015228065.2 Penaeus monodon | reverse complement strand
GGGGGGGCAATCTATGGAGAGGGAACGTGGGAGTGAAAGGAGTGAGGGGAAGTGGAGGCAGACGAGGAGGACGAAGAGGGGAGAAGGGGGGGAGGTGACAAGGGGAGCGAGTGCTGGAGAGGGAAAGGTGAAGTGGCACGGAAGGGTGAAGAGAGATAGAAAGGGGGAGAACAGGAGAGGGCAGAGTGAAGAGATAGGAAGGG
>NC_051409.1:39428050-39428455 GCF_015228065.2 Penaeus monodon | reverse complement strand
AGGGTAACTGACAGAAAGCCAGACGGACAAGCGGCGAAGAAAGTGAAAATCTGTGAGAGGGCGAGAGGGGCACGAGAGAGAAATCCCGAAGGGCGAGAGAAAGTGAAGGAGCGAGATAACAAGGGTGCGAAGATGAAGATGATGACAAGAGAAGGAGGAGACAGAGAGAAGGGTTGAGGGTGTACCCAACCCCTCCTCCCCCCGCATTCTTCCACCCACCAAGCATGGCATCCACAAACCCTCCCGCCCACCAACCCACCGACCGCCTTCGCCTGCCCCTCGCCGCCCACCCGCCCACCCCGGCCGGAATCGGACGTCCCAGCGCCGTCCCTTCGATCTCCCCGTCGCGCTCAAATGACCTCGGGGCCAGCCACTCAATAATACTCATTCCGCGACCCATCCAAT
>NC_051409.1:39427843-39427944 GCF_015228065.2 Penaeus monodon | reverse complement strand
ACTTCATTAACGAGTAGGAAGAATAAAAGGAGAGAAGGAGAGGAAGAAAATTAGTGTGGACGTGGGGGAAGAATGATTAAAGAGGATGGATTGCGAATGGA
>NC_051409.1:39427678-39427783 GCF_015228065.2 Penaeus monodon | reverse complement strand
AGCGTCTGCCTAATCTGGCGTTGTTGTTGTAGAGTTATCGATCTGCGGTCCCGGTTATCGGCGCGAGATTCGAGCCTCTGACAATGCTGGCTACGCGGACGCGCG
>NC_051409.1:39427435-39427534 GCF_015228065.2 Penaeus monodon | reverse complement strand
TCACACACACACGATCAATACGAGATTCCCATAACCGTAGTGTTCCATTCATTCATCGACAGCCTTTCACATGGGGCAGTGTAACCCTTATCCCCCCCC
>NC_051409.1:39427225-39427348 GCF_015228065.2 Penaeus monodon | reverse complement strand
CCCCCCGCTCCTTCCAGCCGTAATTAAAACATCAATTAGCCGTCCGCAAACCGCCACAATGAACACCAATCCCGTCGCCGCCTCACACCTCGCTGTCAATTCCAACGGCCAAAAATAACACTT
>NC_051409.1:39426696-39427132 GCF_015228065.2 Penaeus monodon | reverse complement strand
ACACGGCTCTCCGAATGCAACCCCCCCCCCCATTATCAAATGAGACCTACCACGTGCTTTCGGCGATGCCACGGAATCGCGGACGGGAGGAGGAACCGAACGGCAACACGAGAAGAAAAAAGAAGGTAAAGAAGAGCGGAAAGAAGAGACAGAGAATTAGGGGAAAGACGGAGGGAAGGGAGTAGGTAAATAACCCATTAAGGAGAGATGGAAATAGCATGTTAACAGGGAGGGAGAAAAACACATTAAGACGAATGGGGGCGAGAGGGAAGAAGGAAAAAAGACCCAACTCATGAATGGGGAAAAACGAAATGAAAAACACGCGAGGGAAAAAGAAACCAAATTGCACACAACGGAAAGCTAAGGAGGAGCGAAAGAAAATAAAAATAGAATAAGTGAAAAGAGAGAAAAACATAGTTTAACTGAGCTACAAGCT
>NC_051409.1:39426320-39426602 GCF_015228065.2 Penaeus monodon | reverse complement strand
GACGCAAGACGAAAGGAGGTGTGGGCGAGACAAGGCCCTTTGACCCCATCGAGGAAACGGAGGGCAAAGGGAAGACACAAAGAAAGAAAAAGAAAGTAATAAAACGAGAAGCAAATGTTAGCAAAAAAGAGCGAAGAATGACAATGAATAAAAGCGGAAAGAACAATCAACATTTGCATTGAAACCCTACCCCCCCCCACCATTCCCCCTCCCTTTTCCCCCACCGAGCATAAACAAAAGCGCGAAAAGGGAAGACCGAATGAGGAAGCAACAAAGAACCCA
>NC_051409.1:39425877-39426027 GCF_015228065.2 Penaeus monodon | reverse complement strand
GCGAGGGCGGGCGGGTGGAGCGTGCTAAGGGCGCGAGTATCGATCGAGAGGGGGGAGGGGGGAGTTCGGGCGGCGATAAGGGCGGCCTCTTGTCTCCTGGCCCGGGATAATTGATGCCCGGGCCCGGACCCCCCGGGGCCCATTTTTGTT
>NC_051409.1:39425457-39425837 GCF_015228065.2 Penaeus monodon | reverse complement strand
GAGCAGGCGGCGCCCACCCGAACCCGCGGCTCCAGTCCAGTCATTCCCATTCCTATTCCAATTCCTCTACTGAATCCGACGCCAATCGCCCTTGATAGACGCTCCATCGAACTTGATTATCCACCAAACGGGGTTTATGCCAAACCCTTTTTTACAACATAAAATTTTTTTAATTCCGAAACTCCCCTTCTTGTTTCCCTTCAGAAAAAACCAGGCCCCAAAAAGGAAAAATAACTAAAACATTCCCTTCCCCAAAGGTCCGAAAAAAACCCGTCCCGGGAAATTTTTTACACAACACCCACCCATTTTCCCCATTTTTCCCAAAAAAAACACCCTCCCAAAACCTACACCCCCACTCCACCCAAAACCCACACCCCCAC
>NC_051409.1:39424836-39425432 GCF_015228065.2 Penaeus monodon | reverse complement strand
TTCTCCCCACACACCCCCTTTAAACCCCCTCCCCCTCCGTGCTAAAATGATAAAAACCCCCAATTTTTCCCCTAAACCCCTTTTCCGCCGATAAGCCAGCCCCAGCAAAGAGGGGGGAAAAATTATCATCACCGAAGGGAAAGGGGAGATAGGAGGAGGGGGGGGGGAGGGGAGGGGGGGGGAGGGAGGGGGGGAAAGGGAGGGGGGAAGGGGGAGGGAGGGAGGGGGGAGGGTAGGGGGGGAAGTGAGGGGGAGGGAGAGAGAAAGAGAATGTGGGAAACGGGAGGGGGTATGGGGGATGGGAGAGGAGGGGAGAGAGGGGAAGAGGGGGAAAAAGGAAAGGGAGAGAAAAATAGATCAAAATTTAACTCACTCCCGCGACACAAACCACCCCCCTTCCCCCCCCCCCCTTTTTTTTGCTCGGCCGCCCTCCCAAAAACCCAGGGGGATAAAAAAGTAATTAACGTTGATTAATTACCATAATAAATTAATCAGAAGAGGAAAAAGACTCCCGCGGCGCCATAGACAAACGTGAGCCCAAGGACCGGGGGGAGGGGAGAGAAAAAAAAATCCTTGATATTTGGCATATAATGACG
>NC_051409.1:39423756-39424810 GCF_015228065.2 Penaeus monodon | reverse complement strand
CGGGGACGCAAAATCAATTAATCAAAAAACCCGGGGAAAAACAATGAAACCCAAAGGTAATAAAAAGGGGGAAAAACCCATGGACTGATTGTATCTCTCCTCTTCCCCTCTTCCTTTCACCCTTCCCTTTCCCCTTGCTTTTCCCTCTCTTCCCTTCCCCCCCTTTTCCTCTTGCTCTCTCTCTTTTTCCTTTTCACCCCCCCCTTCCCTTTGCCCTCTCTCTTCCTTACCTTCCCTTCTTGGGCCCCTCTCCTTTTTCCTTTTTCCCCTTTCCCTTCTTGCTCTCTCTCTCTCTTTTATCCTTCCTTTTGCCTCTTCTCTTCCTTTCACCCTTCCCTTTGCTCTCTCTCTCTCCTTTCCTTTCCTTCCTTTCTCTTTTTTTTCCCTTCCTTTTCTTTTTTTTCCTTCCCCTTCCTTCTTCTCTCTCTCTCTTCCCTTTCACCCTTCCTTTTCCTCTTCTTTCCTTCACCCTTTCCCTTTCTGCTCTCTCTTCTTTTTTCATCCTTCCTTCTTCCTTTTTTTACCCTCTTTTCCTTTCTTCCCTTTTCCTTCTTTCCCGTCTCTCTCTTTCCTTTCTTTCCTTTCCTTCTTGCTCTCTCTCTATTCCTTTCATCCTTCCTTGCCTCCTCTCTCTTCCTTTATCCTTTCCCTTTTTGGGTCTCTCTCTCTTTTCACCCTTTTCCTTTTGCTCTCTCCTCTTCCTTTACCCTTCCCTTCTTTTCTTCTCTCTTTTTCACCTTCCTTCTTTTTCTCTCTCCTTCTATTTTCATCTGAAAAAAAAAGCAATAAAAGAAGCCTTTTAAGAAAAATAGCAACAGATGAAAAAAAAGTAACAAAATGTCTCATCTCTAAATCTAATTTCCTCCACGTCACCCTCCTATCACCTCCATTTCTCTCTCTCTCTATTGTCTTCTTCCCCTCCCCCCCCCTCCCCCCTTCCTTCCCCGGGGCCCCCCCTCCCCCCTCCCCCCCCCAGTCGAAGCAGTATGGCGTGTGACGGCCGGCAACAACTGCATTATATTGACAACCACTTCGTAAGGCAATAACTTGGACC
>NC_051409.1:39423593-39423658 GCF_015228065.2 Penaeus monodon | reverse complement strand
AACAAAATGGGGAAGAGTGACAGCTGCAGAGGAAAAAATAAAAACCATTCTTCCCTTTATCATCA
>NC_051409.1:39423276-39423490 GCF_015228065.2 Penaeus monodon | reverse complement strand
GGCAAAAAAGCAAGCAAGCAGCCGCACAAGGGCAGCTTTTTATCAAAATCCTCATGCAAAAAATTTTCTTCAGGTAAACCGTGTTTCTGCCGAGGAGCAATACAGTCCCCGGTGTTTGACCGAAAAATAAAACCCTAAATTCTCTGCTCGCCCCTCCCCCCCAAACAGAGAAAGGGAAACGGAAGAAGGGGGAAAGGGCAGAGTTGGGGGGAAA
>NC_051409.1:39422973-39423105 GCF_015228065.2 Penaeus monodon | reverse complement strand
TAAAACAAAGAGCTACTAATAACCCCTCCCCCTCCCCCTCCCCCAAAAAAGGCGCGCATCGTGTACTTTCCTAACAAACCTTTCTCTCCCGTAAAAGTGCACAGATATCCCATTACCTGAAAGAGACACGGT
>NC_051409.1:39422616-39422928 GCF_015228065.2 Penaeus monodon | reverse complement strand
TGGATGGGTAAGTGGAGAGTGAGTCAGTTTTAAGAAGAAAGGAAGACGGATGAGGACGATAAAAAAAAGCATACCAGAGCCAAAAATAAAAAAAATATAATAGCAAAACCAAACTGAAAAACTTATTACACGAGGCTGTAGCCCAAGGGACCCCCACGACCGACCGACCGCCAGAACAGCCCGTCATTGAGGCCGAGGAGATACCCACGCCATGTATGCAGTTGGGCGTGTGACGCACGGAGCGAAGGAGGGGGAACAAGGGGAACGGGGAGATAATGGAGAAAGCCCGAGGGGAGAAGCGGGAGAATGGCC
>NC_051409.1:39422513-39422587 GCF_015228065.2 Penaeus monodon | reverse complement strand
AAGTGAAAAACGCAGAAAGGAGGCATGAAGAGAGAAGAGGAGTGAGATAGATAAGGTACAAGAAGGGAAGGATG
>NC_051409.1:39422009-39422331 GCF_015228065.2 Penaeus monodon | reverse complement strand
GGGAGGGAAGGGGGGGGAAAGCGAGCCTCGTGCTGCTGCAGCAGTTGGTTCACCTGAATATTTCAGGCAAGTATCGACCACCGCCGATCTCCCCCCCCCCCTCCTCCCCCCAACACACACACACCTGGCGCCGGCACCCACTACCTGCCCGCCTCTGCCTCGACCCTCTGGCGCCACCGCCGCTCGCAACTGGACCACGCCCACTGTATCGCTACGACACGCCCATCGCCTCCGCACCGCCCCTCAAGTGCCCACACGCCCACCAATCCGCCCGCACGCCACAAAAATTAACAAGAAAAACGTCGAGCCTTGCGCTTTACAA
>NC_051409.1:39421885-39421973 GCF_015228065.2 Penaeus monodon | reverse complement strand
ATTCACCCTTTCAGTCCCTCTGCCCCGAAGTGATACGAGGCTCAATTATCTATTCACGAACTCGCATTTCTGATCGAAGGCTAAAAAC
>NC_051409.1:39420763-39420839 GCF_015228065.2 Penaeus monodon | reverse complement strand
GTCCGTTCCGTGTCCTTGCTTCCCGGCGACCGCTCGATAATTATCATAGCAACACTCGTCCTTTAACAACAGTGCG
>NC_051409.1:39420378-39420595 GCF_015228065.2 Penaeus monodon | reverse complement strand
AAATACCCACCTCCTCTGCCACTCGCCCTCGAACAAAATTCCGACAGCAGAAATAAAAGAATATGAAAAAGGAGCAGAGAAAATACACCCGCGAATCACGAAAGCCATCAGCCGGTGACATTCCCCCCATTATCTGTACCGGCGCCATTTTATTCTATTCACTTTTTTTTTTTCGTTTCCTCAGATTCAAAACTCTGCAACATTACCCTGCACAGCA
>NC_051409.1:39420031-39420249 GCF_015228065.2 Penaeus monodon | reverse complement strand
CACGACGAACCCCCTTCCATTCCGTCATGCACGATACGCACGCGACAGACACGAACCATCATGAGCGACGTCTATTCAAAGTCTTGTCGTCACATGCCATGAGCCAATCAAAATTCGCATATTCAAATCCAATCCCCACCCCCCCTTCTCTCTAAATCTTAACCCCCCCACTCCAATCCCCCCCCCTGCCCCTCCCTAGTTCTAATCCCAGCGCTATA
>NC_051409.1:39419847-39419988 GCF_015228065.2 Penaeus monodon | reverse complement strand
CGCGAACCGGAATCTATCGAATACACATTTTGTCAACCTATTCAGTTCTTTATATTCGTCTTCTACACCTATCTATACGTCAACGAAAACAAAATCCAATCGCATAAACTAAGGAGGAGGACAAGAATGAGGAGAAAGAGA
>NC_051409.1:39419688-39419802 GCF_015228065.2 Penaeus monodon | reverse complement strand
AAAAACGGTGCCATTCCAAGTCGATTTAACGATAAATAAGACTCAAGGATCCGCAAAACCGCATTAGGTCGGCGCCGAGACCAATCCTAAAACCCTACTCAAGGCAACTCTTGA
>NC_051409.1:39419195-39419400 GCF_015228065.2 Penaeus monodon | reverse complement strand
TGCTCGCGAAATCGCAAGAAAGTCCCTCAAAAAAAGGTAATGCTTACGATATAACAAAAAAACTATCTCCGAACAACAAACAAACAAAGTGCCTCCCAAACACCAAGCAACCCGTACTCTCCACTCTAACCCCCCCTCCTCCCAGGCTGGCCCTACCCTCCCGTGCATGCCACCTCTCACGCCTTCTCCCCCGCCCGGCTGAGGA
>NC_051409.1:39418546-39419161 GCF_015228065.2 Penaeus monodon | reverse complement strand
GTCTTCTGTGACGCCTTCCGCAGGAATGAAGATAGTGCACCTTTGAGATTCAAGACAGAACCTAATCTGGAGTCATTATCACTGACCAATAGAGAATCCAAGTAGCATGTTCAGCAAAGAAAAAAAAATTCTTCCAAAATGGTAATATCGCTGATTAAAAAAGAAAAAAAAAATGTCCGAATCAAACATCAAGTCTGTCTTCTTCTCTAAAATCACACCCCAGCTAGCCGTACTAAACACACGCTGGATCCCTTGCACACCCGGCCCGCCACGTGCACGAGACGATGCTAGAGTCCCTACACCGCCCCGCGCCAAGGAGATGCACACCCGCCCCCCCCCCTGCAACCCAGATGCAGTTCCCAAATTCCCTTCCCTAGGCTCTCCCTCAGCCCTCTTCGGCCCTTCCTCTGTTCGTCAACCTACATTGGTGTCTTTACTATAGATGATTTCTAAGCTCAGCAAGACATTTTCATATTAATAAGCTTTCCCCATCTTCTCCCTCTGTTGTTCCAAATTAGGTGCTTGTCGATTCATATCATTCCAAACAACCTCTACGCAGACCAAGCATGGGTATGAACCATCAGCAAGACTGCTAGAGGACCAACGGCTGGAGCC
>NC_051409.1:39418311-39418485 GCF_015228065.2 Penaeus monodon | reverse complement strand
CCTCTTGGGCGTGCGCCAGGACGAGCCCCTTTGGCGTAGACGTAGGAGGATTGAGGAGGGTGGGTGCGACCGGAGGAGGGTGGGGGATTAGGAGCGTCAGGAGGTTGGGCGGCGCGGCCAGGAGGAGGGCTGAGTGAGAGAGGAGGAGCAAGTGGAGACAGAAGCCAGGAGGTA
>NC_051409.1:39418023-39418169 GCF_015228065.2 Penaeus monodon | reverse complement strand
AGGGAGGTGGCGCGGAGGTGTGGAGAGGAGGGAGGGGAGGGTGAAAGGGAGTGGGGCATTGGAGAGGGGGAGGAGGCGCTGGGAGGTCCGAGGGCTGGGTGGACAGCGTCCCACTGCACACAAGTCGCGGAGATGAAGATGTGCAC
>NC_051409.1:39417812-39417936 GCF_015228065.2 Penaeus monodon | reverse complement strand
CAGCTTCTGACAAAAATTTGAGGCGTCAGACGTGAGGGGGGGCGGGTCTAAGGATGCGAGGGTGCAGAGGGGGCGATGCCTTTCCAGCTCCTCCTCGTGCACGTGCACTCCACACCCTTCCCTT
>NC_051409.1:39417508-39417747 GCF_015228065.2 Penaeus monodon | reverse complement strand
GCGGCCGGCTCCGGATGAACGTCCGTGCGGCTTTCCGATGTTCGTTCCAGTACGGGTGTGATGATGGGGGCGTGTCCGTCATGAGGCGTCGTGGCTATGGGCACGGCGACGCGGTGTCGCCGTGGTGCGTGGCCGGCGGCGAGCGCGCTGGCAAGAACGACTCGCGGCGGCCGCCGGTCACTCACCCGCGAGACGCGCCCACGCACGAACCGACCCACGGGATTGGTACACAAGATGTA
>NC_051409.1:39416455-39417413 GCF_015228065.2 Penaeus monodon | reverse complement strand
GCCGAGTGTGGCGACCGGTCACTCCAGTGGGGAGGCGCCACGAAGCCAGTAAACCGGCCGCCACGAGGAAAGCCCTAAACCGCCCCCCCCCGGCCCGGCCAAAGGTCCTTCGCCCAACAAGTAACCGAATAAAAACCCAAAGACGACCAAGTGAAAAAGGAGGGGGGGGGCAACCGAGGCCAATCCAGCAAGGAAGCGCCACCGCCTTCGCTCCAACATCTAGTATTTTCCCCCGCTCGAGGCTTCTGAAGTGGGGGAGGGGGATAGGGGAAGGGGTACAGAGAGGGGGAAGGGAAAGAGGAAGGAGTGGAGAAGAGGAAAGGGGAAGGAGGAGGGGGAGACGAGGGAGAGACGAAGAGGAGACGAAGGACGGGGAAGAGGGAAGTAGTAGGGAGAAGAAGGGGAGACGAAAATGGGGAATTGGGAAGGGGTACTGGGTGGGGGAGCTGGAGGAGAGGGAAGGGGTACTGGGTGGGGGAGTGATGGAGGGAAGGGTGACTGGTGCGGGAGTGCAGGGGAGGGAAGGGGTGAAGTGGGAGCTGCAGGAGGGAAGGGGACTGGGGGGGAGCTGCAGAAGGAAGGTATGTGGGGAAACAGAGGGAGGCGTACTGTGGGAGCTGCAGAGCGGAGGTAGGTGGGGGTGGAGGAGGAATGGTACTGGGTGGGGTACATGGAGGAGAGTGACGGGCAGGGAGGCTAGGGTAGGGTGAAGGCTAGGGGAAGGCTGGCGAGGGCAACCCTACGAACAAGACGCCGCCTATCTCGCAATTCCGAATTTAAGGATCGAATGCTACCTTGGAGCCTACATAGAAGGACCACCGTTTACGACGCCGAAGGTCAATACCCCCACCCCCCCTCCCGATTTAACCTCCCCTCCCCCCCTCCGCCGAATTTAAACCCCCCCTCCCCCCCTCCGCCGAATTTAAACCTCCCCCTCCCCCTCTCAGCCGAATTTAAA
>NC_051409.1:39416142-39416404 GCF_015228065.2 Penaeus monodon | reverse complement strand
AACAGCGTGAGCGCCCGAACCCGAGAAAGGAAATTCAAGAAGCAAAGTAATGAGGAAAACAAAGGTAAAAGCGGTACTAGAGGAGCCAAAAAATCACAAAGAAGAATCTGAAAATACTAGACAGAAGCAACGCTCATCTCGCACCAGCTTATTAAATATATGTATATAATTATACAATAAATATCCGGGGAGAAAGGAGGAGAGAAAGCGAGGGGAAACGCAGAAAAACGAACAGAGACCAGCCAACACAACCAACCGAACA
>NC_051409.1:39415893-39415970 GCF_015228065.2 Penaeus monodon | reverse complement strand
GCAACGTAGTATGAGGCTGATAAGCTCGGGATCAAACGAGGGAAGAGCATAAAAGCCGCTCCCCCCTGCACTGCAGT
>NC_051409.1:39415612-39415855 GCF_015228065.2 Penaeus monodon | reverse complement strand
GGACACACACACAAATTACGCTATTTTTATACATTTGGGATTTTGTACATTTAAATACAAATAGGTTTCTCTTTCTGTGCCTGTGTCTCTCTCTATATATAAATGCAAATGCAACCAATGTCATTATCCCATTTATCTTCTTCCTTATCCTAATCCCCCTCCTCTTCTATTCTCCCTTCCTTTATCTCCCCTTCCAACTTCTAAGCGACAAGGCTGCTGTCAATGGATGGGGAGAGGGATAGG
>NC_051409.1:39415395-39415474 GCF_015228065.2 Penaeus monodon | reverse complement strand
AAATAGAGCGTGTCCAGAGGAATCGTAGAAGAGGTTCAGAGTGAGGAGAAGCCGCGGACGAAGAGAGGGGTGGTGGGAG
>NC_051409.1:39414907-39415248 GCF_015228065.2 Penaeus monodon | reverse complement strand
GCACCGAGACTAAGCATCACACTGAGTGGACTTTAAGACATAACAGACGAGCACGAGATAGACGATGAAGAACGCTAGAACGAAAGACCGTACGACAACCCGCCATCCCCCTCCAGCTCCGAACCTCCAAGTACTACCACAGTGATTTTTTCGGACGATATCCTGTTTAGATGCAGATACATGGATCAACGCATATCCGAGCGGACCCCCCCCCTGGCCATGAACGTAAGAGGGCACAAGTAAAGAGAGTGCAGAACGCGACCGGACGAACGAGGGGGAGGGGAGGGTGCGGTGCAAGGAACGCACGTTTTATGTTACTGTTTTGTTTTAGTGTAGGATGC
>NC_051409.1:39414537-39414684 GCF_015228065.2 Penaeus monodon | reverse complement strand
AGAAGGTGGTGTTTAATAGGCCCCATAATCACCAATTAAAAATATTTGACATTTACGAGAATCAACAGAAGTAGACAATTAAACACAAAGAAAACTGCGCTTTGCTTCCCCGCGCCCCACATCCACTCCTCATTCCCTCACCATTCA
>NC_051409.1:39414197-39414424 GCF_015228065.2 Penaeus monodon | reverse complement strand
CCCTTTCCACCTGCGTCATTATTCCAACGCATTATTCCGATCTGTCGCACCCCCCCCCCCCTCCGCCATCGATACGTACAGCGGGTCCTCTCACAATTAAACGATTATGTGCACGAACGCCCACCGTGCGACGCGGGGGGGGGGGGGTGCGGTGCAATGGAACGCCGTTTTTCATCATTACTGATTTTTTTTTTTATTTGTGCTATGGTAATGCGGGCGTTGTGTGT
>NC_051409.1:39413024-39414005 GCF_015228065.2 Penaeus monodon | reverse complement strand
AGTGCGTGTGTGTTTTAATAGCGCCCCATTAATCACCAACTTAAAAAGTATTTTGACATTTACGAGAATCAACAGGAAGTAGAGAAAGATTAAGAACAAAAAGAAAACTGCGCCTTTGCTATCGCCTCGTCGCCATCGCAATCCACTCCCTCATTCCCTCGCCCCGCCACTCTCTCCTTATCTTCGTCCTCCTTTCTTCCCCTCTCCTCCCCTTGCCCCTCCTCCCTAGCTTTTACTCTCGCTGATAATCCCCTAATCTCCCCCCCCCCATTCCCCCTCCCCTCCTTCCAATCCCCGGCTGCGCCCAATCCTCGCCCGGGGAAACCGTCCTCTTTCACACCGTTCTCGCCGTCCTGTATTTTAGCTTATCAATTTACCTAATTATTCACTAACTAGCGAGGCGAAGATGCACGGGACAGAGACGAGACAAACGACCGAATTCAACTTATTCAAATTAGAACAGCGCATTTTCATCGCCACTGCTAAATTGTCAATTAACGATTCATCATCGTCGCCAACATATCAAAGCGCATCTTCGCCGTAATTAATAAACACGGGAGATTAGGTCTTTATCTTTTTTCGATGTTCCCCACTTTCATCCTCACTCTTGCACTCTCTCCTCCTCCCCCGTTTTTTTTTAATTCTCCTTGCTTCTCTCCATCCCTCCCCTTCGTAACTCCACCCCTCCCCCTCTTTATATAAAAAAGAAACAAGGACACAGACACAATCACACAAAACTAAAATTCCCAGCTTCACCCCCAACCTAGCTCTCTCCATCCCCCACTCCCCTACCTAACCCTCACGCCCCCTCCCTTCTCCTCTATCCCTTCCCCTACCAACTTACCTTCCCCCTCTCCCCTCTCCCCCAACCTCTCCCCTACCGCCACCTCTCCCCCATTATTCAAGGACCTGCCAATACCACGTGCCACCTGCCTACCCTTACACTGATCTGGCCGACAGCTGGCGAAGGGACACTTGCTC
>NC_051409.1:39412539-39412828 GCF_015228065.2 Penaeus monodon | reverse complement strand
AAATGAATTACGAGACAAAGGATGAGACAAGCAATGGCAAAGAGAAACCCCCAAGTTCATCATCTTCGCCATAAAAACACTAATGATGATGATAACTGTCATATTTATCAAAATGGCAATAACTAGAGTAAAAAAAAAATCACCACCATCACAATAATCAGAATCACTGATATAACAAAGTGCTATGGTGGTTTAATGATCCTCTCTCAGAGCTGACGCCGGAGCACAAAGGGAGGAGGAACAACCCACGAGAAAGAACTAGAACTGCAAGAAGGAAAAGATAATGATG
>NC_051409.1:39412231-39412335 GCF_015228065.2 Penaeus monodon | reverse complement strand
TTGAAAATGAAAGAAGGGAGTGTGTGCATGCATCATACCCTCCCTCCATCTTCCCTCCCTAGCGTCTCCATCTAGTATCAAATCAAGCATCTGACAGACGAGAC
>NC_051409.1:39412114-39412189 GCF_015228065.2 Penaeus monodon | reverse complement strand
GGCCCGTAATCAGAATACGGTATTACAAACCAGTGTAAAAAGGAAGACAGAAGAACGAGAAGCACTCCACCGCCA
>NC_051409.1:39411583-39411678 GCF_015228065.2 Penaeus monodon | reverse complement strand
CGTCTCGGCTTCTTCTTGAGTGAGCTGCAAGAAAGATCGATGATCCGAGCTTTTTTCATTAAAATTATTTTCTTTTCATATCTCTTGTTCATGTG
>NC_051409.1:39411111-39411383 GCF_015228065.2 Penaeus monodon | reverse complement strand
GGCCAAATACGCCAACGGGCGTGGGCGGCCGGCGGCGCTGACGCCTCTCGCACCTCCCGGGCGCCCATGACGCGGGCGGTTTACGACTACTGCCCGCGGTGGCAGCTCGGGCGCGAGGGCGAAGGGCGCGCGGCAGACTTGCGAGGTTTTCTTACTGCTGCCTTCGGCTGTGTGCGGCCCAATCGCGCTCACGGGCGCCCAAGATTTACATACAGAGTATACATACATACGTGAATACCCCACCATACAGGCACCTTTTCTTTCCTTCCTTC
>NC_051409.1:39410908-39411023 GCF_015228065.2 Penaeus monodon | reverse complement strand
CCCTTTTGTCCCCATATATCAAGATTTTTTTTCACTCCTACCTTTCTTATGAACATTACTCACTCTCACCTTTTCTACCGCTCTCCGACCTTTCGCTTTCCCTCCGTTCCACCAT
>NC_051409.1:39410739-39410870 GCF_015228065.2 Penaeus monodon | reverse complement strand
GAGAAAGCAGGCAAGCAGAGACAATCGCGGAAGGAAGCAGACGGGTCTCCTTTAGCCTCGGCCACAAAGGCCCCTGCGATTCGCCAGCCTCCTTTAAAAGGCTGTTGCGCTGCTCCCGTTCGGGAAGGAAA
>NC_051409.1:39410297-39410578 GCF_015228065.2 Penaeus monodon | reverse complement strand
AAGAAAGAAAGGGGGGGGAGGGAGATAAGGGGAGGAAGAGAGCGAGATAAAGACGATTAGAGAAGAAGACGGAGGAGAGGGTATATGAAGGAAAGAGGAAGAAAGGGAGGATAGGAAAAGTGAGAAAAAGAAAAATGAAAGCCCGAGAAGAGGAGAAAGTGTCGTGTGAAGAGAGGGAGAGAATAAAGGGGGTAGGAAGATGGAGAATAATTGAGAGAAAGAAGACAGACAGAAGTCAGTGTCTATCCACCAACTAAAGGTCTTTCTGCCTCTGACCTTTT
>NC_051409.1:39410130-39410201 GCF_015228065.2 Penaeus monodon | reverse complement strand
GAAGACCAAGAGACAAGATCGAAAAGCTGATCTTGCAACACCCTTTCCTTATCCTTTACACTATGATCACG
>NC_051409.1:39409973-39410076 GCF_015228065.2 Penaeus monodon | reverse complement strand
TTAGAAACTGCCGCCGCCCTCCTCCCATTCCCCTAAAACTCCCTATCCTGCCGCTCCTTTACCACTGTATAACAGCAGCAAGATTAATGGAAGCTCTGACATC
>NC_051409.1:39409887-39409953 GCF_015228065.2 Penaeus monodon | reverse complement strand
TTGCGTGGGTGCGCAAGAGAAAGCGGAGAGTGAGTGGAAAGAGAAGAAACACGAGAAACAAGGTAC
>NC_051409.1:39409541-39409838 GCF_015228065.2 Penaeus monodon | reverse complement strand
GTAATAAAAAGAAGCTCTCTTGACTCGGATCTATAAACCCCCTCAAGCCTACTTCCTGTAGGCCTCTCCCCCCCCCCACCCCGTCACAAAGAAGCCAGCCAGCCACTCTCCCTTCTCCGCGCTTCCTTTCTCCTTCTCTCTATTCCTTTCTTCCTTTCTCCCTCTCCATCCCCATTCCTCTCTCCCTTTCTCAGATCTTCTATCCCCACTTTCTTCATCCGTTTCCAAAAGACCTTCTTGGTTTGCTGTTCCCCATTACGCTCCTCTCCTCTCCCCTATCTCCTATTCCCCGCTTTA
>NC_051409.1:39409289-39409463 GCF_015228065.2 Penaeus monodon | reverse complement strand
CCTCGGTGTCATTAGCCGTCTTCCAACCCCTTTTCCCCGTAATTATAAAAGCGAACCATTATTAATGCGACCAAATATAGCAACAGTACAGAGCCAAACAATTTTGTGTCTGCCAAGATGGCGCTCTCGCTCGCTCACCCGCTCTTTTTTCCCCTCGTATCTCCTCTTCTCTTT
>NC_051409.1:39409088-39409201 GCF_015228065.2 Penaeus monodon | reverse complement strand
TTCTCCTTCGTCTACGTCGCTCGCTCACCCATTTCCCCGCCCAGCTCAAACCTCTCTCCATGGACCACCGACTTAATACGGGGATATTATCAATTTGACACTAACTCAATTCG
>NC_051409.1:39408924-39409060 GCF_015228065.2 Penaeus monodon | reverse complement strand
ATAATATTCACCCCTCCCTTGCCTCCTTCGCCTCATAACCTTCTACCTAGAAACAAAAACTTACCAATAATCCTAAAGCAAGCTGTGCTGTTCACAAAACCAATACAAAATACAAAAAAGGGACAATAATTGATGT
>NC_051409.1:39408741-39408865 GCF_015228065.2 Penaeus monodon | reverse complement strand
AGAGCAATTAGTAAGGATTGTAATCAAATAAACAGGTAAATGGCAATGAAGGAAAAACTTTATTAAATGAACAAATGATAAAAAGGTGAATCCAGCATAATAAAAGTGCCTGTGGATGACAAAC
>NC_051409.1:39407961-39408693 GCF_015228065.2 Penaeus monodon | reverse complement strand
CCTTACAATATATACAAATATATAGATATCATTCCATGGCACTCCTAAAAAAACAAAAACTACGTTTAACTACAAAACTACCTCGTTCATCAACTCGTTAGCAGTCAGTCACTCAGAACTACCTCACCCCACACTACAGTTAATGAATGGTTAAGGATGAAAACACAAGCTCTACAACCTCTCTCAAAAACAACTCCGCAGCCATCTGTGCATCGTAGTACGTAAATGCATACAGACAACGACACACAAACGTCACGAAGTTCAACTACATCTACCTCTATCTCTAACCCCTTTAAAAAAATCACTCAAACATCATACTTACAAAACAACTTCCTCCCTCCCACTCCCCCCCCCCCAACACACACACACACAAACCCCCACTCCGAACCACAAACCACAACCACACCCCAACACCACAAACCACAACCACAGCACAAACCACTCCCCCCAAAAAACGGAAAAAAGAATTGATTGTTCGCACCTGACTCACCTGTGACTTTGTCCCTGATGAGCTTGCACGACTCCAGCTCGCCTATGGACGAGAACAGGGAGCGGATCTCCTCCTGCGTCATGTTCTGCGGCAGGTAGTTCACGATGAGGTTTGTCTTGGACTCCTCGATGTGGCCGCTCTGGGAGGAGTTGGAGGAGGCGGTGCCGTTCTGGGCGCAAGAGTCCATCCCGTTAATCATGCCTGACCCGGGATCGGGGGCGGCAGCCTCGAAGCTGCTGGGC
>NC_051409.1:39407424-39407896 GCF_015228065.2 Penaeus monodon | reverse complement strand
ATGATAGCAATGAGAGGTAAAATAAGGCGATGTGGAACAGAAGACGATGGACGACAAGGGGAGTTGAAAATGGCAAAAGGAATCGAATTTGATTGGTTTCAGGTTTGGTACGAGGGGGGGGAGGGAGGGGGAAGAAAAAGAAAAAGAAAACAAGTTAGTTAAATAGAATAAAACAACTTCTAATATCATAAAATATTTCAAAAAAAGATGTTAATACACAATAAAGATGTTAAAATACATACAGATGATAACAAGTCATAAAGGTTTATCAGAAACCAGTAAGTATCGACCAGGGAAATTTATCAGATTATTTTAGAAAACACAACCGTAAACAAATACACAGGAAATACATAGGTTAAGAAGATTCAAATTGAAATTCAAAAGTGTCAAATTCAGACGAGAAGTAAGTCTATTTATAAAAAGACGTATATATGCGACTACAGTATGAATGCATTTATGTGCATATATGTGA
>NC_051409.1:39407198-39407357 GCF_015228065.2 Penaeus monodon | reverse complement strand
AAGATATTAATAAAACCTTCAAACAAGACAGAACGCAAACAGGTCCAACGTCCAAAAGACACGCATCAGTCCCAATCACAAAACGCCCTGCAGACCAGTCTTGCAACCTCAAGATCTCATTCTCCTGACTGCAGACAAAAACAACAGGAAAGCCAATTG
>NC_051409.1:39407018-39407170 GCF_015228065.2 Penaeus monodon | reverse complement strand
CTCTTAGCTGGGATCAATTTTAAAAAATGGAATACCGATATCAATCAAAGTCTTAAAATACCCCTTTAAAATATGCAGATTATAAAAAGTGATCTCCTGAATGTTTCCCAAAGAGAAAAACTGAAAAATGCTTGCAAGCACAACGGCTATCC
>NC_051409.1:39406335-39406694 GCF_015228065.2 Penaeus monodon | reverse complement strand
CAGAGAGAGATACTGAAAAAAATACCCTTCAGTTCCCACTCCCAGTACAAAACAATCACGCCTGAACTTCAATACAGAAGAAATCGAGAGCGGACAAACCAACTAACCAAAATAGAAGAACACAGACCCCCCCCCCCCCCATGATCAACAGTAGCACTGCCTTACGACAGAAGATGGGGGGGGGGGGGGGAAGGGATAAAAAAAATCCTACCACACGCCCGGCTATAGGATGCAAGGATTAATTGTGAGGTTTGAGGGATAATCCCACTGAGCAGATGCGAGAAAAGGATAAACGTCCGCCATTATCAAAAGGAAAGCTAATGAAGCAAGCGCACATGCACGGGCGGCATGCAGGCGGA
>NC_051409.1:39405771-39405919 GCF_015228065.2 Penaeus monodon | reverse complement strand
CAATGACTTCAAACGCCCGACATCAGAAAATGTAATTACCGTTCAACGGGGAGAAAACTAGCCTTCAAGAATAACATCAATTATCCCAGCCAAAAAGCCTTCGAGATGTGGGAAGTGCGAGGGAGGGAGAGAGCGAATGAGAGAAAAC
>NC_051409.1:39405297-39405582 GCF_015228065.2 Penaeus monodon | reverse complement strand
CTGTGTTGCAGTGTTCAAGCAAGTATGTTGTTCACGCTGCCTCAATAAACTGCTCAATAAACCATCGACACGCCATACAGTACTAGCCTAACAGACACAGACACACACACGGAGAGAGTGAGAAGGGAACGAAAGTAACAGAGGGGAGAAAGGGAAGACAAGAGGGAGAGCAGAGGAGGTACACAGGGTAGAGTTTAGAGGAAGAGGTAGGGAGGGAGTGGGAGGGGGAGAGGGAGTATGTGTGTATGTTTTTTAGAGAACGAGAACGAGAACGAGAACGAGAAC
>NC_051409.1:39404870-39405079 GCF_015228065.2 Penaeus monodon | reverse complement strand
TCGACCAATCAACTGGATTACTGCAAGATCCCCCCGGGAGTATCTCCTCACCCAGACCAATTTTCGCCAGAGAACCTTCGTCTCCCCCCCCCCGCCTTCACTCCTGCTATCTCTACTCCCCTCTGCTGCTCCTGCTACTCTTCCTTCCTCCTCTTCCCACCCGCCAGACAGGCGGAATGCACAAGGTTTCCGAGACCCTACCGCAGGCA
>NC_051409.1:39404323-39404410 GCF_015228065.2 Penaeus monodon | reverse complement strand
GCATCCCTCCCTCCCTCCCTCCTGCGAAAAAAATCGATGCTCCAAACGAACCCCGGGAACAAGCCTATGGCAACGACCACCACCAAC
>NC_051409.1:39403994-39404109 GCF_015228065.2 Penaeus monodon | reverse complement strand
AAGTTGACGCAGCAGAAGCGAAAATCTGATAAAGCGAGGAATTACATTGCTCAGGACGAAGATAACGGAGGAGGAGGAGGAAACGAAGGGAAGTTGACAAAAAGCAATCGAGCGC
>NC_051409.1:39403570-39403752 GCF_015228065.2 Penaeus monodon | reverse complement strand
CTCTGCGACACCAAATAAATCCATTAGAATCCACAGGAAAAATGGTGCGCGTATGAGATAAGGCGTATCGTCAAGACTGATAAGAACGCGATAACAGTCTTTTATGCTCTTCACTGCACGAGCAATAACAGCACGCGAGCTATATACGGACACGCGCGTGCGTGGGAGGAGTGCGAGGGACG
>NC_051409.1:39403061-39403249 GCF_015228065.2 Penaeus monodon | reverse complement strand
GGCGTCACACCCAAAACCCAAGTGTAACACGAGTGAAGGTCACACTCAGTCTGTGTGAGTCAAGTCTTACTACGGTTTCACTCCCCCTCCCCTCCCCTCCCGTTGTCTTACTCCGTCACTAGACACCCGCGGATGCCACCAAACCTTCCCCAGTTCGAAATGATTCCGTTAAAAGGAAGGGTATCGAC
>NC_051409.1:39402405-39402960 GCF_015228065.2 Penaeus monodon | reverse complement strand
AGCCGGTGCTTTTAATAACTTTCATTTAAAAAGTCATCATCAACTTGCATTCGATAAATATTTTCTCTAACATTTCCACTCCTCTTGCCCCCTCTCCCATCCCTACCCATTTACTTATCTACTTATTTCCGCATTTCATTTAGTGTCCTGCCCCCCCCCCCCGAGACCCCACAATCTCCACCCAAGCAAATCTCTCTCGCCCAAAACGGCCGCCAATTCCCTCCCTCCCTCGCGGCCTTCGTTACTGGCAGCCGATAACACGTGCGGAAAGACCGAAAAATAAACCCGCAGTGGAAGGAGCAGTCTCTAAAAGAGCGTAGCCGTGCGCTTCGTGTCCTAATTTACGCTGACAGTACACATGCACCCCCCCCTCCTTCCCCCCCTCGTGCCCGCCCCCAAGAGGTGGTGCTTGAAAATAGATAAATCAGTGTCGAAGGCACGGCACTCTGCAAACGAAACAAAGACACCAATAAAGAGGAGGAGGAGAAAGCGAGAACGACTTCTCCGCACCTAAATTAACCATCTGTCACTCAACTATGCCTAAGCCCGCCACAG
>NC_051409.1:39401987-39402258 GCF_015228065.2 Penaeus monodon | reverse complement strand
CTCTCCTGCGCTCACTATGTACGAACCGATGAATGAATTGCCTTCCTTAGAACCTGAACCTCCTCGCCAACCCCTTCCCCCCCTTCCCCATACACACTTAACACATCCACATAACCCTCTCCCTCGCTCCCTCCTCTTATCAATCTCCCCCCACCGTCACCCAGCATAATGTCGCTCTGCCGCCCCAGCTGGCCTCCCACAAAACCACCTGTGTAGTTTATCAGCTGATCCGGCACCCCCTCCCTCACCCCACTCTACCTTACTAATAGCC
>NC_051409.1:39401403-39401743 GCF_015228065.2 Penaeus monodon | reverse complement strand
ACTGGAAAAAGGGAGACGATACAGCAATGAGGAAAGTGGAATGGGCGAGGCAGCTACAGCAGACCCAAGCTCACAGGGACGAAATTACAGAAAATAAAGAATGGACGAGGGGGAGGAATAATGTAAGAGAGGAACAGGAGGGAGAAAAAATAAATTTATCCCTCTCTCCTCTCTCCGCCTTTGTCTCGCAATGTCTAGGAAAGCCTTGATAAAAAGGAGGCACATATCACGGCGGCGAGAAGGAAAGAAATACAAGAATATGAGAAGGCGAGGGAGAGAAGGGAAGGAAGAGGATAGTGGATTATATACATTTTACACAAAAACACACACACACAGATAA
>NC_051409.1:39401113-39401217 GCF_015228065.2 Penaeus monodon | reverse complement strand
AGCCGCAGGACAAAGCCATAACAGTGAAGGGGAAGGGAATAATAAAAAGCATAATAAAAGTAAGGGGAAGGCGAGGAAACGACTATCAGGATACCTTCAAAGCT
>NC_051409.1:39400936-39401094 GCF_015228065.2 Penaeus monodon | reverse complement strand
ACGTAGAGGAGGAGGATGAATGAAGGGATGCGATATGGTAAAGTGGTAAGGGAAGGGAGAGATATGGGTAAGGGGGAAGGGAAGATAGGGTGAAGAACAAGGGTGGAATGGGGAAGCACAGCCGAATAAACAAAAGAGAGAATAACCGGATCAGCAGC
>NC_051409.1:39400675-39400779 GCF_015228065.2 Penaeus monodon | reverse complement strand
ACTAAACACATTATTTTCTACATGCATAAACGCATTAATCTACGTATATAAATACGCATTTCTCTACTCATACAAACGTGTGTCTGTACCTCAGATTCCCCTTT
>NC_051409.1:39400495-39400643 GCF_015228065.2 Penaeus monodon | reverse complement strand
GCGCATACGACCTACAAAGAAACGCCTGACGCTCGCATGGCAGGGCTGGCCTTCGCATGACCGCCGAGAGCCCGCCGCCCGCCGCCCCACGAACACTTTATGGCTACATTTATTCGCCTAATAAGAAACGCCGGATTTAATACCGGCC
>NC_051409.1:39399719-39400147 GCF_015228065.2 Penaeus monodon | reverse complement strand
TTCCATCCAAGTTCAAAATCCTCATAAGGGGAAAAAACCGGCCGATAGAAAAGAAGTTACCGCCGCTAACTTTTTAATACCTCGACCCCAACCCCCCCTCTCACCCCCCCTCCCCTGGGCGGTGATTATACACCTTGACGGAGTACTTAAAGATCTGACGAAGGCCGGTGAGGAGGGAGGGGGGAAGGGAAGGGAAAGAGAGGGGCAAAGGAGAAGGGAAGGAGGAGGAAAAGGTAAAAAGAAGGAAGAAAGGAGAGATTGGGAAAGCAGGGAAAGATTTAGAGAAAAAGGGAGAAATATGAAAGGAAGAAGGCGAGGGGAAAATGCAAGGAGAGGAAAGAATGGGTAAGGAACGAAATACAGAAAGGGGGGTTGTGGAGACAAGGGGAAAGGAGGAGACGAAGGGAAAACACTACCCTTTACTAAGC
>NC_051409.1:39398852-39399685 GCF_015228065.2 Penaeus monodon | reverse complement strand
AGGCTACACTACACGTCCACACGAAACCGCTTTACAGCTGTAGGAACGCCATTAAAGGAACGTAAAAATTAAGAAAAAAAAATACATGCAACAAATGTCAAGCGATCATAAGACTAAACGAGGACTTTTTCGAATCGGCGATAATCTTACGAAGAAAAGAAAGGCAACGAGGAGGAAGATGGAAAAAAGCTAGCGCGCGGATTCGGCGAACATGCGCGGCGCAAGTGGCTCCAAATGGCAACCAACCGGGGCGGAAAGAAGTCCAAATGGAAGGCAAAAATGAACAAATCTAACTATAGCTCGAAACCAATGAACATGAATGCGCAAAGGAGGAGTAAAATCATATCATAAAATCAAAATCTCGAACAGCGACCGCACTGAAACGCTGTACAAAATAAATAACACTAAAACACGAGGCCGCTCACGTAACAGGAAGAAGCACGTCGGCAAGCAAATATAATTGGCATCGAAAAGACCTCGGGAGCAGCTGCACGATCTCTGTCCTCGAGGTCTCCATGAGCAAGGCCAGGGACGGCAAGGACTGCATTCACATTATTTTTCTTTTTCACTTAATAACGATACTAAAAATACGAGCACGCTCTTGTCCTTAATGCCCCCCCCCCTTTTCAAAAATAAATCGAGAACAAGTGGATTACTGAAGGCAAGTCGACCAGTCTGCTTCCGGCCCCTCCGCCCGGCGTAGGGCGCGGCTGCATCCACGCCCGTGACGAAGGGTCTACGCACGCCAGGGGTAGCCCCCCCCCCGAGGCCCCAATCTACCCCAGCCCGCCCTACAAGAAGCGTATGAAGGGCGGGTGTGGCAGGTTGCCGGA
>NC_051409.1:39397960-39398605 GCF_015228065.2 Penaeus monodon | reverse complement strand
TTCGGGACTCGACATCGGCAACTTCCCGGGCCATCCCGCGCCTGGCCCGGTCACGACGGACACAAAATGGCGAGCGGCTCCCACGGACAGGCCAGCTGACGATTCCCCGAAGAACGGCCACGCCAAACGAAGGCGCGCAGCCCGAGGGTTGTTTAAGTATCTTAAAATAAAAAAAAAATCCGTCAGCTGACAGATGCTATCTGATCAGACAGGGCACCGAATCCTTCTGCTGCGCGCACAATTCACGAAACGTCACCACAAACCAAGCAACTGACTCATGTTTCGCGCCTAAAACTAACTAAAATGCAATGCCACAATGATCTGCAAATAACGCGATTGCATTAATGATTTCACCCAGAGACTCCAACCCGGACCCAACACGTGCCAACGCCCGCACTCCGCTAATAACCCTCCCGCTCCCCCCCCCCCCCACAGCCGCCCACACACAGATGCGCGAATTCACTCCGACAGGTGCTTCGCAAGGACAAGGGAAAGGACACTTCCCCCCTATCCCCTCTCCTCCCCCTCCCCTCCTTCCGCCCATCTCCTCCCTTCCCTCCCCCTCTCCTCCCCTCTGCCCCATCACCTTTCCCCATTGCCAATGAGTTCCATCAATGCGGAAAATATTATGAACCTTTTATTGAG
>NC_051409.1:39397759-39397881 GCF_015228065.2 Penaeus monodon | reverse complement strand
GTTTCCTACTTCTCCATTTCTTTCTCGCTGTCCAAGACTGAAGAGACAAAGTTTTATGAAGGAAAAAAGCCGTTAAACTTCACTCATCCTTGCATGAAGTGCTCTTTCATGTCTACAGATAA
>NC_051409.1:39397160-39397435 GCF_015228065.2 Penaeus monodon | reverse complement strand
CTGGAACTACATCTGAAACCCAGATGCAGCCTGGCTAGTCATCCAGCCTCTCCCCGTTGCCTCGACTGCGCTCACACGGCAGGCATTCGGCCTTTCAATCAAGTGAGGCAGCAACTCGTATACCATTCTATATTATCCACACACACCCATCCATTCATCCACCCAGAATGACTACTTTCGCCCCATCCAGGGTATCCAACCTTACCCATCCATCCACAAATCCCCTTCGCGTCGCTCGTTTCGTCGGCTCCTTCCCCTCGCCGTCCCCTCTTCCA
>NC_051409.1:39397041-39397117 GCF_015228065.2 Penaeus monodon | reverse complement strand
CCCACTGCTTTCCCCTCCTAACCCCTATCCCTTCCGTTCGCGTCCCCTTGCCAAGCCAACTCTTACCAATCCGCGT
>NC_051409.1:39396679-39396818 GCF_015228065.2 Penaeus monodon | reverse complement strand
TCGCCCGGTTGAACACGCCAGCGAGGCGGTGCTGGCAGGCAGACTGAACGCTCCTGACAACCACCGATACCAGTTTTCAAATTAATCCAGCCTGCAATGCGCGTGGGAGCTTTCCCCTTCGATTTCGCTCCTGTCCTAG
>NC_051409.1:39396571-39396647 GCF_015228065.2 Penaeus monodon | reverse complement strand
CGCACTCTCTCTCTGTTATGTACAAGAGTTCCTTCACTATCGTGAGATTCTAGAAATGCAAGCCTAACATCCTCAC
>NC_051409.1:39396442-39396514 GCF_015228065.2 Penaeus monodon | reverse complement strand
TGAGAAAAAAAGGGGGGGGAGGGAAATCCAAATCTGCGACGACATGGCCACTGGATGTGGGAGGGGAGGTCT
>NC_051409.1:39396059-39396312 GCF_015228065.2 Penaeus monodon | reverse complement strand
CACGGCGCCTTAATACGAAGGGCTGGAGCGTCGACGCTGTTTTAAAGTTAATATCACACGGGAAAGGTCAAGTCCGACACTCCGTCTCTCCTTCTCTGCCTCTGTTCCTCTTTTCCTTTCTCTCTTTTTTTTCTTCTCTCACATACGTCGCAGAAATATTATACAATATATCACTTTTTGGATCAGCTGATCACCACAGCCGCAGCAACATAATCATAATGATTAAACTTGAGATATTTTATATACAATCTGC
>NC_051409.1:39395352-39395663 GCF_015228065.2 Penaeus monodon | reverse complement strand
ATGGGAAAATATAGCCAACGCACACGCCCTTGACCGCGGCCATGGAGAAATATTAAAAAACATCTATCATTATCTCCGTCGTCACCATTCTCATCCCGTTCCCCTCTCTCAGCGTTTTTCCCCTTCCTCTATCCCCTTCCCTCTCCTCGCCCCTCTCTCTCCTCTTCTCATTTCCTCCCCATCGCCCACGACTACTCTCCCACGCCCGCTCAAAGCCATCCCAAGCAGCGCGCCGCCAAATCACCACAAGCAAAGCCACTTTACAATCAACGGGTCTCTTTTTCTTTGTGTGCGGGAATGGCATCCGGACC
>NC_051409.1:39395249-39395314 GCF_015228065.2 Penaeus monodon | reverse complement strand
TTCTCTCGACACACGCCGAGAGGGAAGGGAAAGGGGGGGGGGGGTAAAGGAGATGAACTCAATCT
>NC_051409.1:39394770-39395184 GCF_015228065.2 Penaeus monodon | reverse complement strand
ATTTTTTACCACTTATTACTCAACCTTCACGAACATGCAAACGATATCTCACAAGCACAATCATCTTTTTTTCCCCATTATTCATTTCACTTATCCAGATCGACGACTTAAACAGATTGCAAAGAATTTTCCCAATGGCAGCAATAACACCACCAAAATCACTTCCTCCGACTCGGGCCTTTAAGGAAATTCACACGGACTCGATCAAGACCACACGGAGCACAAGCCCGTTCCGTTCCATTCGCCTGCCACTGGTTATTTCCACCTCTCTCCTCATTCCCCTTCCCGAATCCTGCGCTACGTCACCGGGAATGCTAAAGAATGATATCAGCAATAACAACAATAAAAAGGGGAACCATCTCTACGAACGAGAATGAGAGTAAGAGGAGGAAGAGGGGGGTATGAATAAACCAT
>NC_051409.1:39394606-39394736 GCF_015228065.2 Penaeus monodon | reverse complement strand
CAGCCAGCGTCAGGATCCAGTTACTCTCGCATTCGATTTTTAAAGATCATCCACACACGCGCCAGTCACTCGCCTCGCTCCCGGACCAAAAATAGTTAGATAATCAAATATAGGCTGTCAGAAAATTCTT
>NC_051409.1:39394309-39394400 GCF_015228065.2 Penaeus monodon | reverse complement strand
ATGTGTCTGACCACTGAACTGCACCGCCAGAGGGGAAGAGAGCGCACGAAACACACCGGGAGGACTGAAATCACAAGTCCAGTCTGGAAAG
>NC_051409.1:39393883-39394234 GCF_015228065.2 Penaeus monodon | reverse complement strand
ACACCAGACACTTTCCAGAGCTTGCTGTTATCTCCGGCGCCGCAGTCAAAGGGCGCGGCGCACACGAATGACACAGAATCACAGCGGCGAAACACACAAGTTCTTTACGTCGGGGCAAAACGGGATTTAAAATTCGTATCCTCAGAGTTCACTCGCAGAAACACGACTTCGAAATCATAATAAGAATAACGGTAATAAGAATAAACGGTAAAACACAATTCACCTCTGAAACAAAATCACAAATATTATGTTAGAGACCACAGCCCTAGCGCACACTGTCAAAAAATAGATACGAAACACACATCAAAATATCCTTAAGTATTCAAAAAACAAGACACACACCAACAATAG
>NC_051409.1:39393598-39393839 GCF_015228065.2 Penaeus monodon | reverse complement strand
CAAGACTAAAGAGTGGGCACAGGAAACAAGAACGGAGACGAAGTCGAAAATATACGTACAAGAAACAAAAGAATAAAACTAAAACGCCGGGAGGGTTCCCACTACACGCGCACACAGGGCCTGGTCGGAGAGAGCACTGCGAGAGGCCAGGCGAGCGTGTGTGCGAGAGAGTGCGTGCGTGAGCGTGTGTGCGCGCGCGAGTAGGTTCCAGCAGCGTCGACGACCACGAGCGACGACCACG
>NC_051409.1:39393477-39393557 GCF_015228065.2 Penaeus monodon | reverse complement strand
GCTGGATGAAGCTTGGGTCGGGGACTGGGGGAGGGCGGGCAGGGGGCCGTCAGCGTGGGGGGGAGGTGGTGTCACAGGGG
>NC_051409.1:39393304-39393438 GCF_015228065.2 Penaeus monodon | reverse complement strand
CGCGAGCGAGAGCGGAGCCGAGTTTTGAGCCGAGTCCTCGCCAACCTTCCTTCCACTTCCACTCGCAAACCGTCCAGCACCACAACTAACGGCCTCCTCGTACCACACACCACCGCTACCAACCACCACCGCAT
>NC_051409.1:39392785-39393159 GCF_015228065.2 Penaeus monodon | reverse complement strand
GTGTATCGACCATTCATCCTACTCTTCTTCCTCCCCCTCCCTCCTCTCACGCTAGTAGCCCCCCCCTCCCGAAATCCACCCCATGCCGCCGCCTCCCCTCCTCCCTTTCCACGACTGTCCACCATACATTTAAATTTCCTATTATTGCCCCTCTTCCCGTTCCTCTCGTCGCCATCCCCTCTTCTCCTCCTCCCTCTCTTCTTCGCTTTCGCACTCGCTTTCTCTGCCCTCCCTCTTCCCATTACATCTGCCACTTTCCATTCCCCATTCTCCCTCGGATTTGTTTTCCTCTCTCTCTCATCCTTTCATCTCCCTCGCTCCCCCTCCGCCGGAAATTTACTCTCCGTTGCTTTGGCTCTCTTCCCACGCGAAGC
>NC_051409.1:39392159-39392616 GCF_015228065.2 Penaeus monodon | reverse complement strand
CTAGAGCCCAAAAACCGGAGAGGAAAAGAAAACAACAAAATGTAGAGATCATGCTATGATGCAGATATCTGAGCTTGTATTTATATATTCAGATTGGCTCCGACTGCGCGTTTCTTCATATAAACGCACATACTAAATTTAATTAATGTTGTACTGCGCTACTTTACACACAATATATTTGTATATCAATATACACAAACAGATGAAGTAACATAAGAGGGAGATGTAGCTCCAGAACAGGATAAAAATGACAGAAGAAAGACCAAGCAGAATATTGGAAACATTTTTTTTATCCCAAAGAAAAGAAAAATACAGCGCGTCTCGCCCAAGGAAAATATCAAGCAAAAAGGGTTTTTCTCCGAAAGCAGAAACTAACACGCGCAAGACTCGGGCGGGCCAAACCGTAAACCCCATTACCACAGCTATTTAACGACACTTTAAAAGGAAAGCAGACTTT
>NC_051409.1:39391116-39391790 GCF_015228065.2 Penaeus monodon | reverse complement strand
TAAATTATCGACCAACCATTTAAAAAGAGTAATATTCGGGAAACGAATTACTCATTACAACTGACAAACTGGAATTATTCCATTGATTTTTTCCCCACCCCCTACTCGGCCGACAGGGATTATTATTCGCAATGTCATTATTTCCCCGAATCATTATTTTCCCCGGGCCGTCGCCGCCGCTATCGCTCCTTGTTACTTTTCCACCATCAAAACTTCTTTTCGAAACAAGAACGAGTGTCTGGGAATATCCTTCCAGCGCCGCGCCTCTGCACACCGACATCCCCCACAACAAACTCCCGGCACGCGCGGAAGAGAGGAAACAGAGAAAGCAAAACTACCAAATTAATGTTGAGAGATACGAGGAAAATGAAAAAATAAAAATAAAATGGCGAAAACACCAGACAAAAGAGAACAACGGACGAAAACGGAGACGGACAAGCGAGAGAGAAAAGAACAGCACAGAGGAGACCAACGCAGGGCACCCCGACTACACAATGCTGGAAGTGCGGCGCCACGACACGAGGAGTGCATTCCCCGGGCCACGGCGGTCATCACAACCGTCTATCGACCCGTCAACCCAACGCCCTTGTCCACTAGTAAACAGCCGGGGGGAGGGAAGGGGAGTGGGGGAGAGGGAAGGAGGGGAAATAGGGTAGGAGGACGAAAGAGAATAT
>NC_051409.1:39390840-39391019 GCF_015228065.2 Penaeus monodon | reverse complement strand
GATAGTGAAAGTATCACTCACGGGGGAACTAAAATGGGAAAGATAGAGAACAATATGGATCGCAATTGCAACCTCCCTCAAAATTAGACATATAACTAAACACACATTAAGCAGACGCACCCCCCCCCCCGCAAAATATACAAAGCTACTGCTCAACACAAATCACGAACAGTTAAAAA
>NC_051409.1:39390637-39390779 GCF_015228065.2 Penaeus monodon | reverse complement strand
GAATCCACCCTTATCGATCGCGAAAAAGGACCAGAAATATTAAGGTTCTCGCCCTCCCTCCCCCCCTTCTCCCCTCTGACTCCCCCAACCCAAATTTCCCCTCTTCACTGTTGTCATTTACATAGAGGCACGTCTGGGGAAC
>NC_051409.1:39390278-39390376 GCF_015228065.2 Penaeus monodon | reverse complement strand
TGGAAGGTTCGAGTGTAAATAAACAATATTAAACAAGAAGCTTAATTACGGGAGGGGAAGAACAGAAGGGAGGGACGTAGGGATAAAGAGTGTAGAGT
>NC_051409.1:39390083-39390156 GCF_015228065.2 Penaeus monodon | reverse complement strand
CCACACTCCTTGCTAAGCCCCCCCCTTCCTCCTCCTCCTTCCCATTCCCCTTTTACTCCAGTATTCATGAACA
>NC_051409.1:39389928-39390005 GCF_015228065.2 Penaeus monodon | reverse complement strand
CGGTCTGCGTTTGTATTTCACGGGCGTTCGTTCGAACGTCTTTGGATGTTAATGATGTACCTCAGCCTCACGCGGGG
>NC_051409.1:39389299-39389796 GCF_015228065.2 Penaeus monodon | reverse complement strand
GCGGCGGCGAGGGGGGCGGCGTTCTTACACTTTCAAGCACGGTGCTTTCATTCTGACTTGCAAGGGGGACAACGCGCACTCAGCCCGAGTTCAAAAGTCTCTCTTACATAAAACCGAGCAAACATAATTAGATATACGCATGCGGACGCACAGGCGAGCGTTTATAATGTATAATGAGCAATAATGCACGCAATCGAATCCGCCCGCCCTCCCATAGTAGCAATCAATCTGTTACACTCCCATACGCCGCCTTGACTGTACATTCCCTCATTCCACCCTATTACAATGAAGTACCGTATACATACACATACAGGTACGTACATACAAACCAAACACGCCCACGCGCGCACGAACCGCCAACGGCTCAAGCGAAGGATACCTCGGACTTCAACGCCTCTTTTGACATTTACCTGAAGCCGATATGACTACGTCTGGGAAGAATTTACCTGTCCGTTTCCCTAATAGACTTGGCACGGGCGTCGCTCGGGCGGCCGCAA
>NC_051409.1:39389078-39389236 GCF_015228065.2 Penaeus monodon | reverse complement strand
GGTTAAGACAGAAGGACCGAGAACAATTCATCTCTTAATCTTTGAAATGGTGTCGCGTAAGGGAATTTAATACCAACTACTAACACAACAACAGAGCGAGATCTGCCCGCGCGATTCCTCAAAATCACCTCCTCTTTCTCCGCAACCTCTTCGATTAC
>NC_051409.1:39388730-39388987 GCF_015228065.2 Penaeus monodon | reverse complement strand
ACAAAGCCACAGCCTGTACATATAAACACGTCCTTTTAAGACGACGGCCGAGCAAGATGCCTTCTCGCCCTCAAGAAGGATGAAGTCGTAAGAGAAATATATGAGCAAGACAAAGCAGGCGAGAACAAAAGTCACGGCTAAACGGGAGTAATTATGGCGCACCAAAGAGAATGTAGAGAAAGAGAGAAAAATATTAGGACGCCAGAGAAAGAGGGGCAAAGGAGAAGGAAAGAAAAAGGGTAGCAGAGCGAGGAAAG
>NC_051409.1:39388478-39388677 GCF_015228065.2 Penaeus monodon | reverse complement strand
GGGGGGGGGGTATGCTCGGAAGGAAGACTTAATAAAAGATCAAAGAAACGAAGAGATGGCAAAACGAAACATGAGAATATAGCAGAGAAAACCGACAGGAAGGAGAAAAAAAAGGGATGAAGGGAGAACGAAAAAAGAGGGAGAGAGGAAGGGAGAGAGAGCGTAGCTATGCTCAAACCCAACACTATTTATATAACCT
>NC_051409.1:39388145-39388449 GCF_015228065.2 Penaeus monodon | reverse complement strand
ACCACGCGCCGATATCAACAGCATCGTCATCGTTACCGAATCCACTACATCGCCTACGCTCTCACCATCACCACTGTACGCTCCCAGAATCACTACAACCTGTCACACCGTCAACATGCGCCCTCTCGCGACACAGCATATCAAATCACTTTAAAACCTAAAACAAACAAACAAAAAATGACCCGTCTGTTGAGCATAACTAAAATACGTTTGCTTTCATAAATCGCCACGAGCGGATTTCCCTGCAAAAAAAGGAATACCTCTGTATTTTGTCCGAGAACCAGTTCACATTTGCCCAGATCAC
>NC_051409.1:39387623-39388095 GCF_015228065.2 Penaeus monodon | reverse complement strand
CTGTTGATAATTTTGCCAGTAGCTACCATTTATACCATCATTCCTAGATCCTAGAATTCCAATTATTCTCATTTTATATCATCTAAAATAAAACAAAAACGTACTAATAATAATGAACGACTATTAAAAGCCAAACCAGAAACCCTGCTGGACCCACAAAACAATCAATCGAACACTTCTTATTCGCAAATCTGAAATTTACCTTCCCAATATATATCTTTCATCTACACCCGCAATATCTATCTATCACTCTATACCTAAACCGAGAGGGGTAACAACCCTGAATAAATCAAAAATGAAGAGCTCGCACCCAAGAGTTATTTATAAATGCAAAATGTGTGTTCCCGTCGCTCTGGCAATGGCCTCTCAAAAAGCCGAAACTCGAGGGGGAGGTCGCTGGGGGGAGGGGGTAAGGGGAGGAAAGGTGGGGAGGGGGAAAGGGGGGGTAACAATTCTTGTGTTCACGTTATGA
>NC_051409.1:39387370-39387586 GCF_015228065.2 Penaeus monodon | reverse complement strand
GTCAACCAAGACACAAACCAACAATAGAAACAAGCAATACAAGTATATTTGTGAGGCAAGCAGTTACAAAGACAACACATTTTGCTGCTGTTATTGTTTAGGGCAGGGGCAAGGGCAGGGGCAGGGGGGTAGGGACTGGGACGGGTAGAACTTCCCGAAGGATATATATTTTTTTTTACTCTCAGCATGCCTGTCTGCTTTCAATCATTCATCCAA
>NC_051409.1:39387041-39387262 GCF_015228065.2 Penaeus monodon | reverse complement strand
ACTCTGATGAAAAAAAAAATCCCTTGAACTAAAGGCGAAACGAAGAAAAGAAAAGGAGGACAAGGAGAGAAAATGCAGGAAAGAAAATGAGGGAAGGAGGCGGCCAGCAGGCGCAGCTGTCCAATCCAAAGGCCTGTAAGTATTGGGAAAAAAACAAAGAACGAACGACGTTATGTCACGCTGTTGGCAAAAGGCGAGCCGCTCCCGCGAGGATATGACGT
>NC_051409.1:39386360-39386494 GCF_015228065.2 Penaeus monodon | reverse complement strand
CTTCTGCCATGTCTCAATCATTCCAAATCTTTCTCCCTGAAACTAAGAATGCGGGACAAGAGAGAAAGAGAAAAGAAAAAAAACAAGTCAACCGCAAATTGGAAGTAAAATGCCTCGGACAGCACAACACGCAT
>NC_051409.1:39386154-39386255 GCF_015228065.2 Penaeus monodon | reverse complement strand
TTAACCCTAAAAAAAAAATAATAACAGCCTAACTAACCCCATCCCCATATAGTTGAAGGCTCCTAAGCTTGACGGAAGGATATTTTGGATCCTTACGCAAT
>NC_051409.1:39385660-39386095 GCF_015228065.2 Penaeus monodon | reverse complement strand
TTCTCCATTCCTTCAAAGACAAAAAAGGAGGGGAGGGGAGGGAGGGTTCTCGCAGATCGATAAGCCTACAAGCGTGGGCGGGGATAAAACACGAACGTGGGCGTCGGATCCACAGATACGGGCGTAAACATGCGAAGTCGAGCGCGGGCACCGAGATAATCAGTAGCCTTCGCAGCCTAGAACAACACGGACCAAAATCCATACATCCACGGGGAAAAAATCCAAGAAACGTATCAATTCCTCGGGGGAGACAGGAAAAAAAACGAAAGTAGTGAAACGGTAAATACAGATAATTATGCAAAAGACCCTACGTGCCCAGCGCCTAACCACAGAGGGCCATATGAACGAGTCACAATACAATGTGCCATTCATGAAAATCCCAGAAAAGAAGAAAGAGGTGGGGGAGGGGAGGGAGAGAACAAAATGCGAAAGAAA
>NC_051409.1:39385482-39385547 GCF_015228065.2 Penaeus monodon | reverse complement strand
TAAATAATATATGCTCAAGAGATCAGAATAAGGCGACCCAGCCAGGGAAAAGACACACAAGAGGA
>NC_051409.1:39385312-39385397 GCF_015228065.2 Penaeus monodon | reverse complement strand
CATCCCCGGCACGCAATAACGCCACAAAGGGGCAAAGGGGAAACGGGGAACACAGTGTATAGCAGCCGGATAAGTCCACACACAC
>NC_051409.1:39385083-39385263 GCF_015228065.2 Penaeus monodon | reverse complement strand
AAGAAGCGGAGGGCAGAGGGGAGAAAGGGGAAGTGAGGAGGAGAAAAAAGTGGAGGAAAGGGAAGAAAGAAGCAGGAAGGGGAGAAGTAGTTTGAAAAGTAGATGTTGAAATAAACGAAAAGAAGCAATGATGAAGTGATAAACAAGAAGGTGAGACCTAAAGGGGAGGGAGGAGGGAGG
>NC_051409.1:39384815-39384903 GCF_015228065.2 Penaeus monodon | reverse complement strand
ACGCCAGCCCCACACACACACACTCCACCAGCGTCACCAATTATCGATTATTTCACCCAAGCCGCAAGGGGACAGACGCGCGGCACTG
>NC_051409.1:39384455-39384749 GCF_015228065.2 Penaeus monodon | reverse complement strand
CTAGACACATGGGGGGAAAAAGAGACGTAAACAGACTCACCGAGAACACGAAAGCGCATCTAGACACGCGGAGGTTAAAACTACGTCCTGAGAGTAAACAAAACTTCCTATTTGCCCCCGCAAGATCCTATTCGCCTGTCTTGGTGACCTACGCATCACCCATTCCCTCTTCACCCTACTCACCCCTCTACAAACATATACAGCTTTTCCTTCCACTTCCTCCCCCCCTGCTTTGCAACGGAGATCGTCCGGCTGGCCAGCCTCAGCAATCTGTCTACCCCCCCCCCCTCCCCG
>NC_051409.1:39384007-39384433 GCF_015228065.2 Penaeus monodon | reverse complement strand
AAGCGGCCCTGACCTTGCCTGCCCCTTGGCCTGTCCCTCGGCCTGCCTCCTCGGCCCTATTCCCAGCCTTAGCCTCCTCCCTCCCCCTTCCAGGCACCTTCCATTCCCGTTCCAGCCTTCCCTGCGCCAGGCCCTCTCATTCGTCCCACTGCTGGCCCCTCTCTCCTTGCTCTCTGTTCCTCCTCTTGGCCCACGTCCTCCTCGCCCCTCCCATTCCGCCTTTCTCCTCTCCTTCAAAGCCTATTGCAGCTTTCCTTCCCTTAGCCGTGCCTTCGTCTCCCCTGCCTCGCTCTCGTAGCGACCTTCATGTCTATTCGATGCGATGCTTTCGGTAAACAGATCGACGGAAGCCGATCCCTCCCTCAGTAATAACTTCAAACAGATCAAGGTATTTAAAAATACATATACATAAATAAATATATGTGT
>NC_051409.1:39383649-39383834 GCF_015228065.2 Penaeus monodon | reverse complement strand
CAAAACACAACACGAGGCAAAGCGGCAAGGCTTTACAAAATGATCTTGTGAGCCTCCCTGCATGCATGCACGCGCGCTCAAAGGCCAGCCTCGGCCTACATACGCCGCCCTGCAACCTTGAGGGGATGCAACCTGGCGTAACCCCTTGCAACGCACCTCCTCCACAACGCCAAACACTACACGCG
>NC_051409.1:39383108-39383620 GCF_015228065.2 Penaeus monodon | reverse complement strand
TTTAAAAATTAGACTAAACACACACAACTTTCTTAACGTAAATAGAATTCGATGTTAGTCTAACTCCAGAGCACAAACATCTGTTAATAAAATATTAGGAATAACAAGAGCATGCGTCCCTAGGCCTTGCAACAGGCCGTGTTAGCAGAGCCTTGGAAGTTAGTCAGCAGAATCGCCTCGTGTCCTCCACACCATCGACACCATCTTCCTCAGACAGAGGCACTGCCCGGGGAAAACATCACATCGGAATCAGATTTAGACGTTCGTTTGATGCCAAACCTGCCATAAAAAAAAAAAAAAATGCATAGCCGAAATTTATGACTACTTGAAAATTATCTGAACCTTAAATCTATCACCAACTGAACCATTCATCAGCAATAAAACGAAATGAAACGTAACCGACTTCGAACTGCGCATTACAGTGAATTTCAACGATTAACAATGGTATATGTATGACGAGGTCTGAGTACACGACTGAGACATTCTAAAAGTGACCCACATTTTCCGTACAA
>NC_051409.1:39382903-39383026 GCF_015228065.2 Penaeus monodon | reverse complement strand
TAGGACTATGCAATCAGTCAAGTTATCGTGAAATCAAGGGTCATAGGCGTGTACCTCCAGCAACACGCTACCTGGGCAACACAAATATCCTACGAAATAGTGTGACGAACTTTGCGTGAGGTA
>NC_051409.1:39381229-39382690 GCF_015228065.2 Penaeus monodon | reverse complement strand
CACTAGTGTTGACTTTTTTTTATTCATCTATTTTGCCGTTCCACTACTGCAATGCTCACGATATTGCAGATATTCTTAGAGGGAACACCAACCGATCGTCCAGATAACACTCGAGAGAGGTGTGCGGCCGAGCTCGCTGTGAACTCCGAAGTGTATTGCAAACACGTGCAAGAGAGGGCATGGCTGGCAGTTTCTTGCTGTTGCAAATGTTACCAACTATTGCAAATGGTGAAGAAAACGGTTCTTCCAAAGTGGCGCGATTGCCGACACAGTTCAATTACGTTTAGTGCATTTGGGAAGAAAAGTAATCAAGCTAGTCTGTTGCTTAGTAACAACACATTCACGAAAAAAACATATAGACAGATTTATTTCTTCGCAAAATTAATTACACAAGAAGTGATGTCTGACTGTGATGCGTACCGTCACGTGCAACATTGCAAGGCCACCAGTGTAGGAAAGCACAATCGAGGCCTCGGCGCACACCAAGGGAACACTGCAAGGACGCACATTGCTTCGGGCTTGGTCAGACTGCACAGAACTGCATCATTGCACCATACCGCTTGACTGCACTATCAGGAGCCACAATGCAAGCCACTTGGAGCACACACTCAGGCGGCGTGTCCGAGGCACTGTTCGGGCACTGTGCCGGAACTACTGTAAGGCCTCTCTGTCTCTCGAGTTCTGGTAACTGTATGGCCTCGCGTCACCGCTGGCTCGCGGAACTCGCACGCTTGCCCAAAGACGGCCGCACCAGCTTTGCACGAGCTCTGCTCGGGTTCTTTAACGTCACTGCAGATTCGGCTGAGTCGCAATATTTCGAGGGGGTCAACACTAAGGAAAAGAAAAAGCGATAGATCTTTAAAACAAAAGGCACGACAAGAAACACGATTACGAAATAACTGTAGTAGTCGCATAATCACTGCGGTTCCCTCTTGCATTTCATTATCACTGCAGGTCGCACCGCCACAGAAGGGAAGGGGCAGGAGTTCGCATCAAGCGCCACGGGAAGCGGAGTCTCCCATCTACAGTGACCCGACTCCAAGCGGCACCGCGAGCCCGCCGAACTGCTCTCGGTGCCACGGGACCGCGGGCGGGTCGCGGCAATCGCACACGCGGCCGCCCGGAGGCACCCGCGCCCGAGTGCCAGGAAGGAAAGCCCTCTTCCCCACCAAGCTCTACTCTACCGCAGGGCCACACTACCTACAAGGGCCTCTCGACCTCTCAAGGACCTACGCACCTACCGGGAGGAGTGCCACTACGAGGGCGCAGCCGCCCGCACTCCGCCCGCAGGACCTGCCACAGGGCGGGCCCGCACTACGGACATCAACAACAAGCATGGCTGCCCCGGCGCCCGCGGCCTCCCTGCCGCACGGAGGCCGCGGGCGCCGAGGAGCGCCAGGGGAGCGCACGACCAGGGGATCCCGCCAGGGTCTCGGCGGAAGAGAGAGAGTGCCGGAGTGC
>NC_051409.1:39380796-39381172 GCF_015228065.2 Penaeus monodon | reverse complement strand
GACTTCGCCTCGCCACGACGTCCAGCACAACCAACCCCCTGATGGCGGACGGGCCTCACGAAGGGGCGGGACGAGGATCGAACTGCCAGCAGTCATGCAGGGGAGGGAAGCGGCCAGAGCGTGAGTGGCGTGTTGGAGGGAGGCCGCGGGCGTGCGGGCGTGCTCATGGGGGACAGAGAGGAGAGAGGGTGAGACGCACGCCCGCGGCCGCCGCCGCCACACGGCCCAACAACGAGACAGAAGAGGATCACCTGGCAGAATCTTCCATGGCGTGAAGATAGGCGGGAGAGGAGAGGTGCGGGGCAACAAGCTCACCTTACGTCCGTCCCTCGCGCCACCGCCCGACTCTGGCGGCGCCCACACTATACGCACGACA
>NC_051409.1:39380441-39380593 GCF_015228065.2 Penaeus monodon | reverse complement strand
TCTCAGAACGCTCAACACACGACAATAACACACGTCGCGGAGGGGCGGAGCTGCTCTCACGGACTACCACTACGTCCCGGGCTACTACCTGCTCACCAGACTACTCAGCCAACACTGCCGCACCCCGCGACGCCCGACGCTACCAACTTCCT
>NC_051409.1:39380201-39380354 GCF_015228065.2 Penaeus monodon | reverse complement strand
TCCACCGCCCCCCCCCCCGCCCCCTGCACTCCTGCAACACACACTATCCCCTTCAAATTGAACAGTTTTGCTTGCACACTGACCCTCAGGGCTGTGAATGAATACTTGACGAGGGCGACTCGCAAAACACCGGCGTCGACGTGGCCTCTCGCT
>NC_051409.1:39379970-39380154 GCF_015228065.2 Penaeus monodon | reverse complement strand
CAACGCTCTCCCTCCACGTCCAGGCCAATGGGCGGAGACGGGCGCGCGGGCGTCGGGTGGGCGGGCCGTCGGAAGAGGGGAGGGGGGAGTGGGGAGGGGAAAGGGCCAAGGGGGAGGCCGCAGGGAGACCCAGGCGCCGCCCACCAATAACTGGCGGAGGCTGGGCCATGCCGCCCCTATTCGC
>NC_051409.1:39379727-39379903 GCF_015228065.2 Penaeus monodon | reverse complement strand
ACTCACGCCCACCTCCCGCGGGACCAACATACGCCCGCACACCAGGCAGAGGCTGTGCGTGAGCAAGCGCCGCTCTCGCTTCGCATGGCAACGATGTTCCCAACTATTGCTACGCACAACAGGGCGAGATTAAGAAAAGGGGAAAGACGACGCGAGGAGAAAGGAGATAATAAGGG
>NC_051409.1:39378103-39378313 GCF_015228065.2 Penaeus monodon | reverse complement strand
AAAAGTAACACGAAAGCGTTCGATCCCCCCACCCCCCTCCTACCCGAACCAGCTGACACGTGCAGTGCAACGCGAGCCACCTGCCACGCCGCTACCACGACCATCTGTCGCCCTTAAAACGAACCACACGTCACCCTTATCTCCGAACGCCGCGACCGCATTCACACGCCGTTGCTCACTGATTACCGCTCATCCGAACATCCGCTTTTC
>NC_051409.1:39377746-39378071 GCF_015228065.2 Penaeus monodon | reverse complement strand
GCCGGAATCACTTCGCCCGTCTCTCGGCCTGTCTCTGTCTTCCATCATCTCTCGCTCAATCACTCGGTTCTGAATTTATCTCCTCTCATCCCTATCGCCTACCTTTCTTCCTCTCCTCCTCTTTACCTCTACCTATCCTCTCCCTCTACTGCTACCTCTCCTCACTTCTCCTTTTCTTCCTCTTCTACCTCCACCTCTCTTCTCTCTCCCATCCACCTCTACTCTTCCCAGCCCTCTCTTCTTCCCCGTTTCGCGCACTCGCCAAGAAACGACGTGTTTACGAAGGAGCGACCGCGCTTACGGGACAGGATGAGGCGCCGTCAGA
>NC_051409.1:39377090-39377480 GCF_015228065.2 Penaeus monodon | reverse complement strand
AAGAGAAATGGAGGGGAAAGGAAGAGCGAAAAGGAAAAGGGAAGGAGGAAAGGGGTGGAAGGAGTGGGGAAGGAGGGGGAGGGAGGAGAAAAGAGGGAGGGAAAAATGGAGAGAGGGAAGGGAGGGAGGGGGAAAAAGGGGGGGAAGGAGGGAGAAAGGGAGGGGGGGGAAGAGGGGGGGAGGGAAGGACGAAAAGAAAGACGGGGAAGGAGTAAGGGGGGGGGGTAAGGGGGGGGGGAAAGAGGGGGGAGGAGGAAGAGGAAGGGGGGGGAGGAGGAGGAGGAGGAAAGGGGGGGAGGAGGAGGAAGAGGGGAAAAGGAGGGGGAGGGGGAGGGGGGAGGGGGGAGGGGAGGAGGGAGGAGGAGGAAGATGGAAGTGAAAAATGATAAT
>NC_051409.1:39375894-39376831 GCF_015228065.2 Penaeus monodon | reverse complement strand
TGATGAGCATGAGGATGAGAGATGGATGATAGAATGATCAAAATCCGGAATACCCATGTTTAGAAAGACAAAAGGAAGGATGAGGGGGGAAGGGGGACGCGGAAGAGAGTGAAAAAGTAAAACAAAAAAGGGGGGGAGAGAGGGTAAAGATAGGGAGGGAAGAAAATAGATGCCGAGCAAGAGAGGCTTTCATAAAAACAATGTCGATCCTCGATCCGGAATCCATGTTTAGAAAACCCGATAGGATTACTGACCTGCCTGTACGCACCTGATTCTGATGACGACGACCGTCAAGAAGAGGGAACCATACTGCTCCTCCCCCCCCCCTTCTACTCTTTCCTCCCCAAAACCCATGTTCTCCCTCCTCTCCCCACCCCCTCTCTGCTTCTCCCTCCTCCTCCCCACCCCCTCTGCTTTCTCCCTCCCCCCCACCCCTCTCTGCTTCTCCCTCCTCCTCCCCACCCCCTCTCTGCTTCTCCCTCCTCCTCCCCACCCCCTCTCTGCTTCTCCCTCCTCCTCCCCACCCCTCTCTGCTTCTCCCTCCTCCTCCCCACCCCTCTCTGCTTCTTCCTCCTCCTCCCCACCCCCTCTCTGCTTCTCCCTCCTCCTCCCCACCCCTCTCTGCTTCTCCCTCCTCCTCCCCACTCCTCTCTGCTCCCCCTTCTCATCCCCACCCCTCTCTGCTTCTCCCTCCTCCTCCCCACCCCTCTCTGCTTCTCCCTCCTCCTCCCCACCCCCTCTCTGCTTCTCCCTCCTCCTCCCCACCCCTCTCTGCTTCTCCCTTCTCCTCCTCCTCCTCCCCTTTCTCCCCCTAACACACCCAGCATCAGATAACATCGTTCCTTTCCTCCCTCGTTTATTTGCGTTTCCCTCGCACCGCCTTCCGCCGGTCTATTTGCGTCAAAAAGGTTTCCCAACGCGTCTAAAATCTGCATAA
>NC_051409.1:39375493-39375626 GCF_015228065.2 Penaeus monodon | reverse complement strand
CAACACGTCTCTGAGGTTTGAGCCCAGGTTTCCCTTCATGGACGCCCGCGACGGGCTCCTCTGCGCCTACTCCAATCACGTCTCCTCCTATGCCATTTTCATTACATTTTCATCTTAGCCTACCCGGCTCCTT
>NC_051409.1:39375199-39375435 GCF_015228065.2 Penaeus monodon | reverse complement strand
CCTTCCTCTTCCATCACCCGTTCTCCTCTCTTCTTTCCCACCTCGTCAATGGAACGGCATCCAAGAATTCGCCGTTTTACACACGTTTCGAGTTCCTGCAGGGAAACTACCGTACAACCCACGATTTCTCTTATTCTCCTCATCTTACATCTCTCCTCCTCCCACAATCCCCATATCCTCCCTAACATTCCAATTTTCCATCATCTCAACAAAACACATTTCCAAACTCCCGCTCC
>NC_051409.1:39374402-39375134 GCF_015228065.2 Penaeus monodon | reverse complement strand
ACTCCAAATAAATCCAAACCATCAAAAACAAACACCTCAACGTACCCTACTCCTCCACCATTTAGACCAACCAAATCGAAACAAAATGATATAAACATAATAAATAAATCAACTAAACAAATAAAACTAAAAAACGAAAAAAATAACGAAAAGAAAAGACCTCCCTAAAGCTTTCCCCCCCTCCACAATCAGCAAATCATCAATGTCCATACTGACAACTCATTCATTATCAAGCACAAAACAAAACGATCCCTAAACAAACAAAAAACGAACCGCAAACAAACAAAAATAAAACAAAAACAAAACCATTGGCCAACCAGCCCTAACAAAACCAAACAAGTCGAAAACAATAAAATATAAAACAACATACCCTCCCTCGATAACTGAAACAAAAAGATAATAAAAGAGAGAAAACAAACCCCTTCCAACCCTAAACACTAACAAACAAACCGAAGATAATCCAAAAAAATAACAAACCGAAAACAAAAACAAAAAATCAGCCTTTCACCCCTAAACAAAACAAAAAACAAAAACATAGCCGAAGCCCAAACAATAACAACGAAAAAAACGGAGCCCAAACAACAACGCTCTGGAAACAATAATTCGGAGCGAAGAGGGAAAAAAGAAAAGAAAAACCCTCCCCGCAGCGCGACGCAGCTTCCTGGTGTCCGGCGTGCATCATGGATGCCCGGCGCGCCGCCTGCATTTTTCACTCGCGATTTCCTTCTTCCT
>NC_051409.1:39373987-39374132 GCF_015228065.2 Penaeus monodon | reverse complement strand
AGCGTCGTCGCCTTCAGTGCCATGGCCGCCGATACAGTCGCCTTAGAGCCGCTCGTGGCCAGGATGACGCCGGCCGGTTGTGTGTGTGTCTGTCTCCCTCTTTCTCTTTATTTCCTGTGCGTCTGTTTCTGAAACGGAGTCTGAA
>NC_051409.1:39373789-39373939 GCF_015228065.2 Penaeus monodon | reverse complement strand
ATCTATATAAACATCATGTAAGCCAATTCCTTATCAATATGCTTGCTCCAACCCCGTCCCTCCCTACCCAGCCACTATCTCCTAGGGCGCCACATAAGTGCGCGTGCACACACGCACACGCACACGAATACAAATACAAATACAAATACT
>NC_051409.1:39373634-39373712 GCF_015228065.2 Penaeus monodon | reverse complement strand
CTTCCAGAGCCTATTCCCATCGGCTCCTGAGAGAGTGTCAAGCCTCCAATGCATCTGTTTCAGCTCTTGTGTGAGAAG
>NC_051409.1:39373111-39373209 GCF_015228065.2 Penaeus monodon | reverse complement strand
TTAATAGCAGTGACAGAAAAACAAGCAACTGATATATACCTCGCCTTCATTAATCTTATTCTCCCCATGCATCGTCTTCACTCTCTTTCCTTTTCTTG
>NC_051409.1:39372706-39373023 GCF_015228065.2 Penaeus monodon | reverse complement strand
AAAATCACCGTAATTTCTATCACCTTTACAGTCGGTTTCGGCCACACCATTCACCCTCTTTCGAAATCTAGAATCAGCCAGTCATGAACACAGAAGAAAAAAAAACATACAAAAGACAGCTCAATATAAAAAAAAAACAATAAATAGAGACCTATCAAACAAAAACACAAAACAGAAAGAGAAAAAAAGGAAAAGAAACCCTCGGCCAGAGCTTCATCACCAACGAGACTTTCCCTTTAAACTCCCTGCCAGATTCCGAAGCAGGCACCTGCGTGAGAGTTGGAGTGTGTGAATCTAAATGTGTGAGACGGATACCG
>NC_051409.1:39372609-39372679 GCF_015228065.2 Penaeus monodon | reverse complement strand
TACGCATGCACGGAGATAACTATAAAGCTATAGGCATAGACAGGCAGACACGAGAGGGAGGGAGGGGGGT
>NC_051409.1:39372345-39372533 GCF_015228065.2 Penaeus monodon | reverse complement strand
CGGGAGCGTCACATGCGTCGGTGCGTCAAAGCGCGCATTTCCCTCTCGTCTTGCGGCCTGGACTCCCCCCCCCTCGCCTCCCACGGGACAGCGGAAGAGGTCGCCTTTAAGTCCCAATTTCTAACTCAAGTGTCGTGTACTAACGCCCTTAAGCGACCGCCCCTCGCCAAAGCAAGCATGGCAGCCTG
>NC_051409.1:39371860-39372252 GCF_015228065.2 Penaeus monodon | reverse complement strand
CATGCATGCGGCAATGCCTGTTCTTCGATAAGCCCCCGCTATTGCTGTTGCTACTTTCTCTCTCGCTCAATAACCACGTTGCCAGTACCATGCATTACTTATGCCCCCCCCCCCTACTCCCCACGTCGCTCGCTCGCGCTCGCTTGCTCTCTCTCACTTACTCACTTTTCCCAACTTTTGAATCCGCTTTCTCAACTGCCCTCAACGTAAACAGTGCATTTTATGGCAAGGATTAAGGAATTCCATCGTCAATACATTACGTAACCACTATTTATCATCACCATATTTACTGTAACCACACTTTATCATCCCCTGTTATCATAATCACCACCAACTAAAGGAAATCTAGACCTAGACGAACATCCCGCCACTCTCACGTGCAAAACCCACAT
>NC_051409.1:39371603-39371679 GCF_015228065.2 Penaeus monodon | reverse complement strand
ACTGGTCCCGAGTCACCACCGCGGCGGTGGTGACTCAGGACCGGTGGTGTGGCGGCGTGGTGACTCAGGACCGGGT
>NC_051409.1:39370584-39371146 GCF_015228065.2 Penaeus monodon | reverse complement strand
TAACGAGCGCGAGCGTCGCCTCCCCTTCAAAGGACGCGCTCCAAGCCGGCAGAGTACAAGGTCGTTCCAGATAAACAAGGGCATGACAACGGTGGTCGGATCCTCCACGGAACTTAGAAAGCAAACGATAATCAGCAATTAAAATGAGAGACACAGACAGACCGATAGAGGAGCGACAGATAGATAAAAATCGCCGGAATGAGAAACGGCGACGGAGAGCAGCCCCGTAGCCCCCCCCCCCCCGCCTCTCCTGCACAAACGTCTCCCTGACTGCCAATAAAGGTCACACTTTATAGACCTACATCCCTTAACGTCTCGTGTGCCCTTAGCCCCCCCCCCCCCCATCCTGCTCCATCTTCTCTTTACCCTCTTCTCCCCCTCCTCTGCCACATCTGCTTTTCTCTCTTCTTGTTCGATTTCCCTTTCAGACGTTTTAATGCCCACGCACTCCTATCCCCCCCCTTCCGCACTCCCCCTCCATTTACACTTCTGTCTCCTCCTACACTCTCCCTTCTTCACCCCACCATCATCCCTCCCTTTCTCATATGTTCAACCATCAGGC
>NC_051409.1:39369401-39369519 GCF_015228065.2 Penaeus monodon | reverse complement strand
GAAGAGGAGTAGGAAGGAAAGGCTGAGGAAGATTGAAGATGATAAGGAGTGGAAGGATGCGGTAGAAGACGAGGTACAATGCTGCGTGTTTGATAAAAGAAAGTTCTCTAAGTAGGCC
>NC_051409.1:39368669-39369158 GCF_015228065.2 Penaeus monodon | reverse complement strand
ACCAGCGGCGCCACGTCCTCCCGCGAGACACGGGCGGCGGTCGTCACGTCGCCGATATTGCTACTCTGCGCCGCTACTCTCCGCGGAGGTCAATTCCGACACGGCTGTTCCCGCGGCCACAAAAGGCCCATTCCTGCTGGATCTCCGCTCCCTCTCCCCTGTCGGGATATCCTCTATAGTCTTCCTCCTTCAGCTCATTAATCTATTTGTTTGCTTATTTTTCTATTCCCTTATCGCTCTATTTTCTTCCCCATTTATTTACTTATTCATCTATGTGGTGTCTGTTTCCTGGCTTGTTCTTCATCTTGATTTTTCGCCCATACTCATTTTTTTCTTACACAGACAGGTTTCATTGATTCTGTAAATGGAAAGGAAACCTTCGTTTTGGGAGGTAAGGGAGGAAGAGAGAGAGGAAAATGACAGAATAAGACACGCGATCGGCCCATGGAGTGGAAGATGCATCAGAACAATAAATAAAACAAAAGACAG
>NC_051409.1:39368411-39368612 GCF_015228065.2 Penaeus monodon | reverse complement strand
CACACACACACAGCCCCAGCTTCCCTCTAATTCCCCGGGGCTGACTACGCGTCTTTAACCTTTGTGGTCAATGAAAGAGGGCGGCCGCTCCCGTAGACTCCCCGACTGCATGGGAGCTAAACGGGCGAAGACCAAATAAACAATAAAATACACAAGTAACGCTTTAAGAATAACTAGAATACAGTTATCACTAATACTACT
>NC_051409.1:39368170-39368349 GCF_015228065.2 Penaeus monodon | reverse complement strand
TATCGTCAACCTCTCCGCAATTAAGGTCTTCGCCATCTAATCAAATACTCAAGACTCCTGACCCCTCCCCCTCCCCCTCCTCCCCCCTCTCGCTTCCCCTCTTCCCCCCCCCCACCATTCTCCCCTCTCTCATTACATTTCTTAGGACAAGTGTTGGCGTATGTGCGGCCATTTTAAGA
>NC_051409.1:39367545-39367826 GCF_015228065.2 Penaeus monodon | reverse complement strand
TAAATGAGACGGATAGAGATTAATAAATTATAGCAATACTTCTTTCACATTTTTCTTCGTGTTTTTACGAACGCGTTTAGATCGAACATTTGCTCAAGAAGGAAAAGAAAATAGAAGAGAAAACACGGAAGAGGGGGGGGCGGTCGAGAAAGCAAAGAGGTAAGAATTGGGAATAAATTATCAAGAGAGAATGAAGACCAAAGACCAGAGCGAAAAGAACCAAACAGTAAATAAGAAAAAAAATAGATTGGATAAAAAACAACAGAAGGGGGGGGGGGGCC
>NC_051409.1:39366995-39367139 GCF_015228065.2 Penaeus monodon | reverse complement strand
GCCGACATATATTTCCCCTCCCCGATAATCAAGGGGACGAGGCGGCAGTGGGGAAAACCTAATTACCGCTGCGTTGCTGTTGTTCTCCCCAATCCCCGTAATTGCCAACATCGTCACAGTTGGGGCCGCGTCGTCACATCGCTC
>NC_051409.1:39366523-39366879 GCF_015228065.2 Penaeus monodon | reverse complement strand
TTATTATTTTCCCCATCTTCTACCTTATCATCCTTCTCCATCTGCCACCTGACCCCCCTCCTCCTCCTCCTCAACATTTTTTTTTCTCCTCCTCCCCAGCCTTCCCTTATCCTCCTCATCCACCCAGACTATCCTCCCCTTATCCACCTCTCCATCATCGTCATCACATCTCCTTCCCTTCATCCTCTTTCCCGTTCCCCTTCCTCCCGTCCCCTCTCTTCCCTCTCCGAGCCAGTTCCTCCGCACCAGCCTCGAGGTCGGTCTGCCTCACGACTCGGTTATCGAGGAAATCATCGGCTTTTGTCAAACGATTCAATTCTCTCAGTCGTGTAGGGATGCTTCAAGGTCACGACAAG
>NC_051409.1:39366116-39366440 GCF_015228065.2 Penaeus monodon | reverse complement strand
TAACACAAGCGATACGCATAAACAGTTGCAAAATTCTCAGTTCATTAAACTATCAATTTTCTGCTTCATTTCCTTGTTTGCTTGTTTTCCTTTATCGAAATTTCTGCTTTCCTCCCTTCTCCCCCACGCGGTTAAGCACGCAGCAAATGAGGAACAGTAGCACTAAAAACTTCTTTATACGTCATAAACTCGTTCTACTTATCTGCTTTTAACGAGAGCACGAGAGGCGCCCCGTTTCACGCAAGACCCGAAGGCGAGCGGAGCCACAAAGTCAAATCGAAGTATTTCTCCACCTTTTTCCTAAAAACAAAACACACTTATGAA
>NC_051409.1:39365891-39366025 GCF_015228065.2 Penaeus monodon | reverse complement strand
CAAATCGAGATGATAATATACACGGTCCTGAGGTGGCCAACAGCACGTGTCCTCACTCACTCAGTCACCCTTTCTCTCGTGTAAAAACTCCAAGAACAAGGATCAGTTCTGCACCTTTTTCTCCTACAGATAAC
>NC_051409.1:39365511-39365639 GCF_015228065.2 Penaeus monodon | reverse complement strand
TGATCTGGTTTCTTAATGTAAGGGATGAGGAGACGAAAAAGGAAAGGGTGAAAGAGGAGGGAGAAAAAAAAAAGAAAATGGAGAAAAAAGAAAAGGGGGGGGAGGGGGTGAGAGAAGAAAAAGTGTGG
>NC_051409.1:39365348-39365488 GCF_015228065.2 Penaeus monodon | reverse complement strand
GGGAGGGGGGGCAATGTCGAAGAAAAAGAAGTGTTAAAAATAAGAGCAAAAAAAACAAACGGGGGAGAAAGACTAAGCACATGGAGAAGGTGGAAGGGGGGGGGGGGGCTGGATTGAATGGATAGGGGAAGGAGAAAATT
>NC_051409.1:39364325-39365201 GCF_015228065.2 Penaeus monodon | reverse complement strand
AAAAAAGGGGAAACAGTAGAGACAAGAAAGGGGGCAGATGAAGCAAAAAAAAAGTAAGAGGGGGAAAAAGGGATAAAGCAAAGACAGAAATAAAAGAAAAGATCAAAAGGAGAGGAAAAAAGAAAAGAAAAAAAAGGGAAAAAAGGGAAAACGGGGGGGCGAGGGAGCGAGGGAGGACACCGGGCCCTCCATCCCGCTTTATCACCCACGAAGTTGCCGGCGCTAATAAATCAATTTTGAACGGGCCGCGTCAACCAGCCCAGAGCCCCCCCCCCTTTCCCCCCCCACTTCCCCCGACAAACATCATTTTCTTGTCAACTCCCCTTTTTTATTCTCGATTACTAATTTCCCCTTATGGGTTTCTTCTCACTCCTTCATTTTTTCATTAAGGAAAAAGTTCATTCTAGCACTAATTCTTTTTTTTTCCCTTTGTCTCTCTCTTTACAGTAAACCATTTCTCTTTTTTTTGCTCTCACCTTTCTTCCTTTTCCTTCCCTCTTCTTCCCCCTTATCCCCACTTCTCTCAAATTTTTGTCTTTTTTCCTTCTCCCTCATTCCTCCTCCAGATCCTTTCCACCAGGCTGAAAAACCCTAAAAGCTCCCCTGGGCCCGTCTATATACACAGACGTGCATTTCCCGGAAAAGGGAGGAAAAATGGGGGGGCAAAGGTATTTTTCCCAAGAAAAAAATGGAGCCTATTAGCCTCTTGCCAACTCCCTTGATGTGTCGATAGATAACATATACTTCATCTTTATCTACTTTATCTGTCTCACTTTGTGTACAATAAACAAAAAAACCACAAAATGAAAAAATACGATAAATAACATTTTATTTTTGTTATCTATATAGCTACCTATCCACTTAGGCCTATTTGTA
>NC_051409.1:39363937-39364241 GCF_015228065.2 Penaeus monodon | reverse complement strand
CGCGCGCGCGGGTAATTTATTTGTTTTGTTGCGTGTGTACCTCTATCCGTCCATGTAAATTAACGGTTAGAGATATACAGATTTAAATAAATGAAAAAAGGGTAAAAAGAAAAAGAAAAAAAAAAAGAAAGAATAACGAAAGAAAAGAATAACTGAAGGGAGGGGAAAGAGGTCGGTGAGCACATCCCAACAGAGGGACACGCACGCCCCATTCGCTCTCGCATTTTTGAACAAAACAAAGGAATCCCCAAAAAACGGGGCCGGGCAAGAAAAGCCTAAACAAGAACAGAAATAAAAACGAATC
>NC_051409.1:39363283-39363689 GCF_015228065.2 Penaeus monodon | reverse complement strand
CTCCTTTTAATCTTGTTTTTTTCATTTTATTTATGGGTCTAATCTGTTCCCTTATATTTCTCTTTTTTTTTGCGTTATCCCCCTTTTTCCTAAAACCCTTTTTCCCCCACCCTTCATCCCCCTCCCTCTATCACTCACCCAATCCACCCCCCCCCCTCAAATCCCTTTTTCCCCAACCCCAGCTTTTATCCATACCTTTACCCCCCCCCATCCACCCCCCTCAAATTTTTTTCCTCAACCGCGGCTTTTTCTTAAACCCCCCCTCCCCCAATCCTCTCGCACTCTCACCCACTCCAGCCCACTCCTCCCCCATTCCACTCGCTCCTCACTACTCCCGCCATTTCCCCCTCAGTCCACCCCTCGCTGCATTCCCTCATCAAGGGAAACCACCTGCTTACTGCTTGCT
>NC_051409.1:39362879-39363114 GCF_015228065.2 Penaeus monodon | reverse complement strand
CTTTTTTTACCTTCCCCCCCCTCCCCCTTCCACCCCCCATCCTCCCTCATTTCCCTTCCCCCTCCACCTAATCCCCAAATTCCCCCGCCCCCCCCCCCCGCTAGCCAACCGCCCCCCCCCGCCCCCCCCCCCCCCCCCGCTAGCCAAAAGAACCCCACGCCCCCCCCCCCCCCCCCCCCCTCTGCATTTTGCACCCCAACCCCCTCAGTACACAAACAAAACAAAACCCTGCCTT
>NC_051409.1:39362765-39362858 GCF_015228065.2 Penaeus monodon | reverse complement strand
ATCAATCTGCCCAGGTAAGAATCGAGATTTGCCTGTGGGAAATATCCCCATCCCCCCCCCTATCCCCACGCAAACGGCGACGGTACTTGCCTT
>NC_051409.1:39362635-39362740 GCF_015228065.2 Penaeus monodon | reverse complement strand
GCAAAACTGGGATGCCCCCCCCCCCCCATGCCCCCCACGCTCCCCTTCCCACAGGCGCGGCAAGGCGAGGAACCATTCAGACAAAGTACTCGCCAAACGTACACC
>NC_051409.1:39361527-39361684 GCF_015228065.2 Penaeus monodon | reverse complement strand
AAGAGAAAAGGGGGAAGAAAAAAAGGGGGAGGGGGAAAAAGCGGAATAACTAACGAATGAACAGAAAGACTGACAACCGATGGAAAAAAACGAGTGCAAAAGGAAAACAAAAATGAAGGAAAAAAAGGGGAACAAAAAAGTCTTGAAAGAGGCATAT
>NC_051409.1:39361384-39361463 GCF_015228065.2 Penaeus monodon | reverse complement strand
AAGGGAAACAGAGGAGAGAGCCAGAGAGCAGAATAAAGGCCCGACAGAAACATAAAAACACCTGACAGGAAGGATTTAA
>NC_051409.1:39360689-39360833 GCF_015228065.2 Penaeus monodon | reverse complement strand
AAAAAACGGAGGGGTAAAAAAAAGGGGGGGTTTCTAAAACAGGGGAAGGGGAATAGGAGAGAAAGATGCCTCGGCTTCCTAAAACAGCCTGTTAATCTCGCCTATTTAAACGCCCGCAGAGGCAGGAGGGGACTCACCGGGGAA
>NC_051409.1:39360325-39360660 GCF_015228065.2 Penaeus monodon | reverse complement strand
TTTTTTCTTCAAAAAATTTATTGCAAGTGGCACGAAACAGGGCAGACAAAAATATCCCCTTTACGACCCAACACCGCGAGGGTTTAGGATGACAGCCACCCTTAGGGGAAATCGCGGACCAGACCAACGGACTTACCGAAAGGACAAAAAAATCGATTTTAAAAAAAAAGGAAACAGACGAAAAAAAAATAGCAAAAGCTCCCTCGACCAATCACAAAATACACAAATCAACAAATGTACACATTAACCAAAATGAAAAGACAATTTAATCTTTAAAAAACATCGCCATTATCCTTTACCCTAAAAAAAATAATCGGACAACATGTCGATGGTGA
>NC_051409.1:39359995-39360091 GCF_015228065.2 Penaeus monodon | reverse complement strand
GGGGGGCATACAAGCGACCCGGGGGACAGTATGCACCCCCCCCTTTCTCCTGTTCACTTCTTTCGTTCCTCAGCCAGGCCGATCCCCCCCATCCCC
>NC_051409.1:39359863-39359966 GCF_015228065.2 Penaeus monodon | reverse complement strand
AGAGAGGAGGGGAGAAACACACCGCATAAAAAATCCAAGCTGCCCAAAAAGAAAGCTACAAAAAACTACTAAAAATACTTTTAAAAAAGTTCGTCCCCAAAAA
>NC_051409.1:39358672-39358974 GCF_015228065.2 Penaeus monodon | reverse complement strand
TTGTAAAGCGCAAGGCTCGACGTTTGTCTGCTTGTTAAATTTTCTTTGTGGCGTGCGGGCGGATTGGGGGGGCGTGTGGGCATTGAGGGGCGGTGCGGAGGCGATGGGCGTGTCGTAGCGAATACAGTGGGCGGGCCCAGTTGCGAGCGGCGGTGGCCCCAGAGGGTCGAGGCAGAGGCGGGCGGGTAGTGGGTGCCGGCGCCGGGTGTGTGTGTGTTGGGGGGAGGAGGGGGGGGGAGATCGGCGGTGGTCGATACTTGCCTGAAATATTCAGGTGAACCAACTGCTGCAGCAGCACGAGG
>NC_051409.1:39358487-39358569 GCF_015228065.2 Penaeus monodon | reverse complement strand
TCATCCCCTCCATCCTTCCCTTCTCGTACCTTATCTATCTCACTCCCCTTCTCTCTTCATGCCTCCTTTCTGCGTTTTCACT
>NC_051409.1:39358151-39358391 GCF_015228065.2 Penaeus monodon | reverse complement strand
TTCGCTCCGTGCGTCACGACGCCCAAACCGCAGTACATGGCGTGGGCATCTCCTCGGCCTTATATGACGGGCTGTTACGTGGCGGTCGGTCGGTCGTGCGTCCCTTGTGCTACAGCCTCGTGTAATACAGTGTTTTCAAGCTTGGTATTTTGCTATTATCAATTATTTATTTTGCTCTGAGGTATACTATTTTTTATCGTCCTCATCCATCTTCCTTTCTTCTTAAAACTGACTCACTCT
>NC_051409.1:39357997-39358099 GCF_015228065.2 Penaeus monodon | reverse complement strand
GTCCGCCACACGTGTCTCTTACAGGGTAATCGGATTATCTGTGCACTTTTACGGGAGAGAAAGGTTTGCTGGGAAAGTACACGATGCGCGCCTTTTTTGGGG
>NC_051409.1:39357642-39357785 GCF_015228065.2 Penaeus monodon | reverse complement strand
GTTGAGGGGGGAGGGGCGAGCAGAGAATAGTATGAGTATTTTTCGGTCGAGATCACCGCGACGTGTAATTGCTCCTCGCTGCAGAAACACGGATTACCTGAAGAGAATTTTGCATGAGGATTTTGATGAAAAGCTGCGCCTTG
>NC_051409.1:39357234-39357494 GCF_015228065.2 Penaeus monodon | reverse complement strand
ATGATGATAAAGGGAAGAATGGTTTTAGGTTTTCCTCTGCAGTCTGTCACTCTTCCCCATTTTTGTTTCTCCTTTTTTCTCTCCTCTCGTCCCTCTCCCTCTCAATTTCTCCGTGTCTTTCTTCTCTCCCTTTCTCAATTTCTCCCTGTCTCCCTTCTCTCCCTTCTCCCTGGTACACAAGTTATTGGACCTGACGAAGTGGTTGTCAATATAATGCAGTTGTTGACCGGCCGTCACACGCCAGTGACTGCTTCGACTCG
>NC_051409.1:39357068-39357141 GCF_015228065.2 Penaeus monodon | reverse complement strand
GGTGACGTGGAGGAAATTAGATTTAGAGATGAGTATATTTTGTTACTTTTTCTCATCTGTTGCTATTTCTCTT
>NC_051409.1:39356503-39356691 GCF_015228065.2 Penaeus monodon | reverse complement strand
CAAATATCAAGGATTTTTTTTCTCTCTCCCCTCCCCCCGGTACTTGGGCGTGAGGGTGTTTGTCTATGGCGCCGCGGGAGTCTTTTTCCTCTTCTGATTAATTTATTATGGTAATTAATCGAACGTTAATTACTTGTTTGTTGATTTTGTGGGGGAGGGGTCCGAGCAAAGAGGGGTGGGAGGGGATG
>NC_051409.1:39355942-39356037 GCF_015228065.2 Penaeus monodon | reverse complement strand
ATTCCTCCATTCGGCTGAGATATTTTCCTTCGTGACTTGGGTTATCGGCGTAATGCGTTTAGGGAAAACTTTGCGGGGTATTATCATTGTAGCAC
>NC_051409.1:39354974-39355604 GCF_015228065.2 Penaeus monodon | reverse complement strand
TGCCACATCTGCCTTTCTCTCTTCTTGTTCGTTTTCCCTTTCACACGTTTTAATGCCCACGCACTCCTACCCCCCCCCCTTCCGCACTCCCCCTCCATTTACACTTCTGTCTCCTCCTTCACTCTCCCTTCTTCACCCCACCATCATCCCTCCCTTTCTCATATGTTCACCCATCTGGCCCCTCCCATCCACCTTCCCTCTTCCCTCCGCCCCCCTTCACCCCCACTATCATCTCCTCCCTTCCCCAACTCTCCATTTCCCACCTCCCTCTTCCCTCTTCTCCCTCACTAACACCGCTTCTCCTCTCCCTCTTCTCCCTCACTAAAAACCCTTCCCCTCCCTGCCTCCTCCCTTACTCCGTTTCCTTACTACATCCCCTCCCTCCTCCTCCTTCCCTCTTCTCCCTCACTAATACCTTTCCCCTCCCTGCCTCCTCCCGGCCTCTCCTTCCCTCTTCTCCCTCACTAACATCCATTCTCCTCTCCCTCTTCTCCCTCACTAACACCCGTTTCCCTCCCTGCACCCCCGCCCTCCCCCCCCTTTCCTCCTCTCCCTGCCTCCCCCCCCCTTCCTCCGATTTAGTACACGCATTCATCAGGCCATTGGCATTTCCCGGCGGCGATAAGGGCC
>NC_051409.1:39354702-39354807 GCF_015228065.2 Penaeus monodon | reverse complement strand
AAGATCGTTCCGCGGCCCTGAGCCCACACGAGAAATTAACCCAGAACTTAAGATGGACTCGGGGACGGAGGGGGGGGGGGGGGAGTCTGCAGCAATGTACATGGA
>NC_051409.1:39354030-39354581 GCF_015228065.2 Penaeus monodon | reverse complement strand
AGGCCAGAGCGCGCCCGGGCCGAGCCGACCAGCGGCGACACGTCCTCCCGCGAGACACGGGCGGCGGTCGTCACGTCACCGCTACTGCTACTCTGCGCCGCTACTCTCCGCGGTGGTCAATTCCGACACGGCTGTTCCCGCGGCCACAAAAGGCCCATTCCTGCTGGATCTCCCGCTCCCTCTCCCCCTGTCGGGATATTCCTCTATAGTCTTCCCTCCTTCAGCTATTTATCTATTTGTTTGCTTATTTTTCTATTCCCTTATCGCTCTATTTTCTTCCCCATTTATTTACTTATTCATCTATGTGGTGTCTGTTTACTGGCTTGTTCTTCATCTTGATTTTTCGCCCATACTCTTTTTTTTTTCTTACACAGACATGTATCATTGATTCTGTAAATGGAAAGGAAACCTTCGTTTTGGGAGGAAAGGGAGGAAGAGAGAGAGGAAAATGACAGAATAAGACACGCGATCGGCCCATGGAGTGGGAGATGCGTCAGAACATCATTACCTCCAACAATAAATAAAACAAAAGACAAGAGACAGACAGCCAG
>NC_051409.1:39353808-39353997 GCF_015228065.2 Penaeus monodon | reverse complement strand
GCCCCAGCTTCCCTCTAATTCCCCGGGGCTGACTACGCGTCTTTAACCTTTGTGGTCAATGAAAGAGGGCGGCCGCTCCCGTAGACTCCCTGACTGCATGGGAACTAAACGGGCGAAGACCAAATAAACAATAAAATACACAAGTAACGCTTTAAGAATAACTAGAATACAGTTATCACTAATACTACT
>NC_051409.1:39353553-39353622 GCF_015228065.2 Penaeus monodon | reverse complement strand
ACACCATTCTCCCCTCTCTCATTACATTTCTTAGGACAAGTGTTGGCGTATGTGCGGCCATTTTAAGAA
>NC_051409.1:39352972-39353340 GCF_015228065.2 Penaeus monodon | reverse complement strand
AAAGAAAAAAAAGGGGGAATGGAAGAGAAGTATAGAGGATAGAGAAGGGGGAAGAAGGAAGGTTAAAAGGAGGGGAATAAATGAGACGGAGAGAGATGAATAAATTATAGCAATACTTCTTTCACATTTTTCTTCGTGTTTTTACGAACGCGTTTAGATCGATCGTTACATTTGCTCAAGAAGGAAAAGAAAATAGAAGAGAAAACACGGAAGAGGGGGGGGGGGCGGTCGAGAAAGCAAAGAGGTAAGAATTGGGAATAAATTATCAAGAGAGAGAATGAAGACCAAAGACCAGAGCGAAAAGAACCAAACAGAAAATAAGAAAAAAAAATAGATTGGATAAAAAACATCAGAAGGGGGGGGGGGCA
>NC_051409.1:39352620-39352763 GCF_015228065.2 Penaeus monodon | reverse complement strand
CCGACATATATTTCCCCTCCCCGATAATCAAGGGGACGAGGCGGCAGTGGGGAAAACCTAATTACCGCTGCGTTGCTGTTGTTCTCCCCAATCCCCGTAATTGCCAACATCGTCACAGTTGGGGCCGCGTCGTCACATCGCTC
>NC_051409.1:39352126-39352259 GCF_015228065.2 Penaeus monodon | reverse complement strand
TCTCCGAGCCAGTTCCTCCGCACCAGCCTCGAGGTCGGTCTGCCTCACGACTCGGTTATCGAGGAAATCATCGGCTTTTGTCAAACGATTCAATTCTCTCAGTCGTGTAGGGATGCTTCAAGGTCACGACAAG
>NC_051409.1:39351706-39352043 GCF_015228065.2 Penaeus monodon | reverse complement strand
TAACACAAGCGATACGCATAAAGTTGCAAAATTTTCAGTTCATTAAACTATCAATTTTCTGCTTCATTTCCTTGTTTGCTTGTTTTTCCTTTATCGAAATTTCTGCTTTCCCTCCCTCTCCCCCCACGCGGTTAAGCACGCCAGCAAATGAGGAACAGTAGCACCTAAAAACTTCTTTATACGTCATAAACTCGTCTACTTATCTGCTTTTAACGAGAGCACGAGAGGCGCCCCGTTTCACGCAAGACCCGAAGGCGAGCGGAGCCACGAAGTCAAATCGAAGTATTTCTCCACCTTTTTCCTATAAACAAAACACACTTATGAAAGAAAGAAAGAA
>NC_051409.1:39351335-39351613 GCF_015228065.2 Penaeus monodon | reverse complement strand
AATCGAGATGATAATATACACGGTCCTGAGGTGGCCACCAGCACGTGTCCTCACTCACTCAGTCACCCTTTCTCTCGTGTAAAAACTCCAAGAACCAGGATCAGTTCTGCACCTTTTTCTCCTACAGATAACCACAGACGGAGACACAGACGGAGACATAGGTACAGACACACGCAAACACAGACGAAGGCGGAAAAAGACTGACAGACAGACACAACCATACAAAGCGTTAGGAACAGCAGCGTTAAGGGGAATGCAATATACTCGCGTCCTCATGA
>NC_051409.1:39350942-39351128 GCF_015228065.2 Penaeus monodon | reverse complement strand
AAAAGTGTGGAAGAAAATAAAACAAAAAAGGGAGAGGAGGGCAATGTCGAAGAAAAAGAAGTGTTGAAATAAGAGCAGAAAAACAAACGAGAGAAAGACTAAGCACATGGAGAAGGCGGAAGGGGGGGGGGGGGCATGGATTGAATGGATAGGGGAAGGAGAAAGATTGCGACGAATGGCGGATAA
>NC_051409.1:39350321-39350609 GCF_015228065.2 Penaeus monodon | reverse complement strand
GACACCGGGACCTCCATCACGCTCTTATCACCCACGAACTGATGCCGGCGCTAATGATCAATTTTGAACGGGCCGCGTCAACCAGCCCAGAGCCACCCCCCCTTTCCCCCCACTTCTCCCCGACAAACCATCATTCTTCTTGTCAACTGCCTTATTTATTCTCGATTCACTTAATTCCCCTTATCGCGTTCCTTCATCACTCCTTCACTTTATTCATTAAGGCAAAGTTCATTACTAGCACTAATTCTTTTTTTCTCCCTTTGTCTCTCTCTTTACAGCTAAACCATT
>NC_051409.1:39349883-39350245 GCF_015228065.2 Penaeus monodon | reverse complement strand
AAATTATTGTCGTTTTTCCTTCTCCCTCATTTTCCTCCTCCAGATTCCTTTCCACCAGGCTGAGAAACCTAAAGCTGCCCTGGGCCCGTCTATATACACAGTACGTGCATTTCCTCGGAAAAGGGAGGCAAATGGCGGGGCAAAGGTAGTTTTCCCAAGAACAAATGGAGCCTATTAGCCTCTCTGCCCAACTACCTTCGATGCTGTCGATAGATAACATATATATACTTCATTCATCTATCTATTTATCTGTCTCACTTCTGTGTACATATAAACAACTAAAACCACAAAATGAAAATAATATCGATAAATAACATTTTATTTTTGTTATCTATATAGCTACCTATCCACTTAGGCCTATT
>NC_051409.1:39349711-39349782 GCF_015228065.2 Penaeus monodon | reverse complement strand
ATTTGTATTTCTGTGCGTGTGTACCTCTATCCGTCCATGTAAAGTTAACGGTTAGAGATATACTTAGATTC
>NC_051409.1:39349492-39349648 GCF_015228065.2 Penaeus monodon | reverse complement strand
TAACTGAAGGGAGACACGAGGCTCGTGTGAGCACATCCCAAGCAGAGGCACACGCACGCACTCTCATCTCGCTCTCGCATTATGAACAAAACAAAGGAATCCCCAAAAAACGGGGCCGGACAAGAAAAGCCTAAACAAGAACAGAAATAAAAACGA
>NC_051409.1:39349194-39349280 GCF_015228065.2 Penaeus monodon | reverse complement strand
CTCCCTCTAATCTTGTTTCTATTTCATTTTCATTATATTGCTCTACATCTGTTCCTTATATTACGCTTCTTGTTATTTTCGTCGTT
>NC_051409.1:39348742-39349051 GCF_015228065.2 Penaeus monodon | reverse complement strand
CCCTCAAACTCTTTCCCATCAACCGCAGCTCTCTTCTTCAACCCTTCCCTCCCCCCTTCCACTCGCTCCTCACCCACTCCAGCCCACTCCCTCCCCCATTCCACTCGCTCCTCACTCACTCCAGCCCATTCCCTCTCCAGTCCACTCGCTCGCTCGCACTTCCCCTCATCAAGTGGAAACCACCTGCTTACTGCTTGCTTTCCCTTTCACTATGCCTCCCCCTCTCTGCCCTTCCTCTTCAATCCTATCGACTTTTCTGAACCCCCTTTTCGCTCTCGCTCCGTTCGCAATCCTAATTCTTTTACTTAC
>NC_051409.1:39348151-39348471 GCF_015228065.2 Penaeus monodon | reverse complement strand
GCTAGCCAAACGAACCCCCACGCCTAACCCCCTCCCCCCTCTGCATTAGCACCCCAACCCACTCAGTACACAAACAATACAACACCCATGCCATTCCCCCCTCCCCATACTCCCCCCCTCGACTCAATCTGCCCACACGGTAAGAAGTCGAGATTTGCGCTGTGGGAAATATGTCCCCATCCCTCCCCCCTATCCCCACGCAAACTGGCGTACGGATACGTCCCCCTCCCCCCATGCCTCCCACGCTCCCCTTCCACAGGCGACGGCGAGGGCGAGTGAATCCATTCAGACACAAGTACTCGCCCACAAGTACAGCCGAC
>NC_051409.1:39347286-39347785 GCF_015228065.2 Penaeus monodon | reverse complement strand
TAACTGAACGAATGAACAGAAAGACTGACCAACCGACTGGACAAAACGAGTGCAAAAGGAAAACAGAATGAAGGAAAGAAAGGGAACGAAAAGTCATTGTAAGAGGTAAGAGGCATATGATAAAAAAGACGAAAGACGAAGACGAAACAAAGCAAAAAAGAGCAAACCCAAACGGAGAAACACAAAAGGGAAACAAGAGGAGAGAGAGAGCCAGAGAGCAGAATACAAGGCAGCGACAGAAGACATGAAAACAGCCTGACAGGAAGGAGTTGAAGGGTGATGGAAGAGCGAGAGAGAGAAGGACAGAGGAGAGGGGGAATTGGGGGAATTCGGGGGAGGGGAGGGGGGGACAGGGAGGGGCGAGAAAGGGAGGGGTTTAAGGGGATAGGATAGGATAGGCTGGAGAGGAGAGGGGATGGGAGGAGAGAAGAGGAGACACGATAAGGATGAGGAAAGGAAATAAAATGACGCAGATTCACGAAGCGGCAGCAGGGGGGGG
>NC_051409.1:39346705-39347156 GCF_015228065.2 Penaeus monodon | reverse complement strand
CGTCGAGAATGGGAAGAAAAAACGGAGGGATAAGAAAAGGGGGGGTTGCTAAAACAGGGGAAGGGGAGATAGGAGAAGAAAGATGCCTCGGCTTCCTAAAACACGCCTGTTAATCTCGCCTATTAAGCTACACCGCAGAGAGCAGGAGGGTGACTCACCGGGGAATCCCCCCCCCCACCAGCCCGCCCTCCCCCTTTCTTTCTTTCACACATTTATTGACAAGTGACACGACACAGACAGACAAAAATACTCACCTTCACGACCGACACACCGCGAGGGTTGAGGAGTGATCAGCCACCCTTAGCGAAACTCGCGGACCCAAGACCAACTGGCACTTACCTGAAAGGACAAAAAAATCGAGTTAAAAACAAAGGAAACAGACGAAAAACATCAGCAAAAGCTCCATCGACCAATCACAAATATACACAAATCACACAAATCGTACATAGAT
>NC_051409.1:39345908-39346055 GCF_015228065.2 Penaeus monodon | reverse complement strand
AGAGAGGAGGCGAGAAACGCACCTCATCAGAATATCCAAGCTGCCCAAACGAAAGCTACAAAAAGCTACTAAAAGCTACTTCATACAAGTTCGTACGCACGTATGGATATAATACACAAACATGCAAGCAATTTTTTTCCCATTTGT
>NC_051409.1:39345758-39345852 GCF_015228065.2 Penaeus monodon | reverse complement strand
AATTCCAAATCGCCAAGCCCCCCCCCCTCCGGAAGAATCAGGCAACCAGTCAACCGCTCAATCAGTCCAGCGAGAACCTGTACAGCAATCAGCA
>NC_051409.1:39345613-39345731 GCF_015228065.2 Penaeus monodon | reverse complement strand
TATTCGAAAGGAACACCTGCGACGCCGAAAGAGTAGCACCTGCGCGCACCTGACAAAGGAATGCGCTCCGTGGCATGCCGACGTTACGCACACATTTTAAAAATGCGCGAGATAAGAG
>NC_051409.1:39345284-39345365 GCF_015228065.2 Penaeus monodon | reverse complement strand
CTCGACGCATTCCACACACGTAGTACATTCTTCCGGTGCTTACATCGCTCCCCACACAAAACAATTACATATGCAAATAAG
>NC_051409.1:39345122-39345262 GCF_015228065.2 Penaeus monodon | reverse complement strand
CATTTGCATTAAACTGCACGCGCGACCAATCAATTGTGTATGCACAAACGCGTGCGCATAAAGGCAAGCACAGTCGCACACTACGATTACATTACGGTTTCATTTAACAATAAAGCGTCATAACGAAATGACGAAAGCTC
>NC_051409.1:39344827-39345085 GCF_015228065.2 Penaeus monodon | reverse complement strand
TTTTTACATCTTTTTGCATAAAAGCAAAAAGATGTAATACACAATATATTACAAGAAAAATATACAACATACAATAAAATCTTAATACAAAACTACCCCCAAAGAATACCGTAAAAACAACAAAGGAAAATAAAAACGCATCGTAGAATACAATAAAAAACGCGATACAATGGAACAAGACAAGCCAAAGAAAGTTACGTCACGCGAAGGAACACGGCGTCGCGAGCAACAAATACCGAGGATGCAAATGAACGATGA
>NC_051409.1:39344471-39344718 GCF_015228065.2 Penaeus monodon | reverse complement strand
AAAATGAATAACGAAAATAACAGAAAAAAATATATAAGGAGGGCAAAGACGGAAGCACAATGACATTTAACCTCGAAAATAACGGCTCTGAATATATAAATACACATAAAATCCAATAAGAAAGGGAGGAGGAGGAAAAGGATAATAAACACATAAGCGAGACCTGTAACCCACAAGCTAATGATTACATACTCCTTATTCCTTCCTTCCACCCCCCCTCCCCCTCCCTTTAATGGCCACCCGATCG
>NC_051409.1:39343711-39344245 GCF_015228065.2 Penaeus monodon | reverse complement strand
ATTAAAAATGAGGATCTTCGAAACAAGCAAACACATTTTCACCTTTTCTTCCTCCACCTGGCACCTCACCCCCTCCATACATCTCCCTCCTCTCCCTCTTGGATCCACCCTCTCCCTCCTTTTAGGCTGCCATGGCCTCGCTATAACAAGCCTCTGAAGCAGATAACATTGCTGCATTCAAGACTTGACAGTTTTTCACCTTTTTCCACAAGCTTAGTCGTCCTTCATTAGCTATTTAACATAAATACATAAATGTATAAATGCATATAAATATATATTTACTTATTAATTTATTTGCTTATCAATAAAAATACTGCTCAGCTACACTACGATTCTTTTTTCCGCAATGAATCTTTTAAACTAATTACTGTTTTATATGATAGCGTCCTGAGCCAATACAAGTGGATTAATATTGTTATTTCCTGCAATTTAAACACACACCGAGTCATCAAACAATTAGTCAATCTCGATCAAATAAGACTAAGAATGTACACACATGATAAGCACATCCTAAATTGATGTCGATGAAAATAA
>NC_051409.1:39343245-39343685 GCF_015228065.2 Penaeus monodon | reverse complement strand
AATCAAATGAATAAATAAACAATAAAATTGCACAGCACAACAACAAACCCCCCTAGAAATAACTACCATGCTCCTCCCCCTCCTTTTCCTCCTTTTCACCTGCAGGATTAAGATTAAGGCATCCTTCCTCTGCCCCCCCCCTTTCCCCCTACCCGACCACCATATACACGCCCACACCTTGCCCCCAACCCACCCCAACCCCACAATCCCCACACAAATACGCACCATCGCCCCCCCCCTCTCCATCCCGGAGCGCAGCCTTGGCTGACTCCCGAAGCTGAACCGAACGCCATCCACGACCACAGGACGTGGCCTCGAACGCGCGAAATGCATGCGGGCTATCATCACATATAGCAACATTGACGACGTCATTATGCATTTGTGAAATACAAAATGTACACAATATTACCGCCAAAGAGAGTGACAGTAGTGGCCTGATT
>NC_051409.1:39342846-39343093 GCF_015228065.2 Penaeus monodon | reverse complement strand
CACATCCCGGCGTCCTTCCAACGGAGCCCCACCGCGCGGGTCGCGGGGCCCGTCTCCTCCCCCTTGCCAAGCACAACAAGGACGCCGCCAGACGCCAGCTGGATCCCCGCGCCAGCTGAGACGTCTCCGAACAGGAGGACGCCGCCGGCCGCCGCTCCCTCCCCTCTGAAAACGGGAAGCGGACAGGGAGAAATAACAACGGAGAATAAGTGGAATGCAAGAGAAGACGCGAGAGTAAACATTTATA
>NC_051409.1:39342656-39342808 GCF_015228065.2 Penaeus monodon | reverse complement strand
CCCAGACCTGACCATAAGTAAAAAGTCGAAATTGAATCGCCAAGGGAACAGACAAAAATAATAATAAACCAAATGAAATGGAAGAATGCACCAAAGCCCACATACAATACAATACAATAAAGCAAACCAAAGCAACCAACCATACAGACGCA
>NC_051409.1:39341777-39341905 GCF_015228065.2 Penaeus monodon | reverse complement strand
CTACAGCGTTTGCGAGGCCCGACGAAGGCAAAGACGGCGCCTCTGTTTTGCAAAAGCGACGCCGTTACTTGCGATTCGAAGCCGCCGTGTTGCATGACCAATTATCGAGGGACACGGACGCGGCGCAT
>NC_051409.1:39341626-39341714 GCF_015228065.2 Penaeus monodon | reverse complement strand
AGAGGAAACTGCGAAAGGTAAAGAAATTTATGATGAATAATTTATTTGTATCAAACACAAATAACATGTTATGATCATTACGATCATC
>NC_051409.1:39341399-39341480 GCF_015228065.2 Penaeus monodon | reverse complement strand
TCAAAATCTATTCCCAGTATCACATCCATTATAATCCCTCACCTCTCTCACGAGTAAGAAAATGAGGCTAATGACAAGATA
>NC_051409.1:39341121-39341267 GCF_015228065.2 Penaeus monodon | reverse complement strand
TCACTAATATAAAACCAAGACCCCTAGATGGAGAACAGCAACTGTCGGAGAACTTTGTCCTTATCCATCTTCTTCACGTCCCTGATTCTCGTACAGCCGTTTTTTCTTAGCTGCTGCTCCATCGCCCCCTCCAAATCTACCGCTAC
>NC_051409.1:39340592-39340891 GCF_015228065.2 Penaeus monodon | reverse complement strand
TCCACAACCCCCTCATTTCTCCTCCACGACCCTCCATAACCCCTTCCTACCCCGCTTACCGTAACCCTTTCCCCTTCCCCATCCCTCCTATAACCCCCTCACCCCACCCCTTTCGCCGCCACTACCCTTCATAACCCCCTCCCCGCCCCCCTCTTTCCCCTCCCCACCCCTCTAAGCCTCTTACCCAGCGAGGTTAAGATGGGGGAAAACCCCTAATGCGAAGTGACACGGCGGATCTCTCATTCATCTTTGCTTTCCTTTCGTCTCCATTCTTTGTCTCGGCATCTCGCTCCTACTAA
>NC_051409.1:39340160-39340424 GCF_015228065.2 Penaeus monodon | reverse complement strand
AAACCTATCTCTATTTTTGCTTGTTTTGGGGGCGAAGGTGAGGAGGGGGGGGGAGGGCAGTGAAGAAGCCGGTAGGTAGGCATAACACGGAGAGTAAAAGGAGGGGAAGGAGAGGTAGAGAAAGTAAGAATAGATAGGATGGCGGACAGACACGCTGAAAACGGAGGACTCAGGAAAGGGGGAGGGGGAGCGGAGGTGAAGAAAGGGACGCGTTAAATCGAACACAACAATAGCCTAAACAAACCGAACGAAGCCCATGCCCAG
>NC_051409.1:39340048-39340127 GCF_015228065.2 Penaeus monodon | reverse complement strand
CAGCCCCGGAGCTTAAACCAACAACGGCACAAGGACATCAATCTCCGCCGATTTCGTCACCTCCCGGTTGCTCTGCGAC
>NC_051409.1:39339798-39339990 GCF_015228065.2 Penaeus monodon | reverse complement strand
AAAAGAGAGGGAGGGTGGGAGAGGGAGAAACAACAATAACAACGTCACAACCGCCACCAACAATAGTAACGTTAACAAAGTCGACTAACGTTAATTAAAATAATCGGACATTTATGCCCGAATGACGGAATTAAATCAGACATGAACGAAAACAACACGTAGCAGAAGCAACCCAACCAAAAAACTAGGCCT
>NC_051409.1:39339399-39339726 GCF_015228065.2 Penaeus monodon | reverse complement strand
CCACCACATGCAACTTGCACCACTAATAAACCTCACGCCCTCGCGATCTTTATTCCAAATCGCTTCCTTACTTCTTCATATCTACCCTCACCCCCCCTACCCCCCACCTCGGAAGTCGCCTCGAAGCAAGCTCTCGCGCGCCCCCGCCCAACGAACAAGGCCCACGGCGTCATGCAAAGGCGCACGGCGTGGTGTCTGCATAAAGGAGCATACGGGCGGTAAATGGCGCTAGAAATCAGGGTCTTAAAAACAAACAAACAAAATCAAAAGGCCGCGAAAGAACTGGGCTTACTAAGTTAAAAAAAAGGTTATATTCTATACTCTTCT
>NC_051409.1:39338707-39338851 GCF_015228065.2 Penaeus monodon | reverse complement strand
GGAGCCGATATTTCTTTCCCTTTAGTGTTAATGGAAGAGTAATGTCGGCGTCAGACTTGGAGAACTGTGACACACGGCGCACGCATTCCTGTCTCCAGAATGCTATAGACTGCATGAATCGGACATAAACCAAAGCGATTTTTG
>NC_051409.1:39338504-39338633 GCF_015228065.2 Penaeus monodon | reverse complement strand
ATTTATTTCTCCATTCTTCATTTCTTTGGTCTATTTTCTTCTTATTGTTACATACCTGCCCCTTCCTTTTTTTTTGTCCTTTTTTTTCGATGCCTCTAATTTTCTTTTTTATCCCCCCCCCTTTTTCAA
>NC_051409.1:39337944-39338429 GCF_015228065.2 Penaeus monodon | reverse complement strand
AGAGAGAAGGGGAACCAAGTCAAAATGTCTCCATTGAGGGGGGGGGGGGTTGCTTCTCAAACGTAAGGAAAAGGAGGAAAAAGGTAGCCATGGAGAGGGAGGCGGCGAAAGGGGAAGAAAAGAGCCCGTTAAGGCGGTCCGGCGCAGGGGGACGGGGGGGCGAGAGGAGGGAAAAAGAAAAACACGGGGTGGGGGGGGGGGCGAGGAGGCCGGGAAACGAGAAACGAGAGGAAGGGGAGAAGGCAAGACACAGAGGAAGAATGAAGGATACCGCGAGGAAAAGAAACAGGGGTGGGGAAAGAGGAGGGGGGGCAAAAGTCCCCCCCCCCCCCCCAATCGCCGCATCGCCATGACCACGAGAACAATTATCGCCAACAAATTTAAACTCCAACTGCTACTGACACGCTGGCCCCGAACGTTCATTAACGCTGTAATTAATACTGTAATTAAAGCAAAATTGGTCAAACACAGACGTCCTTTCAACT
>NC_051409.1:39335320-39337875 GCF_015228065.2 Penaeus monodon | reverse complement strand
GTGATGATGTATTCTTATTTATTATCGGTCGTTATTTTCTGAACAATTTGATGGCCTTGTCGCCTTTGTCTGTGGCTCGGCCCGCGCTCCTGTCCAAGCCTCCTGCGCGCCCCTGGGGCTTTCTGCAATGTCCTCCGCACCGCCGTCTGATGTCAACTCCACCTCTGACTCACACGATTCGTCCTAACGCGCCGGCCAGCAGCCGCCACACTGCCCACCAAACCGGGCCACAGAGCCCAAGCGCCGGACAAGCGCAACGGACACGAAAAAACCTCGGGTCCACCGCGCCCACGCGCAGTTGACCATCGCCGAATACAGCCTCATCCAACCCGCCGGGAAACAACGCAGACCAGGCGCAGGAAGCGCCCGCCTCACGCAACCAAAAACGGCCCACAGCGCACACGACGCCGCACCAGACGCCCGACCTAAACGAAACCAAACAGTGCACCACTAGTCTATTTAAGCGCCAGTACAGTAGACCGCCCACGAGCCCCACCCCCGCGACACGCCCTGTTAAACCTGCTCCGTCCATCTCCCTCCCACTACCAACCCAGTTGGCCCATGCCCCGAGACTAACCAGTCTCCTCACACCTCACCCACAACGTTTCCACCCTCCCATCGCCTGCCATCTCCTCCACTTTTACGCCACATTATTCCATTTCCATGGGAACCATATCTAACAGATGCCTGTACCCAAGAGAACCCCTCCCACCGCCCAAACCTGGGCACATCTCCCAGATCGGGACCATCCTACGCCAACTCCCCCTACCAATGGCCCGCGACCCCTCTCCTTCAAGTCAGCCTCCCACTCAACTACACAATTGTAAACACTGATACATACGCTCAATTCACAAGCGCTTAGTAACACGCCCACCACACAATGTACACATGACCATCCTCTCGATCTGCATGAGAATGAAACACGCCCACCACGCGTCACCTATCCCTCCCTCAGCCCGAAGTCACACATCGTACGCCAAGAACAAAACCAAGGTCCCACCGCTAACCCGCTCCGGTCAAGTAGCCATGTCCCACTACCACACACACCTTGTCCCTCACCTCTCCCTCTCCTTCCATCCTCCTCCCACTCCCCCACCCCTCTTCCCCCCTTCTCCCCTTCTCTCCTTCCACCCTCCCCACTCCCCACCCATTTCCCATCCTCCACATATCCTTACCATCTCTTCCCACACCCCCACCCCCCCCTTCATTTTTTCCAACTTCTCTCCTCTTCCTTTCAATCTCTCCTCCCATTCACTCCCCCCTCCATCTTTCCTTCATCTCCCTCCTCTTCCTCTAACTCTTCTCCCAACTCTCCTTCTCCTTCCCGTCAAATTATTCTTCATCTCTTCGATTTCTCTTCCGATCACTTTCTTTATCCCCCCCCCTTCCCCTCCTCCTCCACTCCCCCTCGATCCTACTCTTCCTCCACCACTCCCTTTCTTCCTCCTCTCCATCCCTCCCTCCCCACTCCCTCGCCCCTACTCACCCTCCATCTCCCTTCTCCCTTCCTCCTCCGGCACCTCCCCTCGATCCTACTCTTCCTCCACCACTCCCTCACCACTCCACTTCCTCCACTTCATCCCCCTTCCTCCTCCACCACTCCCTCACCCCTACTCACCCTCCGTCTCCCTTCTCCCTTCCTCCTCCACCACTCCCTCACTCTCCCTCGCGCTTCCCCCATCTCCGATCTCCCCCCTCCCCCCCCCCCCTTGTCTCCTCCATTAGCATCCACCTCAAAACATCAGTGCCAACCCGAGCCAACGTTGCAAATGAGAATTGCAAACAACCGCCCACAGAGCCTTCCTTGATGCCCTCCCCCCCCCTTCCCCTTTTTATTTGCATTTTCATTCTCTTCTTCCTCCTCTTACTGCCGCTTCCATTCCCTCCCGTTATTATTTGTCTCTTCACGTTCTCGTTCCTACATTTTCGCTGCGTTTTTTCCCCTCTTTATCTCTTCCCTCCACTCCACTACCGCCACCGCCTCCCTCCACTTCCTCCCCATTCTCTGCCATCCACTTCCTCCCCATTCTCTGCCATCCACTTCCTCCCCATTCTCTGCCATCCACTTCCCTTCATCTCCTGCCGTCCACTATCTTCTCCCTCCCTCCCTCCGCTGCGCAGCCCCCACCGCCTCCCTCCACCTCCTCCTCCAGCACAAACCCCTCGTTAGAGCCGCTATTAGTGGGCCATGCTCATGAGTTAGGGCCAGCGCTCCGTCCCTTTAATTGCGGCCACAATTGCCCGGGTGTTAACAGCGCATTTCAACTCCCTCGCCCTCCTCCGCCCCCCCCCCCTCCTCCTTTTCCTCTTCTTTAATTCTTCTATCTTTCTTTTCTTCTTCCTTTCCCCTATTCTCCTCCTTTTCTTCCATCTCTTTAATTCCTCTATACTTCTCCTCTTCCACCTACTTCCTTTTCTCTCAAAACCCTTTGCTCTCCTTCCCTTCCCTTTATTATTCTCCCCTGCACTCTCCTTCCCATCCTCTGCCCTCCCCTCTCTCCCTGCTCTTTTCCTCTTGTCCTTACCTCTCCATCTCCTCTCTTTTAACATCTCCC
>NC_051409.1:39334767-39334901 GCF_015228065.2 Penaeus monodon | reverse complement strand
GGGAGGTCCCAGCCTCTTAAAACCCCCCCCCCCTTCAGTCCCCACCTCTTAGTGTGTGGTCCCGTGACCCGTGGGAGAGATGGAAGGGGGGGAGGGGGGGGTGAATCAAAGGGGAGAAAATGGGTATGGAGGTA
>NC_051409.1:39334312-39334523 GCF_015228065.2 Penaeus monodon | reverse complement strand
TCAACGCGACAAATGGAAAGCAAAGCAGGTGGCAAAGGCATAAATAATGTGACGGAAGAAAAGAGGGGAAAGGGGGAGGAGAGGGGGGGAGGGGGGGAGGGAAGAGGGAAGGGGATGAGGAGTGTAAATGAAAGAAAAGGTGAACAGTTTCAACACTCCAGTTCTCGCCACTATAAACCCACTTCTTTGCAACACTTACAAATCATAAAGA
>NC_051409.1:39333745-39334110 GCF_015228065.2 Penaeus monodon | reverse complement strand
GCCGGAAGCCCACACGCAAGCCACCGCCGCTGAAACAGCCTGGCTCTTCCATCTGACACTTCATGCCAACTGCCCCACACGCCCGAGACACAACACCGCCGCCCATCGTGGCGTGCTCGGGGAAAAACGGGCGGGCGTGGGCAAATTTTGACAAATACTTCAAGCAGGGGGGAGCTAGTGTTGATGGTGAACGGTGAAAATGGCGACGATACAGTGAGCTGGCGGTGCCAACACACCCCTACACAAACCGAAGTCTAGACACATCAAACCAATCCAATTTAGCAAGCCATTAACCCCATTCAACGTGACCCAACGCTGAATTTACCCCCATTAAAAATAAATAGCATAATATTTTCATTTCATTT
>NC_051409.1:39333549-39333669 GCF_015228065.2 Penaeus monodon | reverse complement strand
CACTTCTACCCCCCCCCCCCCCAAGGAACCGGAACCCCGCCCATCCGAACGCACCACATTAAGAAAATCTGTGAAAAAGGACCTTACTCCATCCTAACTCCAACCCCCCGAACCCCCATC
>NC_051409.1:39333378-39333453 GCF_015228065.2 Penaeus monodon | reverse complement strand
CCGAAAACACCCATTATTCGGTTACCGTCGGAAGCACTCTATTCGATCGGACGAAAGGGTGTTGTGCAGGGGATG
>NC_051409.1:39333259-39333331 GCF_015228065.2 Penaeus monodon | reverse complement strand
AGTTCGCGGATCCACAAAGCGATCGATCCTCGCATCCTTTTAAATCTCTATGGATGTCTGTCCGTCCGCCGG
>NC_051409.1:39332643-39332909 GCF_015228065.2 Penaeus monodon | reverse complement strand
TTGTGGTCTTTAATAGCACAAATCTAATTAAGATTAACCATGTTTTCTTCGTCATTAACTTAGTCACGACACAAATATCTGCAGCCGACAAGGAGCGGAGAGACAGGAGAGAGACGGGGGGGGGGGGGAGAAAAAGGTTGGTGAGGGAAGAGGGGAAAGAGAAACGCAGGGACGGAATAATTAAACATTATACACATACATAAAATACACATAAATAAGAAGTTTTTTTTCATAGGTTAATGTACGTATATATCTTACATATATGC
>NC_051409.1:39332375-39332443 GCF_015228065.2 Penaeus monodon | reverse complement strand
AAAGCGATGTATGATGTCGCTCGAGATTTAGGTGGCTGAGTGAAAAGAACCCTCTATCCCCGGAGCAT
>NC_051409.1:39331938-39332331 GCF_015228065.2 Penaeus monodon | reverse complement strand
ACAGTCGCGAAGGACGGAACGAAGGCGAAAGTGGGACAATAGAGAAAATGAAAGAAAGGAAAGGGAAGGAGGAAAGCAGAGGAAACGCGAGAAATGGAGAAGAAAGGGATGGTTAAAGCACATGACACAAGGAGAGAAAAGAGTTAAAGCAGCAGGAATGTGAAACAAAGCTGGAGACAAAACGAAGGAGGAAAAAAAGCGGAGATGAAGATGTAGCAGCGGCAATGATGACGAAGAGGGTACGAGACGAAGGAGAGAAGAGCGGAACCAGCGAGGCCGCACGAAAAGGTTCCCTCCACCGGAAGGGAAGCGACCAGATTGATGAAGATGGAACAGGAGTCACTCCGGAGTAGATGATACTCCTCTCCCCGCCTCTCCCGTTCGACCTCCTGT
>NC_051409.1:39331823-39331909 GCF_015228065.2 Penaeus monodon | reverse complement strand
CCCGGTCACATCACCTTTACCTGCAAGCACCAGTTTCGAAACACATCACCATTTTCACCATTATCTCCAAGCACCATCTTGAACTA
>NC_051409.1:39331523-39331596 GCF_015228065.2 Penaeus monodon | reverse complement strand
TTATAAAATGCGACAAACAATATCAACCTCCACTCGCCTCTACTCAAACCTCTAGACACCAGCCAAAATAAGG
>NC_051409.1:39331286-39331403 GCF_015228065.2 Penaeus monodon | reverse complement strand
AACACACACAACCCCATCCAACCCCCCTTTATGCTGACACTTATTACTCTCTTCTCATACCCCCCCCACCCCCTCCTCTCCCCTTAGATGATTGACACAGCTGCAGGCGGCGGAAAA
>NC_051409.1:39330673-39330952 GCF_015228065.2 Penaeus monodon | reverse complement strand
TGGGTAGAATGGGCGGAGTGGGTGGGGAGGAGTAGTGGGGGGGGGAGTGAAAACCAGTGACATACAGCATCAGGTGGCTGTCGTCCCCCACTTTCTGCCGTGTCTCTCATAACTCGCCGCAGCCCTTCATATCGCCCGCGCCCGCCCATAATCTTCCTACTCCCACCCCCCTCTCCCCCACTCCTCCTCCCCCACTGGCACGTACGTACTCTCCCCCATTCATACCTTCTCACTACCCCTACGTCTGCTCCGCCCGGACGCGACGGGGATCGTCCTCGC
>NC_051409.1:39330352-39330588 GCF_015228065.2 Penaeus monodon | reverse complement strand
TACTACACCCACTACCGGAGTAGGCCCCGCCGTGGCTCATTCAGTCCCGCCCGTGTCCACAGCCCCGCTAATCCACCGACCAAGACCAGCCCTTGTAAATTTAGCTCTTCTCAATACTTCACGAACGCCTGAAACGTTCTATGACCTTTCGACGGGCATTTACGGGGAAATCTGACCTTTTGAGTAAACACAATTCGCTCGTAATGGCGACCTTTTACATATAACTTTGGACGTGT
>NC_051409.1:39329998-39330214 GCF_015228065.2 Penaeus monodon | reverse complement strand
AAACTGATACCTATGGTTTCAGGCACAACGGAAAAAAAAACACATTATCAAAACAATAATCCATGAATTAAAAAGTCATAACGAAATGCAAAGTCATCGGCGGACAGCTGAAAAACAGACCGTTCATCCAATCATTGCACACATCATCGCCGTCCTTGTCGATAGACACAGACACGCTCCTCATCCCCATCTTCCTGTTCCTGTCAGCAAACTTGG
>NC_051409.1:39329685-39329860 GCF_015228065.2 Penaeus monodon | reverse complement strand
GACAAAACAGATGTGAACACACGCAGACACTCCCCCCCCCCCTTTTCTTCATCTATTCCACTACCTCGATTCCTTCCTGTCCTTGGTCCCTCTTCCCCTTTTCTCGCCCTCACCACTGCCCTCACCTACGAAAGAAAAAAAAAAAAGGGGGGGGAATAACAAACCAAAGAGATTT
>NC_051409.1:39329462-39329587 GCF_015228065.2 Penaeus monodon | reverse complement strand
TAGTTATATTAGCCAGCCAATCTCGTTTCTTTCTAGCCTATTAGCCTGTCTATCAGCCTTCCCATCGGCCTGTCTGTGTGTCTACCCGCTACCTGAACTTCCAAACCAACCAAGTAAACTGCCTT
>NC_051409.1:39329277-39329436 GCF_015228065.2 Penaeus monodon | reverse complement strand
CCGTTGGGCCGCGCGAGTCCTGTGTCAGCTGTTTTCCCTTATCAGCGGCGCGCCGAGCAAGAGTCAGGGCGGACCGACTCAAAAACTCATTACGGCCGCAAAAATAAGACGGCGCCAAATGTCACGCACAATCCCCGAAAGACACATGGCGAGCACATG
>NC_051409.1:39328875-39329098 GCF_015228065.2 Penaeus monodon | reverse complement strand
ATTAGTTAATAATCATCCGTTTTTAGTTGGTGGGTTCTTCATTGACAAAAAAATCCTTATTTTCGGAACGAGTGAAAAGCAAGGCACGAACTCATCACCCGATAATATGCGAGTCCACCTAATCAACGCAACTTTAAAACGCTTAAAAATCCCAAATATAAAACTGAAATCGGAAGAGAAATGTGAACAAACACGTAAAGCAAAACTACTTATAGGCCTATAT
>NC_051409.1:39328657-39328858 GCF_015228065.2 Penaeus monodon | reverse complement strand
TCCAACATACACTATGTAAAAATGCAAACACACCAGCCCTCCCCCCCTTCTTCCCTCATTCCAAAAGTTACCAGCATCAAACAATGGCGCTGGACGACGGTGACTCAGCCCCCATACATAATAAATAGCCCCACCGCCCTTCTGAATAATGAATAACCTCCCCAGAAGCCCTAAATTAATAACAGCTAAAAAGGAAAGCTA
>NC_051409.1:39328418-39328620 GCF_015228065.2 Penaeus monodon | reverse complement strand
ATAGCGAAACTGTTCTCCACCGAACCAATCAATACGCGACACATTATACCCTCTTAAAGCGTACAACGATATTGGCACAGCGAAGCGAAATGCATATAACGACGTGAGGTGCATTTTACATGACGCAGCCGCGCCGCCGATGAAATATACAGCGCTGCTTCGCTTGCACGAGGGGAGGGGGAGGGGGGAAGGAGCTGGGACT
>NC_051409.1:39327949-39328261 GCF_015228065.2 Penaeus monodon | reverse complement strand
ATTGTCAACTTGTATGGGGTAGGGCGGGGGAGGGGGAGGCGAGAGGCCGTCAATAATACACGTGTTTCGTGGCGCATTTAACTCCACCATGCCCACTGCCAATGTACTCAAACAAATTCCCGCTGCCGCTCGAACCCGCGGCGTGCGCGCGCCTGCGTCCGCTACCTGTATGACTAACGGCCGTTTAGTCACCCGCCAATTTCTCCCGCTCCTCCGCCCCTTCCCTTTCCGTCTTCACATCGGAAAAGCTAAGGAACGCGCACACATAAAACTAATTTAGAAACAAATGGTGAAGGTGGACCTAGCGATATA
>NC_051409.1:39326769-39327437 GCF_015228065.2 Penaeus monodon | reverse complement strand
CTTTAACCCAGCTACCCTTTTTGAGTCGAACCGCTAATGCCGTTAAAGGGCTCGGTTCCCGCCGCGCTCGGGATGGGAGCTAAGGATAGGGGGGGGAGGTCAGGACGGAAGGAGGGGGAGGTAAGGGACTGGGGAGGGAATGGAGAGAGAGGTGGAGGAATGGGGTGGCGGAGAGGGAGGAATACGGTGGTGGGGAGAGTCTGAGGGGGGGAGGGAGGAAGTAGGGATGTAGGTTGGTGGGGAGAGGGTAGAGGTAGGAGGATGGTGGGGGTGATGGGGAGGGAGATGAGGTGGTAAAGTGGGAATTGGGGTTGAGGTAGCAAGGTGAGTGCCGGGGGGGGGGGGGGTAGAAATGGCAGGATACGGGCGAATGGGTGGATGGGGTGGCGGATTTCGAGAGGGAGGGGGGGTAGGGGAGGTAACATGTAAAGCGAGGTAGAGGAGGGGGAGGGAGGGGGAGGGTAAGCGAGTTGAGTGGGAAACCGAGGGGTTTAAAGAGTATAAATATACACACATGCACAACCTTGCTGCAGATGCTAACGCCAATCCTGCTACACACGCACTCAGCCATACAAAAACAGACAAATGCGTAATACAAAAATCAACAACAGCGGAATGGAATCTGGAAAAAAAAAATCTTAAAGCCTAGACAAATGAAAGACAAGGCT
>NC_051409.1:39326449-39326586 GCF_015228065.2 Penaeus monodon | reverse complement strand
CACGTGCACGCGCAGCTGCCACGGGCCAGCTGATCCACGCGCGCTCGACCGCACATTGGCGGCCGCTTAATTTGGCGGTCGTTAACCTCTACCCTTCAACCTGCGCTAAATATGGACGCTATCAATGCATTTCACCG
>NC_051409.1:39326202-39326363 GCF_015228065.2 Penaeus monodon | reverse complement strand
CTTCACACATACGGCTTGCCCTCCTCCTGTCCCTCCTTACGTCATCGGCACGAAGAAATAAAATAAAACCGAAAGTAAATTTGCCAGGCCAAACAGCACTATAGTAATCACAAAGTAACGACCGACAGAATCCATTAACAACATATGTACCGATACACCAT
>NC_051409.1:39326002-39326176 GCF_015228065.2 Penaeus monodon | reverse complement strand
CTTTGTGTCATATGCGCAGACCTGACGCGCTACCTACACACACACACAAACGAACGCACCCAGTGTACGCATTCAAGGCAGCTGATTTTACCAAACAGCTGATTTATCCCAAACAGCTGATTGCCAGCCGGCCGGCGACCCCTACTCCCTCCCTCCTTTTTTTGTGCCGCCGAG
>NC_051409.1:39325730-39325944 GCF_015228065.2 Penaeus monodon | reverse complement strand
GAGACGGAAGGTAATGGCCATAGCAGGTTTTCTTTCCCAACAGAGTACTTGATGCTCAAGAAACAAGAAAATGTTTTTTTTCTTCTCTCTATTGTGTATACACAGACGCGTCACTTTATGAATTCATATCATATTTATCATTTCCTGTACATCAAAATTTCCTTTTCTTTTTTTTTAGTACTCAACATCCCTGCCTTTATCTCTTTCTTCCCAA
>NC_051409.1:39325537-39325693 GCF_015228065.2 Penaeus monodon | reverse complement strand
GGCCGGCGCGCGCGCACCGACGCCCGCAACCAACCTAGCCACCCAGTACCCTAATTAATTACGCCCCAAAAGCGCAGGTTTAATTACATTCAACGTCCCAAGTCAATTATACATAGTGCCAGCGCACAGTACGTTTCAATCATGCTTATGCCGTGG
>NC_051409.1:39325224-39325417 GCF_015228065.2 Penaeus monodon | reverse complement strand
GAAACCTCGAACTGCCCAGCCACACGACGGCGGATCGAAGAGATAGCGATAAGAAGGGAGTGAGGGGTTAAACGAGAGAAAGGAAAGGGGAGGGAGAAGATAGGAGGTAAACGGAGACGAAATAAGTGAAACCAAGTGGGAGGGAAGGGGAATGGAAGAGACGGGGGGGAATAGGGAAGATGAAAAACACTGC
>NC_051409.1:39324856-39325173 GCF_015228065.2 Penaeus monodon | reverse complement strand
AGCGACGGGGTTGCTCGAAGCCGGGGTTGCTCGAAGCCGGGGTTCGTCCGCTGGTCTTGGTACAGTGCGCGGGCCTCAGCGGGTTGAAATTACCCGCGGAAATTACGAAACAAAAAGCTGCCGAAGCTCATCTACCAAACCTCTTAACTCCCCATTCCCCCCTCCCCCCCCCCTCCCGTGAATTAACCCCTGAGTTTTAATTAGGCCGACGAGGTTACCTGATGAGGTTGGTCGCGCGCGCGCGCACTTCCGCTCATCTACAAACATTTGTATACAGGAAAGTTTCTTCAATCGCGATCATATCTGTTTGTTTTCTT
>NC_051409.1:39324136-39324734 GCF_015228065.2 Penaeus monodon | reverse complement strand
TTATTTAAACTCGTTACTTCTCGCCCAGCCATTTTACAACGAGTGAGGAGGGAAAGGGGGGTTAGGAGGGGAAGTAGGGGGGGGGAGAGGAGATCCGCAAATAGCATCGGACTCAACAGAGAAGGGTGGAAGGAGGTGAGGGGGGGGGTTGAATGGGGGAGGAAGGTGAGGGGGGTTGAATGGGGGAGGAAGGTGAGGGGGGGAGGAAGGTGAGAGGGGGGTTGAATGGGGGAGGAAGGGGTGTTGGGGAGGAGCTAAAACGGCGGGGGGGGGGGGCACTCCGGAGCAAGATAAGCAAGATGAGAACAAGGGAAGCTCAAGAGTGGAGGGTGAATGGGGAGCGAAGATATCTGTTGAGGAAATGGGGGGGGGGGGGTTAAGGTGGGGAGGGAAATCATGAGGCAGGATTTTGAGTGGGAAACATAGCTAAGGAATCGAGCCACGGAATCAAGCTAAGGAATTGACCCTGGAATCAAGCTAAGGAACTGACCCTGGAATCAAGCTACGGATTGACCCTGGAACCAAGCTAAAGGAATCGGGCCTGGAACCGGCAGCGGCGAATGAGCGTTCCCAATTACCTCGGGGCCGCTGCCGTGTT
>NC_051409.1:39323972-39324074 GCF_015228065.2 Penaeus monodon | reverse complement strand
ACCAATAACGCGATCGATAATTCCCGCTATAATTTTATCGCTTCGGACACAGGCTTTCCGTTCACCCCTCCCCCCCGTTCATTCCCCCCACTCATTTCCCAC
>NC_051409.1:39323379-39323760 GCF_015228065.2 Penaeus monodon | reverse complement strand
GGTGGTGGTGAGGGAGAGAGATGGATAGATGGATGGATGCAAAGGGAAACAATGAAAGATAAAGAGAGAAAGAAAGAGAGAATGAAAGTGTACACAGAAGCACGTACGAGTCCGTGTTCGTGTGCACTATATGTATGCGTGAGAGAGTCCACGTATGCGCCCCCAACCCCCCTTAAAAAAAAGCAATGCGGCCACACACAGCCACACAAAGAAAGGGTTAAGCCAGATTTCGGGCCGGGACACGGGACACGACGCCGAGAAACAGGACATCCGGCGTCCGCGCGAATCTTCGATGAGGACACCCAGCGCAGCGCCGGGGCCTTGGGCGCGTTTCTGCCGCTTGCCTGTCCAGACCTCCGGGTGGGGCGGCCCTCGAGGGAA
>NC_051409.1:39323010-39323236 GCF_015228065.2 Penaeus monodon | reverse complement strand
ATCTTACTCCCATGACGCTGAACGATACATATGCCGGGTGTTTAGAGGGGGAGGGGAGGAAGATAAGGAAGAGGAGGAGGGCGGAAAGAGAAAGGGAAGTGGGAAGCAAGGCAGCAGAAGCTAGAGGGGCCACAGGTGGGGAGGGAAGTAAATACAGATGTTGAAGGTCGAGGAAAAGAGAAAAAGAGGAAGAGAGGAGACGGGGGAGGGGCAGGAGGAAGCTAGA
>NC_051409.1:39322873-39322966 GCF_015228065.2 Penaeus monodon | reverse complement strand
CCAGCTGCACCTCTCGGCGATATTACAGACTGAGATAGATATAGATATACGCAGACGTACAGAGACAAAGTGTCAACAGCTGAGTTCATCGAA
>NC_051409.1:39322431-39322819 GCF_015228065.2 Penaeus monodon | reverse complement strand
TTTTGACATTCCTGATGACATCATACATCTTGCATTCGCAAATGTGTGTCCGCGAGTCACCAACGGACTAATACACTCTGCGCTGGAGAAGGGGGGGGGGGTACAAAAGAGATGTGAAAGGAGGAGAAAATAAGTGCGGGACGGAGAGAGACAATGCACAGCAACGGCGACAAAAGCCTCAAAGCATCAAAAGACAATCGACAGACGTGCAGTGGCACAGGCGAAAGAGGAAACAAGTTAAAGATAAGGGGAGAAGAAAGAGCATAGCAAAGCAGAAAGCGGGGAGAAGAAAGACGAGAAGAGGAGAGGACGAAAAGAGCAAATGAAGAGAGGGGTTGAAGGGAAAAGAAGGGGAGAGAGAGAGAGAAGACAGGAAAGTGGAGAGTGT
>NC_051409.1:39322054-39322162 GCF_015228065.2 Penaeus monodon | reverse complement strand
TGGAGGGGAAGTCCGAACAGTGCGAACGAGTTAGTGTGAAAATATCGACCCACGAACCGCCGCCGTTGTATTTTCCATTGTGTCGCTGCGATTACTTAGCTTTCGGCG
>NC_051409.1:39321675-39321750 GCF_015228065.2 Penaeus monodon | reverse complement strand
ACCCAAGTGTACCAAACAGCCACGTACAGAGCGAGTACAGTACACACAAATCCATCACGATGTAAGCTCTCCCCT
>NC_051409.1:39321508-39321583 GCF_015228065.2 Penaeus monodon | reverse complement strand
CTGCATGAGAAATGGGGGGGGGGGAACTTCTTCCTTCCTTCAACAAGTTGACATTTTCTTTACTCCCTCTTCGAG
>NC_051409.1:39321090-39321194 GCF_015228065.2 Penaeus monodon | reverse complement strand
CCCTGACCCGTGCTTCGCCTCTTCTTCCGAATACTCGCGACCCAATGTTTGTTTATCCAATCTCTTGCGTTTTGGCGACATCTGCGACCGTTCCTTTGTCACGG
>NC_051409.1:39320846-39320946 GCF_015228065.2 Penaeus monodon | reverse complement strand
AACCCCACAGCGAGGACAAGTAGCACCTCCACTACTAATTCTGCCCCCCCCCCCCTCCCTCAATATCCCCGCGGCAACCTCGCGTACCTAATCTTCCACC
>NC_051409.1:39320712-39320811 GCF_015228065.2 Penaeus monodon | reverse complement strand
TTCTCACCCCAGCTATCAACTGTCTACTTCACTACACTCCTGCTTTGCTTTCATTCGCTCTGCTAACCGAGGGATTGGAGCTTCGATTTCTCCCTTTCC
>NC_051409.1:39320070-39320418 GCF_015228065.2 Penaeus monodon | reverse complement strand
GCCTCCCAGACCCGCGGAGGCATTGTCCAGCGTCCTCCTGTCAACCTGACTGACAGATCTGGTTAATCTCGCCTGCTAATTTCTCCATCGCCAGTCTAACCCCCACCCCCTTCTTCCTTCCCTCACCTCCTCCCCCACACCCTCCCCCTTCTCCCGCCTCCCTTCCCTCACCTCTTCCCCCACACCCTCCCCCTTCTCTCTCACCCTTCCCTCCCTCCCTCCCTCCCTCCCTCCCTTCTTGCTCTCCCCCCTCCCTCCCCCAGAGCATTACCGGAATCCCGGCTTTCCTTAAAACAAACAAAATCATTCGTTTTAACAACCAGATGACCGAGGTTGTTAATAATGGAA
>NC_051409.1:39319946-39320033 GCF_015228065.2 Penaeus monodon | reverse complement strand
CTATAAAAGGACAAATAAAGAAAAGCACACATTCCTAAATGTCAAGTAGAAGTCTTACAAAAATCACATCTGAATACCCGCGCGCGT
>NC_051409.1:39318827-39319227 GCF_015228065.2 Penaeus monodon | reverse complement strand
GAGGGGAGGGGAAATAAAACAAACAATCAGAATAAAGCAAAAAGTACGAACGGATCGATCGCATGCAACTAAACAGAAAAAATACATAACCGTCACAACGACAATATTTCCCTCTCACCCCCCCTCCCCCTCCTCTCCCCCACTCACAAGACTACCTCCCCCGTCACCCCCTCCCCCCAAGCCTCTCCCCTTTCCCCTCGTCACGATCGTGGGTGGCATTTTTTCCCATCTTTTTTTCCTTTTTTTCTCTATTCGCTTTTTTATTATAAATGTCTTCCCCCCCCCCTAGGCGGCACCTCCCGCTGCCTCGCCCTCAAAATGACACCACACGCACGTACACCTCAACAGAGACATCCTTATACACGGATACAGACGCGCGCGCGCACGTACATCGACAGGC
>NC_051409.1:39318506-39318620 GCF_015228065.2 Penaeus monodon | reverse complement strand
TTTTTAAGCTCCGCGGAGCATGGAAGGCGAGCGACCTTTGTCTGATGTGTGGGCGGATTGGGGGGGGGGGGCTGTTTCCACATGGGGGGAGAAGGGGGAAGGGGGGAGGGGGAG
>NC_051409.1:39318036-39318132 GCF_015228065.2 Penaeus monodon | reverse complement strand
CTCGGAACCCTCCCGAACACTCCACAGCTATCGAGCTCTCGCGGCGGCGGCGACAGCGAAGGGAACCGCTTCTACTAAAGACGGACAGCGCTCGTC
>NC_051409.1:39317853-39317941 GCF_015228065.2 Penaeus monodon | reverse complement strand
TGCACGAGTAAACATTACTTACGTCGCCCAAGGCTTCCATTTTAAGCACAACTACGACGATACAACAAGAACAACTACACGTTCGATT
>NC_051409.1:39317689-39317827 GCF_015228065.2 Penaeus monodon | reverse complement strand
CAGGCCACTCCCAGCTGACAATCTGTGAAAACAAGCAATATGGGGATTTTTAAATGCTCCTTCATCTGCCTTCGCTCTTCAATTTTCGCGTTTCCCCTTCATCACACTTCGCTTGTGCTGTCTCTCTTGAATGCCGCA
>NC_051409.1:39317452-39317636 GCF_015228065.2 Penaeus monodon | reverse complement strand
TACGCTTATTGCTAGTTAGCTTTCATTTCACCCCCCCCCCCTTTCTTTTTTCGCTAACTTTCCTCCTCTTTTCACCCTCTCCCTCCTCCCTTCTCCAACAACTCCATCTCCCCTTTGCCTTTACTCTTGCTTCATTCCTCCCACCCTCCCCTCCCCTCCCCTCTTTCACCCCAACACAACCAAT
>NC_051409.1:39317060-39317393 GCF_015228065.2 Penaeus monodon | reverse complement strand
TCCTCCCCTTTCTCCCTCTCTCATCCTTACCCTTAACACCCTCATCCTACCCCCATACCCCCAACCCTCACCCTACCCCCATACCCCCATCCCTCACCCTACCCCCATCCCTCACCCTACCCCCATACCCCCAACCCTCACCCTACCCCCACCTCCCCTCCTCCCCTCGACTGCGGAATTACTAGCTCCCCTCACTAATAAATCATGACTAGCCCCCCCCCCCGCTACCCTCCCCCCAAACCAACAATAAACTAGCCCGGCGAACTCCACTCCGGCGGAATCACTCGGAGGGGAGTTAAAAGCGTGTAGGGGGGGGGTAGAGAGAGAGGGGAA
>NC_051409.1:39315714-39315895 GCF_015228065.2 Penaeus monodon | reverse complement strand
TGAGGCAGGAAGGAGAGGGGGGACGGGAGGGGGTGTACGAGAAATCAATGATTCGAGGGGGGAGGGGGGGGGCGCAGCTGTCGGCCTGAGCGCGCACGTGCGACCGCGGAAGGGAGGCGGGCTGCCCGCTCTCGCCTCCTCCCTTCCGCCGCGGCCTCGATGCGCGCGATACGAAGGAGGG
>NC_051409.1:39314809-39315305 GCF_015228065.2 Penaeus monodon | reverse complement strand
GAGTTCTATTTAAGAAAAAAATAAACCTTGCAATCTTCAATGAGACATGTATCTAATAATAGCAAAAACGAAAAAAGACGCAAACAGGACGGATATTCTACAAACCTCATTAGCATGACCTGAAACAAATTTGACCCCCCCCCCACCTTTTCCCTTCCTCTCCCTCCCATGCCAACCAAATAAATAATTACCCCCCCCCCCACCTATCCTCCCTGTAAAGCAGAATGACCTTCCCCCATCCCTTACCCCCCCTGCCACAAAAAGCAGGTCACCCAGGTCACAGGTCATCCTCGCAGAACCTACCTGGCCGTCACAGAGATGAATCCCTTGGTAGGATGAATATAATTGAAAAAGTAGCCTTTATCCGCCACTTCCTGTTCTGGGAAATTCATACGTACGTACGTTGACGAGCACGCACGCACGCACAGATTTTTGCACAGACAATCCCGTAAACATCACAGTAACGAAATGAAAATTAATTTAAAGAAAATACCGT
>NC_051409.1:39314236-39314771 GCF_015228065.2 Penaeus monodon | reverse complement strand
AATATACCCACCAACTTCAACCCTATAAGCCCTGCCCTACGGCGCATGCAAACCTCGACAGGAAGTCGAGTATCAGCCGAGAACTCGAGTATTCCCCGTGTAGTTTTCCGACCGTGATTATTCGGAAAGCGATTCCAATAACGATGGCAGACAAGGAAAAAGGCAAGCAAGCTAATGGCTGAGGAGGATTGCAATGGCCCTGCCGGCGAAGACAAGCAGTAATCATGACTTGAAAAACTACGAAAAAACAATAACGGTATACAGGAAAGAAAAAGCGATACTTGACTAGCAATGAAAAATAACAAGAAACAATGACAATACCTAGCAACAAATTATTAACAACAACATTATCATTACCAATAAATACTCAATGGTAACACCCTTAACAAAAACAAAGAAAAAAAAACACTAAAAAGAAGCAACTGCGACTGGCAAATAAAATGACAACTCGTGTTAATATTACAATCTAAAGCGCAGATTGCTCCACTCCAGAGATTCCGTCCGTCAGTCGGAGGCTCGCAAAACCAGCAGTTGT
>NC_051409.1:39313425-39313948 GCF_015228065.2 Penaeus monodon | reverse complement strand
GACCAACCCAGCCGCAATCTGGCGCGCCGGGTCAAAGGGCTTAGACGAGCCGAGGTCAGGGTCAGGGCGAGGTCACCCGGACAAAAGATGAAAATCGCGCAAATCCATCTGTTCTCGACCTCTCGCCTCTCTTCCTCTCCCGCCCGCCTCCACGGGATGCTCTCCTAGGCTTTTCTGTTGATTTCGTTGCCTCTCATTTCCCTTATTCTTATTCTCCCCCTTTCGCTAATGACATCTCAGGTCGTGTTTTTGTGTCTTGTCTCGCCCCTGCGTATCATTTTTTTTACGTTTTCTATATTATTTATTTAAATTTTCGCTATCTGTGTCTCGCACTGACTGCAATTAAGATCTCTTGACTTCATGATAAAAAAAATCTTCCCAGTGCCAAATGCAACGATCAATAGCCACGTTACTTCGAAATCAAACATCAGCACGATAACAAGTACAAAAGGAAATGACGAAAAAGAAAACAAGTCTATATTAACCACCAAAGACAAAAACAAACCGTTCCGACCGTCCACCC
>NC_051409.1:39313113-39313376 GCF_015228065.2 Penaeus monodon | reverse complement strand
TGCGCAACACGAGTCGACGGGTTCTTCACACACCTGGCGGCCTAATGCTTATGCTAATCTCGCTCACCTAATTACCGTATTACCTACAATCACTCAATAGCAACCTTTCCCCTGCCTCCCCCCGTCTTCCCAGCCATCTCCTCACTCGCTCTTCCACGGGTAATAAGGTCAAAACATCCCGCTTAAGATCATAATTCATAGGATCAAATTCTATAGTGAGCGATTTATTACGCCAAACATCAATAGTTTTATTGTCCGACAAT
>NC_051409.1:39311803-39313008 GCF_015228065.2 Penaeus monodon | reverse complement strand
ATAAGAATAAATAATAAATAAATAATGGATAATAATATATAAAAAAAATAAAAATGAATAATAATTATATAATTAATAATAAAAAAAAAAAAAATATAAAAAAAATAAAAAAATAAAAATAAAATAATTATATAGATAATAAATAATTAAATATAATATAATATATAATAATAATAAAGAAATATAATAATAATTAAAATAAATAAAAATTTAAAATAAATAAATAGAATAATATATAAAATAAAAAATAATAAAAGATAATATATAATAATATATAAAGTAAAGGTATAATAATAATAAAATAAATAATAAAAATATAATAAAATATATAATAAATAATAAAATATATATAAATATATATATACAAATATAAAATATAATATTAAAAATATAATATAATTTTTTAATATATATAATTAAATATATAATATATTAAAAAATAATATAAAAAAAATATATATATATATATATATAAAATTTTAATTTTTTATATATTTAAAATTTTTTAAATATTTTAAAAAAATAATATAAAAAATATATAATATAAATATATAAATATATAAAATAATTTTATATTAAACATATATATAATAATAAATTTTTAAAAATATATAATAAATTTTTTTTAATAATATAAAATATAAAATAATAATAATATATATATATATCATATATAATATATATAATATAAAGTAAGATAATAATTAAAATTAGATTAATAACAAAAGACAAGAAATATATATATAAGAAGGATAGAAATTAAAAAATAAAATTAAATAATAAATAAAAATAAAAATATAAAAAAGTTATTAAATAAAAAAAAATAGAATATAATAAAAGAAAGTATATATATATAGAAATACAATGATATATAATTAAAAAAGAAGAAGAAAAGGAAAAAAAAAAGAAAGATAAAATAGAAAAGAATATAGAAAAATAAAAAAAAAAGATAAAAAGGATAGAATATAAAAGAAAATAAAAGATAAATAAGAAAATAAATGAAAAAGAAAAAGGGAAAGAAAAGAAAATAAAAAAAATATAAACTAATTATTAATAAAATATAATAATAATAATATAAATATAATATAAGTATAAATAAAATATAGATAAATAAAAAACAATAAAAAATAAATATAAAATAATAATAGATAAAAAAAAAAAAGAAAAACCCCCCCAAAAAAAAAAAAAATTTAAAAAAATTTTTT
>NC_051409.1:39311515-39311738 GCF_015228065.2 Penaeus monodon | reverse complement strand
TTTTAATTTAAAAAAAAAAAAATTTTTAAAAAAAAAAATTTTTTTTTAAAAATTAAAATTTTTAAAAAATATAAAAATTTTAAAAAAAAAAATCAAAAAAAAAAAAAAAAAAATTTTTTATTTAAAAAAAAAAATTTATAAAATAAAAAAAATTTTAAAATTAAAAAAAATTTTTTAAAAAAAATATAATTTAAAAAATTTTTTTTTTTTAATTAATTTTAAA
>NC_051409.1:39310790-39311025 GCF_015228065.2 Penaeus monodon | reverse complement strand
TAACGCACTACATATTCTATATTCTAGATTTGAAACAAACAAGGACACACAAATCTTTGATCCAAAGCAATGGATAAATTAAGAAAAGAAAAATCTAAAAAATAATCACAATAAAAAAGAGAAAAATACACAAAGTTAAGTTGTACACACACAAATACAAAATAAACTTGGACAAAAAAGCACAAACGATATATATATCCACTTTGAATATACCAAAAACCTGTATAAAATGAAG
>NC_051409.1:39310329-39310646 GCF_015228065.2 Penaeus monodon | reverse complement strand
TCGCAGGATACCCCCGCCCTCTTTCTATTCCCACTTCCCCCCGCTTATTGCCTCTTTTCTTTCCCACACTCGATTTATCTTCCGCCCATTTCCAAGTCCTCCTATTCCTCATTTTCCGCCATCTTCCCACCTTTATTCGTCCGCTCCGCCCCCCTTATCTTATCCATTTTCCCCAAGTCCCTATCATCGCACCATCTCCGATATTTCCCATTAGTCTCTCTTCTTAATCGTCCCCATGCCCTCTCCCCATTATCGCCCTCTCATCTTCCCTTCTCTTTATTCTTATGGTTTGTCTGGGGGCAAAACGTACACAAACT
>NC_051409.1:39309990-39310184 GCF_015228065.2 Penaeus monodon | reverse complement strand
TCATATTCCCTTTGCCGTTTTCAAAAAGCACCAACTGGAGTTGTTGGTTTCAATCTATCTCATCTATTATCTCTCTTTTTCTCTGTCCTCTGAAAAATAAACTCCGTCAACAAATAATTACCTTGTATAGATGGCTTAAAATGCCTATTAACACCCATCTCCTAACTCTACCTGCGGCCCCCCCCTATCTTCTT
>NC_051409.1:39309491-39309800 GCF_015228065.2 Penaeus monodon | reverse complement strand
TCACCATCTTTCCTAGAATCATCCTCTAGACCAATTTCCGGCAGCGTCCTTTAAAAAATAATATTAATAAAAATGAAACAAGGAATTGGCCTCATTTTTTGTTCCCTCCTTTTCTCTCTCAGCCCTTCATGGCGTATGAACCCTATCGCCATAGCAGAAAAATTGGCTACACAAAACGGTTTTATTATATTTGGGAAACCTGGGAGTGGGGAGGGGAGCTTGCCAGGAGCCGATTTCATGCGAATTAAATTCTTGATTATTTTTTAATACACACAGTATGTAAGCTCACACGCAAATACAAAAGCTAAG
>NC_051409.1:39309095-39309346 GCF_015228065.2 Penaeus monodon | reverse complement strand
TAATCTTAAATATCTCCGTTCGGAGCAGAACTGCAGCTGTGTGTGGGGGGGGGGCGAAGGGAGGAGGGGAGGGAAGGTGGATCGCACAGGCACCCGCTGTACTTCTTCGCAAGGACGGTGAGGAAATATCCAAATTTGCTTTCGCGTTATCTTTCAATTATTCACAATGACCAACCGGCATCTACTACGCCAAACGCATTCTCAGCCGGAGCGCCGAATCTCGAGCCAGCGAGAAGCAAACGCACGTTGTG
>NC_051409.1:39308679-39308879 GCF_015228065.2 Penaeus monodon | reverse complement strand
GTTCGTTCGAGCAAACGCACGGGAACAGCTGGTGAACACAGGCACACGATGGAATATCACCATCTGGCAGGCCGGGCCGTCTCGTGTCTCAGCTGGTGTTATTTATTATTGTGGCGTCCAGCACACGCCCGCTACTCAACCCATCGACCTCCGATACGCGGGGGTCGGCGGCGTCGACCGTGGGTGGGTGAGGGGGGGAT
>NC_051409.1:39308014-39308305 GCF_015228065.2 Penaeus monodon | reverse complement strand
GTAATTGTTATAGTAATGATAGCAGTAGAAGCTGCAGCAGTGGCGATAATAATAGCAATAAAAAAAAACTCAATAACAACAGCAATCTACCGACAAAGCATGCAAGGGAAAAAACTTCAGAACATCAATACCAATATCGTAATCAGCTCTCGTTCTTTCAGGAAGATCGATGTTCGGTCCCTTTTCCTGCTCTCACTTTCCACTTCGCAAAGAGTTGCTTCCCTCGCTCTCAATGGCCCTCTCTTCGCCCTTCCTTTCATTCCACTCTTTGATTTCCCTTTTATTCTACTG
>NC_051409.1:39307603-39307877 GCF_015228065.2 Penaeus monodon | reverse complement strand
CTCTTTCTTTAATTCCTCCTTTCCTCTTTCTCAAGAAACCATTTCGCCCATATTCTCGCCTTCATCCGTTTCCCTTCCTCCCTTCTCCTCTTCCTACGCTGCCGTGCGTCCCTCTTTAACATCGAGAACATCTTACGTATCACCAAAAAAATATAATTAATAAAAAATTATCAATAAAATATGTGCATAGATATAAAAAAAAAAAATAGTGAGGGAGAGAAAGACTATACTGGAAATGTCTCTGTCAATCTACCAAATGTTCACATAATTCACC
>NC_051409.1:39307378-39307566 GCF_015228065.2 Penaeus monodon | reverse complement strand
ATACACCCCCCCACTTCCTCTTACTACTTGCTTATCTTTAATGCGGCGAACCCAAACTTAGGTGCCATGATCTCTTGTACCGCGTCAGCCATGGCAGGTCTACCGCCTCCCCCCCCGCAGACCCCCCCCCCACACGAGAACGAAACCGTCTCACTTTTTACGGTAAATCTGCGAGGATTGCCTTCGCT
>NC_051409.1:39307093-39307289 GCF_015228065.2 Penaeus monodon | reverse complement strand
TAATTTTATCAAACCTTGCACTCGCTACTACTGCTAGACCAGGTTGCCAATGGCCTTCGAAAGCTGTTGTTCATCACGGACATACTTTCCCCATCTTCACCCCCCCCCCCTCTCCCCACACTTCCCTAAACGAACGATTTATCAAATCCTACGGACTCGTCATCTCCTCCATCCTCTAGCCTTCCTATTTCACAAG
>NC_051409.1:39306724-39306878 GCF_015228065.2 Penaeus monodon | reverse complement strand
ACCTGCCCTTCTCGTCTCCCTTTAAACCCCAAGGGGAAGGGGGATTATTTCCGTCCCGACTCATTCGCTCCGGCACAGTATGCTTACGTCACACTTGTCAAAACTCCCGAAGGGCGTAGAGGGTGAAGGGCGAGGTCCCTTGAACCCTGCCGCT
>NC_051409.1:39306293-39306676 GCF_015228065.2 Penaeus monodon | reverse complement strand
CGCGCCTAAACTTGAATAAACAAACGATATGAATAACACGCGCTTTGCCATAAATACATCAACGCCATCAAAAATAAAAGCAATACATAAACCAAATACAAAAATAAATATTTATCTGCTCATCCATCCTCATTCTCCTCATACCCCATTTCTTGCCTGCATTTGATCACAATCCTCTAACGCGTGGGTGTAGATAAATAATTCGCGGCATAATTCAAATGTAAACAGCCGAACTCTGTTGGTGTAATGCATCTCAAACACTCGTGCGTAATCTAATTATAAAAGCCTGTATACAAACACTAATCAATTTGCATACACTGTATATAATGCTATCCGAAAATAGGATGTATGGTCCTGTGTGACTACTACATACATACATACAT
>NC_051409.1:39305624-39306246 GCF_015228065.2 Penaeus monodon | reverse complement strand
AAGTATCGATTAAATAATAAACATGTAATAAATAAATATCAAAAACATACTTTTTAATAGACGATCGACTTTACCGTAAAAAAAGACTTGCCTCCACTTTAAGAGATGAACCAAAACAGGGATAGGCCTGAGGTAGCCCCCCCCCCCCCCGTCACCAAAGTACACCCCACCCACCCACGCCCGATTTTACTCTACCATTCCATCAATCCACTTGCTCCCACCGCCTGTGCCAACCACCCATACCCATATCCCACGCTCTTTCATGCACCCATTCACCCGCCCTCCCACCCACCCACCTTTAAACCCATCCTCACCAGCCCCACCCTCCCACCCACCCACCTTTAAACCCATCCTCACCAACCCACCCCGCCCGCCCGCCCACCTTTAAACCCATCCTCACCAACCCACCCGCCCGCCCGCACACCCACCTTTAAACCCATCCCCGCCCACCCACCCAGCCACCCATAACCAAATCAAGCCCGTCCACCTTCAATCACACCGCTCACTCTCCCACGCTCTCAGATCCACCCGCTTACCTTCTTCCTCATCCCCCCCCCCCACCGACCCTTTCCCACCAACTCGCCACTAACCTCCAAATCCATCTATGCCCTTTCGTCCCTCT
>NC_051409.1:39305449-39305547 GCF_015228065.2 Penaeus monodon | reverse complement strand
TCCCGCGCCCTCTCCCCCCGCGCCCTTAAAACCACGCCCTTAAATCCCACCCGCCTCCATACCCACCCACCCATCCATACCACCCTCACCCTCCCTCT
>NC_051409.1:39305255-39305388 GCF_015228065.2 Penaeus monodon | reverse complement strand
TGGCTGACCACACGCCTCATGACGCTTCCCATGACAAAAATCCATAGCGCCGGCCGTCAGCTGTCACGGAGCGCGGCCAGCGTAATAACGGACAGGAAATGCCAACTTTAGGGTCCGGGTCGCGGCGGGGGGC
>NC_051409.1:39304901-39304990 GCF_015228065.2 Penaeus monodon | reverse complement strand
TCTTGGAATCCTCAGGTCTCTCTCCTGGAGACGGTCAAGAAAGTGCGAGAATCAACCTTAAAATCCCACAGACAACTTAGAGGAAATGC
>NC_051409.1:39303968-39304831 GCF_015228065.2 Penaeus monodon | reverse complement strand
CAGGAGTAGAAATCAAAGGACGGATGAAATGCAACGAACTCTGCGGTTCAGCCTACGCCTGATTTCACATCCCCGGGCCTACGCGAAAGCCGTCGCTACCAAACGATATTTTCACAATGTTCCCTCTAACGCCGTTCAAAAAATTACATAAATTTCAATATAATATGAAGGTAAAAAATTCCATTTATAAGCGGGAAAAAAATCAACCCGCTCATCCCCAGATAATACAAGACACAACAAAGCAACTACAAAAAACAATACGTATTATTAAACACGAAGAAACTGCTACATCATCTATCTATCCATCTATTACCACCACTTCATCAATTCTCCACTCCCCGCCGTTCGTTTTTCCTTCCCCCCCCCCTTCCCCCGGCCAATTACATTCCACTCATCCCCACAAAATCAATAGCCCCGCGCCCCAATCTACCCTTCGATCTGCCATCCCGACCCAAAACGTTCGCGCCAGAAACGTTTGCATGTCGGACAGATCCCGTCCACATGTCACCCATCTGCACGGCCGCGGCGCAGACAAATGGCCAAGCGGGAGACACCATACTGGCCGCACGGCGCAGCATATGACACCGTACGACACGGGGAACAGAAAATATTTCGAGGATGAGAGAAAGGATGCAAGGGGGATAGGAGAAGGGGGGGGGGAAGAACAGAGGAAAAGGACTGAGTGAGGGGGAAAGAACAGGCGGAGGAAGGGGGGGAGGGAATACGAAGAGAGAAGACCAGAGAAAATGACAAACCAAGGTAAGGGAACATAGAAGAGAGGAGACAAAACATAGGAAGAAAGAAACGGAAAATAAACGAAGGAGAGGGAAATAAAAAGATCAAAGTGGAAAAAATAAGTTTAT
>NC_051409.1:39303592-39303937 GCF_015228065.2 Penaeus monodon | reverse complement strand
TGAACATCAGGAAAACGCAAAGACAGGGAAGGGAATAAATGAGCAAAACTGTGGACAAAGGGAATGAGGAAAAGTAAAATCACATCAAAGAAAATGGCAAAGTGGAGGAAAACGGTAAAAGGAGAAAGGAGAAGAGGAAAACTTGCACAAAAAAGAGTGGCGAAAAGTAAAAAGTTTGACATGACAAGGAGGAAGGTGAAGGAAAGGTAAATAGAAAAGAACTTCAATATTTACAGAAGAGAAGAAAACGGGAAAAGAAGAAAGGACACCAAAACAAAGGTATAAAAATCTGTTTCTTCCGTCGAGCCACAAAGGAACCGGTAGGCAGACCGACCGACAGATGAT
>NC_051409.1:39302772-39303261 GCF_015228065.2 Penaeus monodon | reverse complement strand
CACAAGATAAACCAAGTGAGAAAAGAATTCCTAAGGGAGAGGAGAGAGAGGGGGGGATGAGGGAGGGAGGAGAGGAGAGAGAGGAGGGGAGAGGGAGAGAGGAGGGGAGAGGAGAGGAGAGAGGGGAGAGGAGAGCGGAGAGCGAGAGCGAGAGGGATAGGCGAGGCAGGAGGAAAGAGGAGAAAGGGGGGTCGCCGCGAAGGGGAATCGGGGGAGGGGAAAGGACAGGGGACGGCTGGGATGAGGCGAGGCTCGCGCGCGCGCCAAACGCTGTGCTCCGCCGTCGCGTCAGGTGGACTGGGGAGGTGGGGCGGTTGTCGTCATGTTACTTGTGTCGCGACTTTGCAGTGTGAGTGTGCAAGGTGCAGGTGGTGCGTGATTAGTAGATGCAGCCTGGGGAGATGTTAGTGTCGGATCGGGAGTCAGCAGAGGTGGCAGCGGGAGGGCAGATCAGCAGACGCGAGAGGGATTAAGGGGATCATTAGCTTT
>NC_051409.1:39302222-39302354 GCF_015228065.2 Penaeus monodon | reverse complement strand
GATAGCGAGGCACAAAGAAATAGAGAAAAACGGGGGTCGCCGTCGAAAGAAATCCAGAAAGGACACGGAACCCGGCTGTTCATCCCCGCCCGCCGAGGCTCTCGCGCGCCCGCGCCCTCAAATCGCTGTCGC
>NC_051409.1:39301786-39302000 GCF_015228065.2 Penaeus monodon | reverse complement strand
AGCAAACCTGATGATTTATGATAATTTATTTTGCCAAGATCACCGAACATCCAAAAACAGAATACAAGAATATCAAGAGAAAATTACTACGGAGTACAAGAATATCAACAAAAAATATTAACAACTGCCTTTAACCAACCAAAAATGAACAACCACTTTTGAGTCCGAGTGGATTACGCATGGTCATTATTAGTACATTTGGAATCACTGTTAC
>NC_051409.1:39301373-39301741 GCF_015228065.2 Penaeus monodon | reverse complement strand
ACGCCGAATGTCCATAGCTACCTTGCTTATTACGTCACCTTAAGTAGTTTTATCTTGTACATCTGTGTGTCGGTTGTCCAGCGGTCTCGCCACTTTCCAAACAAACCGCGTAGACCATTATGCATTGAGCCGCGTAGACCATTATGCATTGGTACCAATGCTTTATTCATGAAACTAATGCTGATGAAAATTTATATCTGTTGTACTGGTCAAAATACACATGCACATGGCCAGGAAATGCAAACACAGGGTCCAAACACCTGTGCACATGTATACACACTCCCTCGCCCTTTTATGTTTACTCCCTTGCATTCTCTACCTCCCACCCTCTTTTGCCCACTCCGCTGTTCTCCCCTTCTTCATACCCA
>NC_051409.1:39301118-39301241 GCF_015228065.2 Penaeus monodon | reverse complement strand
TCCTTGTTTACACCTGGAATCTCATACCTGAGCGCGAGACAGCCACTCTGTATCCATCCCGTTTTCTTTATTGCTCGCACATTTGCATTCGCGGGCCAGAAAAAGAAAAGGAATGAGGATTCG
>NC_051409.1:39300726-39300870 GCF_015228065.2 Penaeus monodon | reverse complement strand
AGCGTGCCCGGCCGTGAGCCAAACCCACAAAAAACATTCCATAGAACGCAAAATCAAGTGCATTTTCCAACTTAAATACACCCAACAAAACAAGAAATTATACTTTCGTTGCATTCCGTTCTTACTTCTTGCCATTGCCTGCTT
>NC_051409.1:39300362-39300442 GCF_015228065.2 Penaeus monodon | reverse complement strand
AGAGCAGCGACGCGGGTCATTGCACCAGAACGAGTCTACTGATTGCTTATGCTAACAAGTTGTGTCCTCTAATTGCCAAT
>NC_051409.1:39300174-39300286 GCF_015228065.2 Penaeus monodon | reverse complement strand
AATGTCCATAAAATAAAGTCATTGATTAATCAAAAGATGAACCTACATAAATAAAAATAGTAAATGACAAAACGGGACTAAGAACAGTCACCAAGCGCCGTTCTAATACCTT
>NC_051409.1:39299922-39300137 GCF_015228065.2 Penaeus monodon | reverse complement strand
ACATAATTAAAAGGCAGATAACTATCAATGGCAATCAATCGCCGGGATTTACTCCTCAACCTTCACCCACCGATGCGAAACTCCTGTTCTTAATCCATTATATCTATAACCTATCCATCTACTTCTCCATCCACTTTTCCCATGTTCAATCCATCTCTGTTCCTCTCACCCATCCATTTCTATCTCCGTCCCTCGTCTCGTCTCCTCTCCACTCA
>NC_051409.1:39298871-39299848 GCF_015228065.2 Penaeus monodon | reverse complement strand
TTCCGTCCTACAATCCCTCTACCCATCCATCCCTCTATCCTGAACCTCCCTTTCTATTTCTCCTCTTTTCATCCCTCCCTCCCTACTTTATCCATCCCGTTATCCCCTTCTCTCTCCTATCTCCGTTTCTCTCCTCCACTCCTCCCTCCCTCCCACCGCCCTTCCCCTTCCCCCCTCCTCCTCCATCTATCCATCCATTTTCCTTCCTTCCCTCCTCCCTCCCCTCCACTCATCCATCCACTTCCTCCCTTCCATCCTCCCTTCCATCCATCCTTCCTTCCCCTCCCTCCCTCCCTACCCCCATCCCCCCCCGCCTGGCCCGGGCGCGTGCGAGTCCCGGGGCTCCAGCGCTGGTGATTGGCATTAGCGAGGGCGATGCCGGTGCGGGCACGAGGGGCGCCATCTGTGCGCCCTCCGCCCTCCTCCCCCTCTCTCCTCCCTTCTTCCCTCTGTCGCCCTCATTTCTCCTTCCCCTTGCTCTCTCCCCTCTTTCCTCTTCCACTCTCTTCACTGCTTTTCCTTCTTTCCTCTTCCACTCTCTTCACTGCTCTTCCCTCTTCTCTCCTCTCTACCTTCCCCCTATCTCCTTTTCCTCCCGCCCCCTTCCCGTCTCCTCTCACTACCGCCACCCCTCTCCTCCCTCCCTCCCTCCCTCCCTTCCTCCCCTCCCCTCCCCTCCCTCCCTCCCCTCCCCTCCCCTCGACCCGAATTCTCAGCACGGCATCCTCAGCTATTTGAGAATTTGCAATATGGCAACGTTGCCATTCCCTTGCAGATCAGGTCCAGACAGGGACGAGGGCAGGGCGAGTGCGATAATGATAATGATAACGATGATGCCAATTCCAGCGAGACTAAGTTATCCCAGTTGCAATCACCGTAATGCAATACGGCTGAGACAGCACGAGCCGCCCAACTACTGGTACTGCCAAGGCTAATACATCTCATACTCAAACGATTATCACCCTAATATATCAATT
>NC_051409.1:39298605-39298791 GCF_015228065.2 Penaeus monodon | reverse complement strand
GAGAGAAGAAAATGGTTGCATAACATTGAGAGCAACAAACAACGATAAAGAACGTAAGTAAATCAAGTCCCCCCCCCCCCCGCCGCCCTCCTCCAAAATATAAACCCAAATAAGACCAAGTCACCTCGGCCTCGACCAATAAAGGACCAACGCATTTAAATTCAGTACAATGCGGACGCGAACTTG
>NC_051409.1:39298189-39298343 GCF_015228065.2 Penaeus monodon | reverse complement strand
TCAAATCGCCCCCCCCCCAACAGTGAATTCAACACGGCCGTTAAATATGCCCGTCAACGCCTAAACATTCTCGTCCGCGCTGCCGTGTCGTCGCCATCAATCGTCAAGCATCAATCATCATTCTACCGAGGACGGGCAATTGCACAAGGAGCCG
>NC_051409.1:39297919-39298051 GCF_015228065.2 Penaeus monodon | reverse complement strand
CATTTTTTTTACAGAATGCACGTCAGCAATCGCCGCTCATCATGACTGCGAGACCCCCCCCACCTAGTTTACTTTTTTCCACTTTACACTCTTGATTGTTACTCTGCCTTTCCTCTCCATATCCTCTTTCAT
>NC_051409.1:39297621-39297795 GCF_015228065.2 Penaeus monodon | reverse complement strand
CGCGCGCGCGCTACATAAACAATTAAAAGGGCGAAGGCGTAAGACGCCGAACTCCAACCCGAATCATCCACCGTCGCCAAAGCGAGAAACCCGAAATTCTTTCAACTGTTAACACTCGCTTTTTCCAATATCTGCACTCCTGGTGACGCCGTGGAAAGAGAAAGTAACCACTGT
>NC_051409.1:39297105-39297188 GCF_015228065.2 Penaeus monodon | reverse complement strand
CCGTATGGGAAAAAACATACACTGGAGAAATCCCATCTCAAGTGACACTCCACCGCTTTGCTACTCCCACTTGATGATGACGA
>NC_051409.1:39296867-39296957 GCF_015228065.2 Penaeus monodon | reverse complement strand
TTACCCCTTTAATACCTGTTGACAATCCCGTTTTCTCTAATGCCAGGTCATATAACCTAATCCATCGATCTATCTCATCGCTTCAGCTCC
>NC_051409.1:39296597-39296776 GCF_015228065.2 Penaeus monodon | reverse complement strand
AATACCAGCGCTTACGACTTCCACACACATAAAAAATTAAAAGGTCAATATTTCAAGAGACTTTAACGACACAGATTGGGGGTCGAGTCGTAGGGGGGAGGGGGTATGGCAGGGGAGGACCCGTGTACCACGCCAAAACTCTACGGTGCGACAATGCCAGCTATCACTTACTCTCTGGC
>NC_051409.1:39292926-39293307 GCF_015228065.2 Penaeus monodon | reverse complement strand
CAACCTAACAACCAACTAACGTACTAGAAGAGATAACAAAGCTATAACCTTTTAATTGCTCTACATCATGATATAATATTAAACTAACCCCCTCCCCCCTTCGTATCATGAACTGCCCTGTGCAGGTCACTGGGAGTGTAAATTAATTATTTAACTGAACAACACGGCGGTCGACTCGCCGGATCGACGCCATGAATTAAAAACCTAACGAGCTTCCTTAAAAAAAAAGTCGGTGTTGCCTCTCGGGTGTCAATTATTCTTCTACCTAATCCACAAAATACTTCCTTTTTATATACATTTTTCACGAAGAAGCGACCGCCCTACTTCCGTGTCTAGCGCTCGCGTCCGTGATCAAGGTCGACATAACTACTGACTTTTTCC
>NC_051409.1:39292397-39292883 GCF_015228065.2 Penaeus monodon | reverse complement strand
GAAACTTCCTTAAAAGAAATAGACGGAAAAAAAAAAAAACATTGCTATCGTAAATTCGAAATTGAAATTTGGAAGAAACCATGCGACCGCCAGTAAAAAGAAGGACATCTTTACCAAATGATAGCAAACCTGTGTCAATACAAACGAAAGTAAAATCCAAAATCATTACAACTAAGTACAAATAGAAGTACAAACAAATTACGGTAATTTACTACAGTAATCAATGTTGTTTAATTGTTCCTTGGCGGCCATGCACATTTTTTCTTTTTTTTTTTCCCATCTGAACCTTGATTTTTTTTTTCTTAATGATTCTAATCACCTTCGGGGGGAAATCTAGCCTCTATCCCCCTCTCCCCTCCCTCCCACAACCCCAACTTCTCCCCCCTCCCACCAATCTCCCCAAATTGCACCCCGACGTCCATAACTACTAGTTCCCCTCCCTACCCCACTCCCCCTCCCCGGAACACACCCACACCCACCCAAGAC
>NC_051409.1:39291511-39291834 GCF_015228065.2 Penaeus monodon | reverse complement strand
GCCTTTCAGTATAGGATAACCTTTCTAGGGGAGACAAGAGGGGAACATACGGGATAAGGGAGAGGGAATGGGTAGGACACAGGGAGGTGAAGAGGGGGAGGAGAAGGAACACCAAAGGGAGGAGGGGAAACGATGGGAAAGAAGGGCGAGGGAAAAAGGGGGAGGGATAGAGAATGAACCTTCCTCCCTGCGCCCCCCCCCCCCTCAGCACATACACTGCACCCCTTCCCTTGCTATCTACTGACCGCATGCTGGAACTGATAATGACGGCACGATAAACCACATGGCGGTTAGTGGGTCAGTCGGGATAACACGCTACCATC
>NC_051409.1:39290813-39290895 GCF_015228065.2 Penaeus monodon | reverse complement strand
GCCGGTCTTGAGTCCTCTCCCCGCCCCCGCCCCCGCCCGTGCCTTCGGTCTTGAGCCTTCAATGAAGAGGCGAGCGGGCCAA
>NC_051409.1:39290440-39290772 GCF_015228065.2 Penaeus monodon | reverse complement strand
ACCAGCATCTCGGGACGAATTCGCTTCTCGTGCGTAGGTGATCCGGAAAGACACAGATATAGGCTGACAAAGAAACCGATAAATACAAAATATAAACATCAAAATACAGCAGATTAAGATACGGGTACAGTGAGAGAGAAAAAAGGAAAACAAAAGAAACGTACACAGCCCACGAAATCCCCCCCTCCCCCCCCCATTCTCTCCCTTCCCCACCGATGCCCCATCACGTTTAGCTGGACTCGCAAACACAGGCATGCAAAAGTCGACAGGTACTTGGCGATGAAACTCCTTAAGGAATTCAAGGTACGGCTAGGATTCGCCTTAGCAGACTC
>NC_051409.1:39289412-39289760 GCF_015228065.2 Penaeus monodon | reverse complement strand
TCCTTCGAAGGAATTTCAGACGTGCCTCGGCAGTGCGAATTCCTCGGCGCCGCTTGTTCCTTTTTGAGGCTGTTCTCCATGAGGTCGAAATCGTGCCATGGGAGCGGAAGAGGAAAAGGGAAGAGGATGCAGTGAAAGGAGAAGATGAAAGGGGGAAAAGAGGAAAAGGAAAGAAGATGCAGTGAAAAGAGAAAGGGGGGAGGAGAGGAAAGCGGATGAAAAGAGGTGAGAGAAAGGGAGGGAAAGGAAATAGGGGGAAGGGCAGAGAAAAGAGGGGGCAAAGAGTAAATGAGGGGGGGGGGGTAAAAAGGAAAACGCAAAAGTTGAGAGAACTGGGCAAACGGGGGA
>NC_051409.1:39288755-39288851 GCF_015228065.2 Penaeus monodon | reverse complement strand
GTCATTCTGATCTTAACGACCCTCACTTTGGTCATGGAACGACCCGCTCCTACATCCCTTTAACACGGTCATTGCATTGTGTAGAGAGAACAAAAA
>NC_051409.1:39288495-39288610 GCF_015228065.2 Penaeus monodon | reverse complement strand
CGGGAGATCATCACACTCCTTAAAGGGACGCAGAGCACAACCCCGAGGCGAAACGGCAGTCGCAAACAGGAGGCCGGCCACGGAGGCGCCCACACGCTAACGACACCAAAACAGA
>NC_051409.1:39287909-39288349 GCF_015228065.2 Penaeus monodon | reverse complement strand
GCTGGGTCTATTCTCTTCTACCCGCGTCCTGCGTCTCGTTGTTCTACGCCCAAGAGGGGCCAAGCGGAGCCAGGCCAAGAGGGGCCAAGCGGAGCCAGGCCAAGAGGGGCCAAGCGGAGCCAGGCCAAGAGGAGCCAAGTCAAGCCAAGCGAATCCAAACCCCAGTCAAGTCAAATCAAGCCAAGCCAAGCCCAGAGAAGCCAAAAATAAAGAAGACCCAAGCGAAACCAAGCCGACACAACTCAAGCAGACCCAAACGACGCCACAAGCCAAGCCAAGCAAACTAGCCGGAGATGACGACGACCCTCTCGCCCCGGGCCAGGGCGACCGCAAGCACGACTTTAACGCGGCCCCAACCGTCGACGGACGACCCACGGCTCCCACGCCCGCCGTCTGCTACTGCCGAGGTAAAGAGGACCTGCTCTTGCGCCCTCATCCCT
>NC_051409.1:39287589-39287754 GCF_015228065.2 Penaeus monodon | reverse complement strand
TAAAACAGAGAAGAAGAAACATCCAAAAACGTGCGCACTCATTCTCTCCTTTAACTTGTACGGACAAACGTGTACAGATACACAAGCACAGGGAAGGAGAAAGGCAAACTGGGGACGGCGGATAAACAAACGAAAGACACAAAGTAGAGGGAGGGAGGGAGGGGC
>NC_051409.1:39287376-39287472 GCF_015228065.2 Penaeus monodon | reverse complement strand
ATTGACAAGACACTTCTAGTGGGTCTTGCAATGTAACCTGCAACAAACAGCGCGAAACGTCGGCGTCTGCATCCCGTCTTGGGGTCCGGCTGCCAT
>NC_051409.1:39286534-39287330 GCF_015228065.2 Penaeus monodon | reverse complement strand
TCTCTTTCAAAGGCCGGAATGCCCACCGCGCGGAAACAGCCTACTAATGAAGAAAATCTCCCTCGCCCCTTCCTTGCCGTGCGCGCCATTTCATTATCTATTGTCAAGCCTTGAAGTTTATTACCAGCTGTCAGCGTCCGCTTGCTCCTCCGCCCGTCGCCGCCCCCGCAACCCTCACTCCCCAACTAGATAGTGTTTGTTATCAATAACAACTTTCCGGCCAGCTGCTGGCGTCGTCTCCCAGCGCCGCTTGGGGCCCGGCACCTCCAAATCCACCTCCACCACCACCTCGCCCCCCTTCGCATCCTTGGCTCCACCTCCACCACCACCTGGCCCTCCTTCGCATCCTTGGCTCCACCTCCACCACCACCTCGCCCCCCTTCGCATCCTTGGCTCCACCTCCACCACCACCTCGCCCCCCTTCGCATCCTTGGCTCCACCTCCACCACCACCTGGCCCTCCTTCGCATCCTTGGCTCCACCTCCACCACCACCTCGCCCCCTTCGCATCCTTGGCTCCACCTCCACCCCCAAACCTCGCCTCCTTCGCATCTTGGCTCCACCTCCACCACCACCTCGCCCTCCTTCGCATCCTTGGCTCCACCTCCACCACCACCTCGCCCCCCTTCGCATCCTTGGCTCCACCTCCACCACCACCTGGCCCTCCTTCGCATCCTTGGCTCCACCTCCACCACCACCTCTCCTTCGTCTCCACCACCACCATTTCCTCCTTTACCCCCACCCCCTACCGCTACCATTTCTTTACATGATACAGTTTTGTAAACAACAAACATATT
>NC_051409.1:39285733-39285945 GCF_015228065.2 Penaeus monodon | reverse complement strand
AAAAAGTTATTTATGATTGTCGTTCCGTTAACATCTTCCTCGGTCTGACATAGAGGCTTTAACAAACGCCCTCCAATCCGGATACCTTCTAAAACCTACAGCATGGCTTTCGTCACGGTTTGGTCAATCATCCCTTATAAAGGTTAGCGTGGTAATTACAATATGCATGAAATAAGATGAAAAGACAATAGGGGAAATCGCTACGTTCTCAA
>NC_051409.1:39285289-39285674 GCF_015228065.2 Penaeus monodon | reverse complement strand
AATTAATAAGCAGCGGCGGCTCCATTGCCACCTTCCCTTGCGACACCTCCGCGCGTGTCCTCCGTCCCCCTGAGCCGAGGCGCGCTTTACGACCCATAATTCTACCGTAAAGCCCGCCCTGGCTCTGCCCCTGACCTTTGACCTTGTGCGCGCGTCCCCGCAATACCTGGCACCACACGACCCGCTTCGGGATTCGCAAACGAACTCGATTCCGGCACCCTCAACCCGCCCTCAGGCATACATCACAACCCATTACAATGTCGAACAATGAATTTTGGTAAAGTTCACAGATCTCCATCAAAAATAAATACAGAATGTACTCAGGGCGTTCCTGGGATCGGACTTCCAATAACAACACAAACGTGCACGTCATTGCAACACTTCT
>NC_051409.1:39285072-39285249 GCF_015228065.2 Penaeus monodon | reverse complement strand
CATGAATTTTGCAAAAATCTGAAGAGCCAACTGACACAACAGCCATGCAAGGGTAGCCACGCCCACCCATGCCCCGGCCACGCGCAGACACGGGTCATGAAACACCTCAACCCCCCCCCCCCCCAAGGCCTACAAAACAGAATCCTTGCAACAGCTGAAAAAACCCTCTCCCAGCCG
>NC_051409.1:39284866-39285014 GCF_015228065.2 Penaeus monodon | reverse complement strand
GTCCAGCAACACCTCAAAAGCCCCTCCGTTTTGCCAACCCCAGGATATGACGCCCCCCCCCCCCCCCGGCTCTCCAGCTCTTCGTTAGTCCCTCGAGACATCGTTTTCCCCGAGTTTCGAGTTGTCGCCCAGTGATCCAAGAGTGAGT
>NC_051409.1:39284614-39284728 GCF_015228065.2 Penaeus monodon | reverse complement strand
AATCACAGAAAATGGCAACAGTAGCAGATTGATTAGAAAAGCATCCAGAGTCAATAAGAGCCACTGAAGAAAACCCAAACCGCCTTCTTTATAGCTTCATCTTTCCCGGTCCCG
>NC_051409.1:39284415-39284481 GCF_015228065.2 Penaeus monodon | reverse complement strand
TTCTTCAAAAAGAAATGAAGGTATGGCAGTGAGAGGGGGGGGGAGGGAGAACAAGAGGAGAAACAT
>NC_051409.1:39284019-39284159 GCF_015228065.2 Penaeus monodon | reverse complement strand
CGAGGGGTCCCCCAAGACAACAACTCGGCAGACCAACACTCACCCCGCCTCGACGCCGGTGCTGTTGCCTTGCATGCCGCTGTAACGAGAGAGAGATTGTTAGTCACACCACCCCCAAACATACTCACACGTTACAACGC
>NC_051409.1:39283771-39283905 GCF_015228065.2 Penaeus monodon | reverse complement strand
TCCGTCCCGGCGCTTCCACACCACCTTCGCCTCTGGTTCTGGCTCACAAGCGGACCCGCCGCCTGCTACCTCCTCCTGCTCCTGCTGGGAGGCAGTGGTGGTAGGTAGGGAGAAGCTCAAGGTTGTGCTTCGAA
>NC_051409.1:39283460-39283553 GCF_015228065.2 Penaeus monodon | reverse complement strand
CCGACGCTGGTGCCTTTCCCCCGCCTCGCGACCCTTCAGGGGAAGAGAACAAACACGATCCTCTTAGCAACACTGGACTCCACTCGCTGCTAA
>NC_051409.1:39282998-39283190 GCF_015228065.2 Penaeus monodon | reverse complement strand
TATCTACTGTTACTTCACCTGCTCCTCTTGACAGGTTGGAGACTGCTACGCCACACCTGCTCGAGAGGGTTAATGAGACGAGGCTGGCGTAGGCCTACTGTCACCACACCTGCCGTCCCGATATCTGCACTTCTAAAAAGATCACCTATGCCACTTCTGACACTTGCACTGAACATAATGAATTAAGACAAG
>NC_051409.1:39282648-39282805 GCF_015228065.2 Penaeus monodon | reverse complement strand
ATCTTGAAAGTGTAGTGAGCAGAAAATGGATGGGAAGTAGACGTGGGGGGGGGGGGGGTGCATACCCCAACACACGTTCCTTGCGAAATGGGGCAATGGTCACGGGGCTGCACACGGAAATTCGCGACGTTCAACCCGCGACGAAGCAAAATTTGTT
>NC_051409.1:39282136-39282434 GCF_015228065.2 Penaeus monodon | reverse complement strand
AATCAAACAAGAGGAATATAGACGATAAAAGGGGTGGAACTTTCACGAATGCCAGCAGCCGAACACTCATTAGACACTCAGTATGAAGCAACGGCGCGCTACACTTTCATCCCCCTTCCCCCCCACCCCCACACCATCATCAGTCATCACACTAACACAGAGAGACATATTTACCTAAATACTACCACACAAATACATTTTTTCCTAAAAAAAAATAACTTTTCTCTCAAGATGACGGCAGAGCAGCTTGGTATGAAAGTAAAAATAAAAATCGTAAACTTTTATGCCCGTGTCCCTT
>NC_051409.1:39281623-39281764 GCF_015228065.2 Penaeus monodon | reverse complement strand
CAATCATCCATAATGCAGCGGCGACGCAGGCCAAAAACCACTAAACTAAGGATCCGAATTGGCGAACGGCCGTATAAAAATGCCAGGAAATATTGTTAATGGAAGGCCGGCCCGCCCGCCGCCCGTGCGTCTTGCCGACCA
>NC_051409.1:39281066-39281150 GCF_015228065.2 Penaeus monodon | reverse complement strand
TTCCGCCCCTTGAACACTTCCTATTTCCCCTCCCTTAACTGCTTTACGAAAAAGGGATATGAAAGAGCGGGGGTAGAGATGATG
>NC_051409.1:39280661-39280750 GCF_015228065.2 Penaeus monodon | reverse complement strand
ACGAGAGAAATGAAAGGCCCTTAAAACATCAGATGGTAGAAAGAATGACAGAAAAAGCAAATATCAACGAAATATTCGAATCTCGCACT
>NC_051409.1:39280124-39280481 GCF_015228065.2 Penaeus monodon | reverse complement strand
GTCTTTTTCTACCCCCCCCCCCCACCACACACGACGAAATCTGTGTGGCCACTGCGGCCTTGACATACATTTTGCGCGCCTCATTGCCTCCCTCCTTTATTCATCCGCTGAATGGGAAGGGAAGTGGAAGAGGGGAGGTGGAAGAGGGGAGGTGGAAAAGGGGAAGTGGAAGAGGGGAGGTGGAAGAGGGGAGGTGAAAAGGGGAGGTGGAAGAGGGGAGATGAAAAGGGGAGGTGGAAGAGGGGAGGGGAGGTAAGGAAAGGGAAGAAAGGGAAGGGAATAGAGGTGAAGGAGGCAGAGAGGTGGGGGGGTTATGGGGGGAAGGTATGTAAAAGGAGGAGAGGGGAGGGAAGAATG
>NC_051409.1:39279931-39280078 GCF_015228065.2 Penaeus monodon | reverse complement strand
TGGGAGGACAGGGGTGGAGGAAGGAGGAAGGTGAAGCAGAGGAGGGAACTACCTCAAGCGTGTTCCACACCGCAACCTTGCAACCTTGCCATCTCTCCGGCCCCCACGCCCTTGAGCAGTCCCTTCCGAGCCCCGAAGGGCGTTCCA
>NC_051409.1:39279705-39279871 GCF_015228065.2 Penaeus monodon | reverse complement strand
GCAGAGACACGCAACCCAGGCATACGGCGGCGCTGCACAAACATTACAAACGATAATGCTCATGCAATGACAAAATGGCGAATGTGGCTTTATTCTACACTGCCTGCAAAGCCAAAGTGTCAACCAAAACAAAATGGCACCGGATGTAAACATAATCGCACGCAAG
>NC_051409.1:39279458-39279647 GCF_015228065.2 Penaeus monodon | reverse complement strand
CTTTTATCGGGGGAAAAAATAGTACACACGAAACCCAAACATACTAAAAACGTATCTTTCGGGCCTGGAAGCGCGAGGGTATTCATGAACTCTTTACGGTTACGTGTTGACAACTTCATCGAGTTCCATTATTTATTCTCGCCCAACTACCACCTCTCTCCCAAGGCATGCATGTATATATATGCATTT
>NC_051409.1:39279198-39279414 GCF_015228065.2 Penaeus monodon | reverse complement strand
ATTTTCTCATTACTTCCATTAGCTTTTGTGTTCTTTGTCGATTGCCTATTCTCTGTTTGATTTTCCCCTTGGTCGCCTTGCGTTCTTTTGTTCAAAATACTTAGTTCTTTCTCTCCTTCTACAATTCCGTTTCCGATTCTTAAATTACTAGATTCCAAAATTCCCAATTTTCCTTTCCTTCTCCAGAAGTATTGCTGTGCTTAGTATCATGTACCT
>NC_051409.1:39278840-39278979 GCF_015228065.2 Penaeus monodon | reverse complement strand
ACATGACGCACTGGTTGCCATGGCGACCGAGCAACGCCACTCCAAGCCAAACAACGCAGCCGATACTTACTAGCCCGATACGGTGCTTCATCACGGGGAAAACGACTGTTATATGCACGCGCCGCAGGACCGGGTCTCG
>NC_051409.1:39278632-39278791 GCF_015228065.2 Penaeus monodon | reverse complement strand
GCTTCGGCAAGGGAGGAAAACATGCACGCCATGTACACACAGGCGTACACGCGGCCACGAGTTTTGCATAAATACGACATGAACCACCTTTGGATTTGACATTTCACAGCCCCAGAAGGGCAGTAAGCTTCCATTATGGAGACAATAGTTGCAACGTAG
>NC_051409.1:39278066-39278583 GCF_015228065.2 Penaeus monodon | reverse complement strand
TGCTAACGCTTCTCACATCTACATGATCATTACCGTCCCTCTTAATCATCACTACAGCCTTTTCGTGCACAACGTAACAGAACATGACTGACAGAGCGAAGGAAAACCCAGAAGCCACGCCAAACGCCGACCGAAGAAACCGATATACGAGTCTCATCGCTCGCAAAATCTCTACCCCCCCCCCCCACTTTCCTATCGCTTCCGTCCTCCTTCCCTTCCTTTTCCTCCTTCCCCATTCCCTTCCTTCCTTTTCCTCCTTTCCCATTCCCTTCCTTCCTTTTCCCTCCTTTCCCATGCCCTTCCATCCTCCTCCTCTTCCTTTTCCTCCTACCCCCTCCCTTTTCTTCCTTCCCCCTCCCTTCCCTCTCTTCCCTTCCCCTCCCCTATCCTTCCCCCTCTTGCCTCACGAAGTCGTTTTCCTCCCCCCCCCCTCCCCCCGTAAAACAATGAGTATTGACAACCGCATGTCCACATCTTGATAACGAAGTTTGCTAGACTTGGCAATACTGAGGCGCTA
>NC_051409.1:39277399-39277538 GCF_015228065.2 Penaeus monodon | reverse complement strand
TCAACACCCGCCCTGCCCTCACGAGCACCGAACGGCACCCAGAACACAGAACACCGTATCGTGTGCAAAATAAATGAAACCAAAATAATCCCTTTGCGCCCCCCCCCCCAAAAAAAAAAAAAATCTCAAATAATCATAT
>NC_051409.1:39277226-39277309 GCF_015228065.2 Penaeus monodon | reverse complement strand
TAACTTTCCTGCTATTACACGGTGCACCCGGAAGGACTAAAACACGCCCCTACGTGTACAAAGACGCACATGTGTGTGTGTGA
>NC_051409.1:39275820-39277170 GCF_015228065.2 Penaeus monodon | reverse complement strand
ATCAAGATGGAGAGGAACGGATGCGAGTGGTGAGCGGTGGAGCAGAAGAAATGGAAGGGTAAAATAGCCGAAGAGAAAGGGAAAGGGAAACGGAAAGGGGGAGCAGGAGAAAGAAGGGAAAGTAGCAGAAGGGGAAGGAAGGGGGAAGGGAGCAGGAGAAGGGGAAGGGAAGGGGAGGGCAACAGAAGGGGAAGTGAAAGGGAAGGGGGAAAGGAGCAGAAAGGGAAGGGAGCAGGAGAAGAGAAGAGAAGAGAAGAGAAGAGAAGAGAAGAGAAGAGAAGAGAAGAGAAGAGAAGAGAAGAGGAGCAGGAGAAGGGCAAGGGGAGGGAAGGGAGCAGGAGAAGGGCAAGGGGAGGGAAGGGAGCAGGAGAAGGGCAAGGGGAGGGAAGGGAGCAGGAGAAGGGCAAGGGGAGGGAAGGGAGCAGGAGAAGGGCAAGGAAGGGAAGGGGGAAGGGGAGGGAAGGGAGCAGGAGAAGGGAAGGGGGCAGGAGAAGGGCAAGGGGAGGAAGGGAGCAGGAGAAGGGCAAGGGGAGGGAAGGGAGCAGGAGAAGGGCAAGGGGGGGGAAGGGAGCAGGAGAAGGGCAAGGGGAGGGAAGGGAGCAGGAGAAGGGCAAGGGGAGGGAAGGGAGCAGGAGAAGGGCAAGGGGAGGGAAGGGAGCAGAAGCGCAAGGGAGGGAAGGGGCAGGAGAAGGGCAAAGGGAGGGAAGGGAGCAGGAGAAGGGGAAGGGGAGGGAAGGGAGCAGGAGAAGGGCAAGGGGAGGGAAGGGAGCAGGAGAAGGGCAAGGGGAGGGAAGGGGGCAGGAGAAGGGCAAGGGGAGGGAAGGGAGCAGGAGAAGGGCAAGGGGAGGGAAGGGGGCAGGAGAAGGGCAAGGGAGGGAAGGGAGCAGGAGAAGGGCAAGGGGAGGGAAGGGAGCAGGAGAAGGGCAAGGGAGGGAAGGGAGCAGGAGAAGGGCAAGGGCGAGGGAGGGGCAGGAGAAGGGCAAGGGGAGGGAGGGAGCAGGAGGGAAAGGGCAAGGGAGGGAAGGAGCAGAAGGGCAAGGGGGAGGTCAATATTCTCAACGACTCCCTGGACCAGCTTGAGGTATATTTAGAACGATATACGGCCAAGTCTGCTCGATACCAATGATGTTGCCGCACCGCGCGTACGGCTCGGAGTAACAAGCAGCAGGGAAGGAGGGAAGGAGGGAGGGAGGGAGGGAGGGTGGGGGAGGGGAGAAAGGGAGGGAAGGGAGGGAGGGAGGGAGGAAGGGAGGGAGAGGGGGGAGGGAGCAAGGGAGGGATAGGAGGAGAAAGGGAGGAGAGGGAGGAGGAGAGGGAGGGAGGAGGGAGGGAGGAGGGAAAGGAGGGAGG
>NC_051409.1:39274659-39274879 GCF_015228065.2 Penaeus monodon | reverse complement strand
AATCGCCCGCCGCTTCTTGGCCGCTCAGAAGCTTCTAGAGAAATAAAAACATTGTGCAAGGCGAGTGATTATCTTTTTTTTTTTCTTTTTCGTTCCCACTGTCTCATTTTCTCTCGTTATTTCTCGACATTTCTAGCTTCACCTCTCTTCAAGTGGTCGTGTTTTTAGTGTAAGAAGATTTACATATACATTTGTTTGTGTGTGTGTGTTTTCGCTGCAA
>NC_051409.1:39274178-39274427 GCF_015228065.2 Penaeus monodon | reverse complement strand
ATCAACCGTTGACTAACCGACAACCCCTCCCCCCCACACACAAAATCCCAGCCATACCCCACCAAACCCCCCCCCCCACGAACCCCGCCCCACTAATCCCCACGCCCATCCCCCTAGGCCACCGTGCGTGCGTGTCCGACATACATCTTGCCCGGCGAGTGGGCGATGCCGGCAAGCACGCCCAAGTGTAAACAGGAGCGTAAACATAGCGGCCGAGACAATGAGCTCCGTCTCAAGGGAGAGAGAGAA
>NC_051409.1:39273705-39274132 GCF_015228065.2 Penaeus monodon | reverse complement strand
CTTAGGGCACACGACCGAGGCGAGGTCAGAGACAGGTTCAGTTGAGATAAGGTCACAGGGGCATGGCTCGTTTGTTCTAGGTAAGTACCCAGCGAGAGGAGGAGATGGGGTCAAAACAGGGCATCAGGCGGGGCCAGAGGTACGGCCAGTTCAAAGTTGACAATTCAGAGACAGGGTTATCCTGGGTCAGACATGGGGGGGTCACCTATGAGAAAGGTGGGTGAAGGGAGTGAGTGAGAAATAGCAAACTGAGTGAGAAGCAAAAAAACAACGAAAAAAGAAAGCTAACGAGAAGACGAGAAAAAAATCCAAGCAAGGGAAAGCTTACCGGCGGATGTATTAACAAGTGGGGAGTGGAAAGTGGAGTGGGGGGAGGGGGCGCAATGGTCGAATCGTGTCGCCGAGCGGAGATGAGGGGAGAGCGGGG
>NC_051409.1:39272880-39272964 GCF_015228065.2 Penaeus monodon | reverse complement strand
CAGGCCTGGAGGGGAGACACTGCAAAGGCTGCATCTGAGGGGACTGTAGGTCGAGGAGAAGGCTCAGCCTCGGGCTAAGGCGGG
>NC_051409.1:39272419-39272537 GCF_015228065.2 Penaeus monodon | reverse complement strand
ATGGGGATTCTACGACGGAACCAGGGATACCGATTTTTTTAAAGAGGGGAAAGGAAAGAAGGCAAGAAGCTCCGGACGAAAAGTAAAGGCGACGCCGATAGGGGGAATAAAGACCTCT
>NC_051409.1:39272178-39272371 GCF_015228065.2 Penaeus monodon | reverse complement strand
GATCCCCCCCCCTTTCCTTTCCTTCCCCCGGTCACGCCGAAATTAATTAACTACTCCGCCAACACTTTTCCAAAGCCTTATTAACCGCTGCTCGTTTATTTATTCGTCTATACAGATTTCAATCAACTTCTTTATCTCCCTCTTCCCCTGAGCCCAGGTGAAAAAGGCGGAGGGGGAAATAAGGATAACGATG
>NC_051409.1:39271460-39271576 GCF_015228065.2 Penaeus monodon | reverse complement strand
TAAACGGATGAAGTCAAATGCGTTAGAAAGGAGGAGGTAAAGAGGTGGAGGGGGGGGGGAGATAGCAAGGTGAAACGAACTATAGTTATGGGAGGGGAAGGGTTGAGGGGGGAGTG
>NC_051409.1:39271034-39271421 GCF_015228065.2 Penaeus monodon | reverse complement strand
AGGGTAGAGGCATCTTAAAGATCTCGCACAAGCAGACAACCCTCATCACCAACATGAAAGAAATGCCAACAACCCTCTCCCTCTCATCACCTCCCCCCCTCTTCCTTGTTTCCATGTTTCCCCGTCTCCTTCCTCCCTCCTCCACACACCATCTCGACGCCGAAGACCTAGCGACGCCAAGAAAAAATAAAATAAAATAAAACTGGAAAGAGCAGAGAAGGAGCAGCGGCCGAGTCTGGGAGGCGGAGGCGGCAAGACCCTCCTCCTCCTGAACAAGGTTATGGCCGCGTTCAAGACTCCCTACCAAAGGCTTTCCAAGACTCGAGTACAACCACAGCCGCCGTCAATCCTTTCTTAGGCTTTGCCTCTTGCCTTTCCCTCCATCCT
>NC_051409.1:39270564-39270924 GCF_015228065.2 Penaeus monodon | reverse complement strand
CTTCCCCATGCCATTTAGACATTTCTCTTTCTCATTTTCTTTCCCTTCCCATATCCGTTTCGGTTCCCATTGCTAGGTCTCTTCTCCTTCCCCTTCTGATTCTCGTTTCCCATTCTACCTCTCTCCCTTTTCCTTCCCTTCAAGTATTATCACTTCCTACCTCTTCCCCTTCCTCATCCCCATTCCGATTCTACTCTCTTTCCCCTTTTCATTCCCTTCCAGTATCAATATTCCTTCCTTATCTCCTTCCTGATTCCCCTTCTTGTACCTGGTTTTAGCCCCCCCCCCCCCCGAAAAACACCTACATCAAAAAGCGAAAAATTAATCCATTTACCAAGAAAGCTCCATCTACAGCAATGG
>NC_051409.1:39270184-39270283 GCF_015228065.2 Penaeus monodon | reverse complement strand
TGGGGGGGGGGGGCATTAAGAAGCTGGAAATGCAAGAGATCCCTCACGAGTGCCATTCTGCCGACCGGAAATAGAGTTGTTGTCGGAGAGATGTTGCAA
>NC_051409.1:39269766-39269894 GCF_015228065.2 Penaeus monodon | reverse complement strand
AAGCACATATAAAAGAGAAACGACAGGAGTAAGTGGCAGTGACGCCGAGGATAAATGATGATTCCGAATGATGACTGATGAAAAGGAAGAGGGAGAGAGCACTAGTCTTACGCTGTCATCATGACACA
>NC_051409.1:39268954-39269295 GCF_015228065.2 Penaeus monodon | reverse complement strand
TCAGATTTAGAGGACACAACCAATGATCCGCATAAAACAAGCCACGGTTCTCGGAAAGACGATGATGATAAAAAAAAGACGAACAAGAAAAAGACAACGAAGAAGAAGCAGCAACTGCAAGAACACGAAAAGCACAAACAACCAGAGAAAGACGAAAACGAAGAAACAGCAGCAATACAGACGACGATTAAGAAGAAGTATCCACAGCAATATTAAGACAAAGAAGACAGGGTAGCAGTATGGCGACAACGGAGACGAGAACGAAGCGAAATGAAGAACAGGAAGGAGGACCCGATGAAACACCAGCGAGCGACAGAAGAGAATAAAGAAAGCCTTTAAAA
>NC_051409.1:39268826-39268920 GCF_015228065.2 Penaeus monodon | reverse complement strand
GAGGGAAACACCCAGGAAACGAGAGACGAACCGAAACAACACAACCGCGAGGAAGACAAAAACAAAACACAACACGAAGCAGCAGCAGCAGTAA
>NC_051409.1:39268582-39268756 GCF_015228065.2 Penaeus monodon | reverse complement strand
AAAAAAAACAGGGGCGTCGTAAAGGCCAGCGCGGGCGGGGAAATGTGGGCAAAAGTGGCGGCGCCGGCCCGCGCTCCCTCTGGCGCCAGCCCTCGACCGCGCTCGTCCCGCCCGCCCTGGCTGGCTCCCTGGCTCTCGGGCTCGCTCCAAGCCTAGCCAACTTCGCCAGCGCCG
>NC_051409.1:39268403-39268533 GCF_015228065.2 Penaeus monodon | reverse complement strand
CAGCCGCCGCCAGCCATGTCTCCAGTCGCAGACAAGATACAACCACAGCCGCCTTCACTAATACAATGTACATCTACATTATCGTCAATGTAAGCAAGCAGAACACATCCATATCAACTGTGCAAAATGT
>NC_051409.1:39268257-39268376 GCF_015228065.2 Penaeus monodon | reverse complement strand
TTGTGTAATGACCCTAAAAAATGAAATAGTGCAATAGCACTAAAAATTTAAATTCCGAAGCACGTGCACGCCTTCTTTCATTACCCAAGGGCTTATCCACCACACACTTTGTAACAAAC
>NC_051409.1:39268083-39268154 GCF_015228065.2 Penaeus monodon | reverse complement strand
CAATTAACTACAATAAAACAAGGACACAAAAAAAATGCAACCGACCTCTAGTTGCAACCCCTCCCTCCCCT
>NC_051409.1:39267880-39268043 GCF_015228065.2 Penaeus monodon | reverse complement strand
TTCCGGACACAGAGGCACAGTGCCATACGATGCAGCCCCGCCGTCCGTAGCATGGCACTAACTTCGCCGCACGCATTGATCAAAGCAACGGCCCATCGCGTCTCCCGTCTCTCGTGTCCGTCGCCACACCAACAGACGACCCATCAACAAGCGACACGAGACG
>NC_051409.1:39267262-39267485 GCF_015228065.2 Penaeus monodon | reverse complement strand
ACCCACGCAATATTGCAACAGATACAAAACGCAGACGAAGCCTCCGTCCCCGTCAGCCCTCCGCTGCATATGCAAGATGCAAAGCCCGCGCATTCACGGAGATCACGGCTATGCACTGGCACCGCCCACCGGACAGGCACCACAAACACGGCCGGCGGCATGGATGGGCGGAGGGCAAACAAGGAATTATGGCTGATGGCGCTCGCGCTGTCCTCTCGCTCGG
>NC_051409.1:39266871-39267189 GCF_015228065.2 Penaeus monodon | reverse complement strand
AACTCAACTCACTACTACTCCTTTTCCATCCCTCTCTCATTTCCCCTGTTCCTCTCCTTTCTCCCACGCGAAGTCCCCCGCCGTTTCGTAAATCAAAATAAGCAACAGAAAAAATCTCAACCGCGAAAGAAAACGGATATAAATAAATAAATAATTAATTGCATTAAAGTAACACGAACCGCAGCGTGATATCGAGCATGCTACTGTTGACACTGACCCGGAGCTGGACGGCCGGGCAGCCCGCCTCTCCTGCCTCGGCTCCCCGCCCAGGCAGGGCCTAGTGGCACGACACCTCCCACACACACGTACTTGTACCCC
>NC_051409.1:39266720-39266789 GCF_015228065.2 Penaeus monodon | reverse complement strand
CTCGGGTTCTAGGGATTTAGGAGAAAGAACGCTGGGAAGCCAAATAACACCAGAAAAAAAAGTGGCAAG
>NC_051409.1:39266374-39266629 GCF_015228065.2 Penaeus monodon | reverse complement strand
GTTAAATACACCCACCTTCTATAAAAAAAAAAAGATACCTAACAAGAAATATGAACAGATTGCGGCGATAGATACTCATTGGAAAGAGTATTGCAAAGGGAAACCGAATTACCGAAACAGAGAGGGCAAAATGTGCAAAGCCATGCATAGAAAAGGCTAAAAATAAATAAAGAAAAAAGTCTATTTGTCGCAAAAGGAAAAACCTATCAAAGACGGATCCACCAAGCTTAAACACTGACGTCAGAGGGACACCCG
>NC_051409.1:39265956-39266323 GCF_015228065.2 Penaeus monodon | reverse complement strand
TTTACATTTCCGCGCCTGCAAAACCTAAAACGACAATCGACGCTATATACAGATTCCGTGATTATTCGCAAAATCCCTAACCCGCGAGAAAATCTGAAACGGCCACTGCAAAATCAGAGAACCGACACATTCAGAAATTGCTTCATTCTGAAACGGCTAAATCCCCAACCGACCCAATTCTTAAACTTCTAAAATGATATGGCACCATTTCCAGGTGTCCTCCTCGCGCCCGGCATTCCCCAAGCCCCGTTTAAACCCCAGCGCCACGAACGGCACGCGGCTTTTCCATAATAAGCAAGGGGCAAAAACACCTTCGCCCAATATCTGACCATCACCACCGCCACACTTAATTACTGCTCTCAACAAT
>NC_051409.1:39265644-39265884 GCF_015228065.2 Penaeus monodon | reverse complement strand
ACACACACACACACACGAAAATTCAGCATGAAAACAGACGGAAATAACGATTCAAAAACTAATAAAATACCGAAATGATATCAAATAATAAAGGGAAAAATAATACGGGGAAAAAAATGCTCCTGCACAGATAGTTCCACCCCCCCCTACCATGGCCCCCCTCCCCTATCCTCGACTCCCACGCCCAAGAATAGAATCCTTCACAAACCGAACACAACAGATGGAGGGAGACCAAGCCAG
>NC_051409.1:39265438-39265590 GCF_015228065.2 Penaeus monodon | reverse complement strand
CCATACAGAGGATTGTTAGGAAGCGGCGACGACCTCCAAGGACTCACCCCCCCCCCTCCCTCCGTCCTTCTCTTGCATCCTCAGAGCTGGGACAGTTCCAAAAATTCCTGTTCCAGATTCCAGTTCCCGACTTCTCCCGTCAGAATGCTTCC
>NC_051409.1:39264898-39265397 GCF_015228065.2 Penaeus monodon | reverse complement strand
TTCCTTGCGACTATGATCCCGGACTCCGCCGCAGCATCGCCATCGAACGGCCCCAGATCATCACCGCCATCAACGTGCGGGGAAAAAATGGCGATTTCACCGCAAGTATTGAGATTATGGCACATCGATCCCCACATGATTACTTAAAATACTTTACTGCAAATACTTATGACATTAAAACACACTTTCCCCAACGCTTACACAATGTAAAATAAACAAAACAAAAATAAAGTGATTCCTCCAATAACTTCCTAATACCAGAAGTTTCACGTCAAAACCTTAAAAAAAAATCTCGACAGAAGGTCTTGTGATCTAAGCTTCACGCAACTAAAACCCACGTTCGGCGGCCGACCCTCTCTACTGGGGCAAGGTTGGGTCAGATTAAGCAGAAAATTGGCTCTCCTCTTCTCTTGGGTTATTGCGGGCCATTTCATCTATTCTGTAAACATGCACTTCGATTTCAGTCTCCCTCTTCTCGTGTCCGGGTCTCTATCCTTTT
>NC_051409.1:39264034-39264870 GCF_015228065.2 Penaeus monodon | reverse complement strand
ATCACTGGCCAACCAAACGCCTTTTCTTTCGTTTACCAATCCCCCCACATTCGCTGCCTTCCCATAACCATTCCCCCATTCGCTTCCTCGCCATACCCATTCGCTTGCACCCTATACCCATTCCCCATTCGCTTGCACCCTATACCCATTCCCCATTCGCTTCCTCGCCATGCCCGCCACCCCCTTCCCATCCCCATCTACCCCCTCCTTCCCACCCCCCATTTCCCTCGTCCAAAACCCGCAACGCCTGTCAGCAGTGCCAAATTCACTGGCACATTATGGGCGTCACAACCCGCCGTCATGGAGCCAACATCGCTTAGACGTGACACCATTCTCGGGGCTGGGGGTAGAGAGGAGGGGATTGGGAGGGGGGAAAGGGAGAGGGGAGAGGAAAAGGGAAGAGGGAAAGGGGAGAGGAAGGGGGGAGAAACAAGGGAGGCGGCAGAAAGGAGAATCAGGGGAAGGGAAGAGGGGTGGAGGCAGAAGGGAGAATCGGGGAACGGGAAGGGAAGGGGGGAGAGAGGCAAATGGGAGAGTCGGGGGAAGGGAAGGGAAGGGAGGGGGGGGAGAGGAAAGGAGAAACGAGGGAAGGGGGGGGAGGAGGGAAGGGGGGGAGGAAGGGAGAAATGCAGGGAGGGATGGGGTGAGGAGGGGGGGTGAAGGGAGAAGCGGGGGGAGGGAAGGGGGTGACGAGGAGGAATCATTCCTACCACCGCCATCATTTCCACCACCAGCGCGCTTCTTGAATACGTACGGTCTCGTCTGATCCCAAAAATGTTCCCAATAAATCTCTACTGCTGCCCCCCCCCTTTCCCACGCTGCTCTTGGAAATAATG
>NC_051409.1:39263651-39263852 GCF_015228065.2 Penaeus monodon | reverse complement strand
GTCTTGACCGACACAGCGTTACTAGCACTACCACGACGCGGCACCCGCACTCGCTAATCAATGGCACCGTGGCACTCCATCCAGATGCCAGATTAATGTGTCGAAGGCACACACGCGCGCGCGAGCTAACGGTGCCAAAGCCGGGCACTCTGGAGCCTCCTTTTCTCTCAAGGCCTCCTCCCGAAGGATGCTGCTACCAAC
>NC_051409.1:39263381-39263500 GCF_015228065.2 Penaeus monodon | reverse complement strand
AGGGGGGAGAAAGAGAAAGAGGGAGAAGGGATGGAAAGGAATAACAAAAATGCAGGAAAAAACAACAAAGAATGACACGAAGATGTGAAAGGCAGCGATAAAACGAGCCATTGGGCCCA
>NC_051409.1:39262824-39262907 GCF_015228065.2 Penaeus monodon | reverse complement strand
ACAATAAGCTAACAGTCCCAAAGTCCGGCATCATGGAACACACGGCCTGCATCCGTTGATTAAATGGCCAGATAGCCTATCCA
>NC_051409.1:39262402-39262746 GCF_015228065.2 Penaeus monodon | reverse complement strand
ATCATTACCCTCTTTTCCAATCCACCAATAAGAAACATACAACATACGAGGACAACAGACCTTATATGTTTTGTAAATGCAACAAAAACACGCACATTAACAACTTGAAGAAAACAGCAAGGGAGTTATAAAAATTACCCCAAGGCTTTTACCAATAAAAATGCAAGTACACCCATAAACACGTACAGAAATATTAACACACAAGTACGAAACCCCGAACAGAAAACCTACTGTACATTCAGATTCTCTTGAGGGAAAAAAAGGCTACAGAGATACAATAGTGTAATGTAAAAATTCGTTTCATATCCTCACGAAGTGCGAGCGAGACTGGGGCAGTATCATGG
>NC_051409.1:39261943-39262117 GCF_015228065.2 Penaeus monodon | reverse complement strand
AGACGTGCAACCAGGTGCACAACCAGCCTTTCCTTTTTCTCTCTCTCTCTTGCGGGGCGGTGTAAGTATGGCAGAGAGAGCGAGTGCGTGACGAGGAAGACGGGGAGACGACGGGAGGCTGTGGAGGCGGGAAGGAGAGAAAGGGCGGGAGGAAGGCGGCAGGGTGACGAAATG
>NC_051409.1:39261671-39261880 GCF_015228065.2 Penaeus monodon | reverse complement strand
GAACTGGGGAGAAGAGGGGGGGGGAGGGGTAGTAAACGCTCGCTCCGCCGCCATGAAACGATAATTGCAGTCGCAGTAGCTAGTTAATCGGATAAAACTGCTCCGGTCTGTTAACATGTCATCAAGCCTGTCCAATCAATCAGGCAAATGCACGGATAATTAGCCTTGACCGAGATAATAACCCGCCGCGCGCCCGGGCGAGGAGCAGA
>NC_051409.1:39261333-39261466 GCF_015228065.2 Penaeus monodon | reverse complement strand
CGTCTAAAATACCCGGCGATCGCACCCAAGGATCTGGTCGCCCGACCTTGGAAACACGAAGCCCTAAGAAGAAGAAGAAAAAAAAAACACGATCTCCATCTCTGTCAAACGAAGCGGTACATCAAGGTCTCTA
>NC_051409.1:39260967-39261306 GCF_015228065.2 Penaeus monodon | reverse complement strand
TATGTTGGTGAGCGCCTGCACGCAGCACAAGGCGAGCCCCCGCGCCGTCACTCGCAGTACTCTCTTGGTGCTCGACTGCAAAAACGACCCTAACAATGAGCCTAATGCAACGATAACAATAGCTACCTTGTGCATCTAACAATAGTAACAGTAAAAACGACATCAAATACCAATTGCAACACATTATCATCATGTCCTCCTGCACTCCAGAGGTATTTTTGTGAAGGCCTTGAATAGCAAAATTCTACGCACTTTCCCACCTCGCTGTCTCGTCCTTAAAATATATAAAAAAAAGACAAAATAAAACATACCATGTGTACGGTCTTGTAATGGAGCCTG
>NC_051409.1:39260474-39260743 GCF_015228065.2 Penaeus monodon | reverse complement strand
ATGATACAGTTTTCGTTATCCTATTGTCAGTACATTATGTTAAAAAAATACAACAGTACAACAGTAACACAAAAATAATAATACAAAAAAATGAAAACAGTTATTACCTGTCGAAGGTGAGGCAGCCCTATAGTGCCGCCCACCACCCATCCACGTTCATCATATGTATTGCAAGTGAGCGTGGGCGTGCAAGAGCAAAAGCTCACGCCCATTCAACAAGCAAAGGTTCTTTTTCGAAAGAATAAAATCGTATAAAAGAAAGGGAAAAC
>NC_051409.1:39259549-39260320 GCF_015228065.2 Penaeus monodon | reverse complement strand
CTCTAAGACCGAGTAAGAGCACACGAAAATATATACAACACACCCCTCCCCCCTCCACTGCCCCCCCCTTTCCGTTCAAAATCCCTACACCCCTCTTCCCCTCAGTCCTTCCCATCCCCCCCTCACCCCTTCCAATCAGACACTCCCACACCCGCTAACCAGCCCCTACTCCCGCACCCCGAACCATCCCCTAACTCCCCTACCCTACCCATCCCCTACTCCCCCTCACCTCATACCCATCCCCTATCCCCCTCACCTCAACCCGATCCCCCTACCCCCTCCTTCCCCTCCCTCCCCCCCTCTAAAGCTTTAAACGAAAATTCGGTTAGCTCCTCCAGACGCCTCCATCTTTACACAGAATTCTGAAGACGCTTCGGAGACGCGAATCGCCGAGACTCGCCAAACTTACGACCCGAACATTCTGAAAACGTCGCTAAATATTCTTACGTCTGCTTACGTCACTTCCTCTGGACAACCCCCTCCCCCCCCACATACACGCCTCACCCCCACACACACCCCTACCTCCCACCCCATCTCCTGTGCGGGGAAACGTCGCGGTGGAAATACTGATGATAATATAAATAAATGGCAGCAGGTTCAAAACACTTAAAAAATAATAAATAAATACTTTAGAACTAGCAATGGTGAACGATAAGGATACACACGGCAGAGTGATGACGATGACGATTACCCATACCCAACCTAGCGACAAGTAATATGTAAACGATACTTCCATCGACAATAACTGCAACAATAAGACGAATGCGACGA
>NC_051409.1:39259357-39259504 GCF_015228065.2 Penaeus monodon | reverse complement strand
GCGGGGAGAATCCTGCGATACGAAATTATTTTCTTGCTTTTCTCTCTCTCGCCGTCTACCTTCGTGCAACATCCTGAAATCTAATTTGGAAAAGACTGGTCATTCTGGCGGTAATGCTTGGCAAAGCTGCCCATTCTTTTCTCCTAA
>NC_051409.1:39259196-39259325 GCF_015228065.2 Penaeus monodon | reverse complement strand
CTTCCCCCTCCCCCACCCGCGTATCTTTCACTTTTAACACAACTACGTGGAGTGTAGTATACAACCGTACAATAGCACACAACGGCTTTACTCAAGATACCAACCGAGACAAAAACTGAGCGGGAGAGC
>NC_051409.1:39258767-39259161 GCF_015228065.2 Penaeus monodon | reverse complement strand
GCTAATGACAACTCCCCTCCCTCATTTCTCGCCTCCTTGACACACACTGGCGCTGCTAATAGTCTGCTATCACATGCAAATGCAGAATCAGTCACTGCATCGGAGAAACCACTTTATATAGACTTATGTGAGGACAAGATGACCCTACACGAAGACGGGGAGGGGGGTGTGTGACCTGGGCCAAAGAAACGCCTTTAGCTCTCTGTCTCCCGATTCCCACGTTATCGTTTACCAACGTTTCTGCTGCTCATTCATCATCGGTGTTTACGGTCTCCCTTTTCTTTCTTTCACTAGTTAAGGAATTTCTTACGCTTTATCTTATTATTTTTTTTTTAATCCCGTTCACCTACTTCGAAACTGTCTTCCTTTTTTGTTTTTCTCTGCTTTGTCAAGT
>NC_051409.1:39258166-39258714 GCF_015228065.2 Penaeus monodon | reverse complement strand
CTATCATCCACATATATATATACATTTTTTCATATCCTACATTCTCCCTTCATCTTCATACAATTTGTTTATCTTCTCTTCCCAAACCCCCTTTCCACATTCACTCACCTTCCCCGTATCTCCGATACCTCCTCCCTACTTCCTCTTCCATATGCCTCCATCCCTCCCTTACCTCCTCCCTATCAACTCCTTCCTTCCCTATCCCCCTTACCTCCTCCCTATCTCCCTTACCTCATCACTCCTCATGCCCCCTCCCCCCCCTCGTTCTTATTTCCCCATTTCCTCTCTCATGCCTCCTTTCCCTTCCTATTTCCCTCTCATCACTTCCTCCCTGATCTTCCCATCTTCCCCCCTCCCTTACCCTCCATCCTCTACACGCCTGCCTGCCTCCCTCCCTGCCTCGTCTCCCCCGCCCCACCCCCGCCGGCAAGAGCAGCAGCAACACAAGGCAACTGAGGAGGCTCATCACAGGGTTTGACGCTCGCTGTTTGTTACGGTGCGCGTGATGGACGGGGTCAGCTGATCGCTTGGGGGGGGGGGGGGGCGTA
>NC_051409.1:39257683-39257896 GCF_015228065.2 Penaeus monodon | reverse complement strand
TTTAATTGCGGGATAACCCAGGACATGCCCGGCACCGCCAAACTTTCGGGACTGGTTAATCAGCTGTATTGTTTATCGTGTTTCCTTTAATAACCTTCTTGTTTATAATATACATTTTTTTTTTGTAAAGGGGGGGGGGGTTACTTACTGCTTTCCCAACTGTATTACTTAAAGGGTTCATTTCCACTTACATATGTTCATCTCCACGTGTAC
>NC_051409.1:39256221-39257550 GCF_015228065.2 Penaeus monodon | reverse complement strand
AGAGAAAGAAAAATCTTATTCCTGCGGCTCAAGCCAAACTTTCCCTTTAAAGTTCCGGAGACGGTATTTTATCTCTGAATAGCAAAGAGGTAACGAGAGGAACAAATAGTGAAGGTCAGTGATAACGCTATTCCAGTGATGACATTACTATAGTAAACAAATCAATATTATTTACCCATTATCCATGTACGTTCCCATCTATCCATCTCTCTATATCCACGAGGAAACAAAAGGAAAAGGAGCAAGAGCAACACCGATAACAAATATGGAGAATTAGTCCTTAATCCCCCCCTTCCCACCCGCCCCGAAATTAAAAACAAAATCGTTACAAGTCCACCGCAAAAAAAAAGAACGCGCTCCATCGCATGAGCGAATCGAGGCTGCCTAAATGGATGGAAATCATTAGCGACAACTATCAGAAAATCGAGAGAGGGAGGGAGTGGGAGAGGGTGAGGGGAGCGGGAGAGGGGGAGAGGAGAGGAGCGGGGAGGGAGGGAGAAGGAGAGGGGAGGGGGAGAGGAGGGAGAGAGGAGGGGGAGGGAGGAGAGGGGAGAGGGGAGAGGGAAGGGAGAGAGAGAGAGGGAGAGGGGAGGGAGAAAGAAGAGAGAAAGAGAGGGGGGGAAGGCGGGAAGGGAAGGGGGACGGCCCAGGGGGATGGGTACACGGGAATGCAATGAGGGAAGGGCACAGGGGCCGGCAGAGGTGGGGAGGGGAACACGGAGAGGAGAGGAGAGGAAGGGAGGGAGGAGAGGAAGGAGGGAAGGAGAGGAAGGGAGGGAGGAGAGGAAGGGAGAGAGGAGAGGAAGGAGGGAGGAGAGGAAGGAGGGAGGAGAGGAAGGGAGGGAGAGGAAGGGAGGGAGGAGAGGAAGGGAGAGAGGAGAGGAAGGGAGGGAGGAGAGGAAGGGAGAGAGGAGAGGAAGGGAGGGGGAAAAAGGATAAACAAAACTCGAAATGCTTAGTCTTCCGTGTCAATGACGCACATTTGTGGACAAGCTTTTTTTTCATATCTATTGCTGGGACCTTTTCAAATCTTATACACGCTCTGAAAAAAAAAACATCCTATCAAAAATAAACAAGAACAGAAATATCTCACTCCGCCCGTGGTAGGGAAATCTGCAAAAACATGCACCAACCTATACAAGCAGACTCCTTGAACAGGGCAAGAGAAAGCCCGAAAGCCTTCTTAATGAACACAGGTAAACAAAAACCTTGCTAACCGAGAGGAATGCTCCTCAAACCCCGCCTCATTAAATTAATCATTCAAAAAATAAACTTAGAAAGCAAACACTGGTCGCTACCCATTACATAAAAAAGAAAACGCGGAGGGGG
>NC_051409.1:39255777-39256137 GCF_015228065.2 Penaeus monodon | reverse complement strand
AGGTCGCTCAGGAAGGAGTACCACAACAAAGCCATCTGCCTTTCCCCATACCTGCGCCCCTTTCTGTCTTCTTTTTCATTTTCTTCTCCGCCTTTTTTCGCCCTTTCCTCCATCATTTTCCTTCTTACTCCTCTTCGCCTTCTTTCTTTTCCCCTTTTAATCCTTTCTTCCTTTCATTTACTCTCCCGTCACCTCTCTATTCCTTTCTCTCTCCTTCGCTTCTCTCTCTTTCCCCTTCGCTCCCTCCCTCATCTCCTCCTCACCCTCTCTTCCTCTCCTCTTCTCCCTTACTACTTTCTCATTGCTTTCTCTCCTTTCCCTTCCTGTTCTTAATCTTCCTTTTCCCTTCCCCCTCTCTTT
>NC_051409.1:39255534-39255739 GCF_015228065.2 Penaeus monodon | reverse complement strand
TAACTCTCCCACCGACCTTTCCAGAACCAACCAAACCCCGAAAAACTAACTCTTCCCTCATTCCATTCCCGACCCCCTAACAGAAAACCCCCCCACCTATCCCCCCTCCAAACCCTTTCCCATTCCCCCCTCTCCCCCTCTCCATACACAACCCCTCCCTCCTCACTCTCCACCCTCCCCTCTCCCCCATACTCCCTTTCCCCCT
>NC_051409.1:39254881-39255504 GCF_015228065.2 Penaeus monodon | reverse complement strand
GTCCCTCCCCTACCCCCGCCTCTCCATGACTCTCCCTAACCCCTTCCCCTCCCCCCACGTCCCCCCGGGGTAGTAACTCCGGGTTTCAGGCCATCTCACTGATTAAAAAGTTCTCTTCTTTATTGACGATTGTGATGTATTATTCAATGCGAAGGCGTAGAGATACGGCCGGAATGAGAAGGGAGAAGGGAGAGGGGAAGAGGAGAGAGAGGATAAGGGGAGGAAAAGGGAGGAAGGAAGAAACGGAGAGGTATGGATAAGGGAGGCGGAGGAGAGAGAAGAAACGGAGAGATGTAGAGATGATGTGAGGAGAGAGAAAGATAAAATATGAGAGGAGAGAAATGAGGGAGAGGTTCAAAAGAAAAGGAAGAGGCGCGAATGAAAGATGAAGGAAGGGAGAGAAGGATGCAAGGATGATGCAGGGAGGGGAGGGAATGAGGATACGGATGCGGATGAGAAGGATAAGGATAAGGACGAAGACAGAATGGAAGAGAAGGAAGGGGGAGAAAGACGAAGCGAAAACCACCTGATGAAGAATGAGGGGGGCGAAACAGCGAAAAGGCACAAGAACGAAGCAGTTAAAAGTAAGAGATCGGTGAGGGTTTCACCACAAAGTCAACTGA
>NC_051409.1:39254383-39254813 GCF_015228065.2 Penaeus monodon | reverse complement strand
GGAACGGTGACGGCCATCATACCAGCCGCGTGTGTTCAAAGCTGCAATACCCCAAGACATGGCATTATTATTTGGACACGAGCCCATACACAACAACAGCGGAACATAATAAAATTTCTGGTCTATTTATCCACAAGGGTAGGAGATGGAGTGGGTGCAGAAAAGGGAGAAAGGGAGGGAAGGAGGAAGGCAAGGAGAAAGGGAAGAAAGGAAGGAGAGGAAAGGAGGGAGGGAAGAAAGGAAGGAGAGAAAAGGAGGGAGAGGAAAGGAGGGAGGGAAAGGGGGGGGAAAGGGAGAGGGGGGGGGGAGGGGGAGGGGGGAGGGGGGGGGGGAGGAGAGGGGGGGGGGAGGGAGGGGGGGGGAGGGGGAGAGGGAGAGGGAGGGGAGAAGGGGGAGGGGGGAGGAGGGAGAGAGGGAGGAAAGGGAGGGA
>NC_051409.1:39253954-39254027 GCF_015228065.2 Penaeus monodon | reverse complement strand
TAAACACTTTTCTACCCAAGTATTTCAACGAAAATTGCTGTTGGAGACTCCCACAAGTAAAAGCAAGGTAGAA
>NC_051409.1:39253617-39253896 GCF_015228065.2 Penaeus monodon | reverse complement strand
TCATCAAGATTCTACTCCAGCACCGCCCGCGCTGTATCCGCTCCATCCGCAGAGGTGCGTGTTGCAGTACCCGAGTCATGCATCACCAGGCAATATATCTCCCGGAGTATCGCGCGTGCACAATGCGGCACAAGAGTACTGCTCACCACAACGAAAATGGCAAGTAAACACACCGACGACCAAAGGCATGACTGATCGAGAAATGATGGCTCATGGTGGTAATGAAGGAGGTGGTGTGTGTGCTGAGCGAGTGGCGAGTGAGCGAGAGTGAACGATGAA
>NC_051409.1:39253388-39253519 GCF_015228065.2 Penaeus monodon | reverse complement strand
CTGAGCGACGCTTGACAAATAGCGGTGACGATGACTACTGAACAAAGCCACAAAAACAACAAGCAAGCTTAATACCCTTCCTAACAAACCCAAAACAAGCGGCCCCCACACGATTCCGCTCCGACTGCGTC
>NC_051409.1:39253102-39253360 GCF_015228065.2 Penaeus monodon | reverse complement strand
CGCCAAACCGGGAAATAAGCGAGGCTAAAATAAACAAACCAATAACAAGGGAACCGACTTTTCTGTTTATTATTAGTTTTATCTTGTTTATTTGTTTATTATATTTTTTATTCATTTTCTTTTGTCTCCTCCCCCATCTTACTTTCTTTCTTCCTTTGCATCCTTGTCTTTCTAGTCCCCCCCCCCCTTCCCTCTTTTGCTCATTCACATTTTAATCCTTTCCCTCTTCCTTTTCTTCCAGGTAAATAATTCAAAATT
>NC_051409.1:39252536-39252901 GCF_015228065.2 Penaeus monodon | reverse complement strand
CGTTTTTTCCGTGACATTTGTTCATGTTGTTTCGAAGAAAGAAAAACAAGACATGAACAATCTGATTCTCTTTTCACCCTTCATCTTTCTGCAGTTTCCAAGGTTAACTTTAAGACTGACCCCAAGGATGCCCCCAGGATCGACCCAAGGATGACCCAGGATCGACCCAAGGATGACCAGGAGATCGACCCAAGGATGACCCGGAGATCGACCCAAGGATGACCAGAAGATCGACCCAAGGATGACCCAAAGACTGACCCCAGGAGTGCCCCCAAGGATGACCCCGAGAGTGATCCGAGTAGCAAGACGCGCTAACTCGGCCCTAAATAAGCATTAATAAAACACCCACTAATGATGGGGGGGGG
>NC_051409.1:39251963-39252458 GCF_015228065.2 Penaeus monodon | reverse complement strand
AGTACGCGTGGTACCTTCCCGGAATCAACGAAAGGAATAAGCGGTGGTGGGGAATGTCGGGGAGGAGGAACACGAGGGACGAGAAAGAAGGGAAAAGGGGAAAGAGGTAAGAATTGGGAGCTATGAGAAGGCTTTCCATCCTTCCCCTCCCCTTCGACCTCCCTTCTCACTCTCAGTCCCTTCCATTACTCTTCCTCTTCCCATTTTCTTCTATTCCCTTCCTCCCTTTCGTCCTCCCATCCCACTCTCCCCTTGTTCCTTCCATCCCTCTCTCCCTTCCTCTTCTCTTCCATTCCCTCCCCCCTCGTCCTTCCTTCTCTCTCTTCCTCTTCCCCTTCTCTTCTACTCCCTTCCTCCCCTTCGTCCTCCATTCCCACTCTCCCCTTGTCCCTTCCACTTCCCTTCCTCCTCTTCCACGCCGAAGATGGCGGCGTCAATTCCTCCCATCCAATATGCAAATTGACTAGAAAACAAAAGGGTTCTTGGCTTCCCTTA
>NC_051409.1:39251575-39251739 GCF_015228065.2 Penaeus monodon | reverse complement strand
TATTGCTGTATTTTAGTTGAATGCAATCGTGCATATCAAGATGTGCTTATTTGTCGTCTCTTTCTCCCTCCCCTCAAAAGCAGCGCAGGCCAGCTGCCTCCTATACTCTCCCTTCTCCCTCCTCCGCTAATCGTAAAGGAACATCATGAATCTTAAAAGCGTTG
>NC_051409.1:39250632-39251350 GCF_015228065.2 Penaeus monodon | reverse complement strand
TTTTAATTATTCATAAGCACACAGATAAAAAACTGCATAGCGAAAAACAATGCAACCCCCCCCCCCCCCGCGCCCGGAGCCCAGCCTTAGAAACAAGGCCTCTAAGCCTGATCCGGCAGATTCCCCGCGCGGCACGCATGGACGAACCCGAGACTCAAATGATTAGCCAATCAGGAGTGCCAGCAAGGCCTGACGCCACGAGGAATTGGGGAGGAACCGTCTCCTTAGGCCGGTCTCTCCATCCCTCAGTTCTCTCCCTCTCCCTCCCTCCCTCAGTCCTCCCCTCTCCCTCTCTCCTTCCCTCCCAGTCCTCCCCTCTCCCTCTCTCCTTCCCTCCCTCAGTCCTCTCCCCTCCCCCTCTCCTCCCCTCCCTAAGTCCTCCCCTCTCCCCTCCCTTCCCTCCCTCAGTCCTTCTCTTTCTCCCTCTCCATTCCTCATTCTCTCCCCTCTCCCTCTCCTCCTCATTCCTCCCATCTCTTCCCCTCTCCTTCCTCCCTTCCTCATTCCTCCCCTCTGATCCCTCTCCATTCTTCATTTTTTCCCTCTCCCATTCTCCATCCCTTTCCTCCTTCTTCCCTTCTCAATGCCTCATTCCTCCCCTCTCTCCCTCTCCATCCTTTATTCCTCCCCTCTCTCCCTCTCGCTATCCTTCCCTTTCTTCCTCCTGGAGTGCGTGCGTGCGTGATCCCCCTCCGTCCTTCACACTCCCCCCCCCCCC
>NC_051409.1:39249775-39250551 GCF_015228065.2 Penaeus monodon | reverse complement strand
CCCCGTCCTGTCTTTGACCTCGAACCATACTTAACCCATTTTACAAAGAGCCTGAAAACAATCAACGGGTCATAAAACCTGAATAATACCTTTTTGTTGCATAATCTCATTCACTAACAAACACATGCAAATTGTCTCGTGTGCATTATTTCCGACGAAACAGCGTGTCATTATTTTGTTTGACTGCTTTCTGAGAGGGAACTACCACCATTACTTTGCACCTTGTTAAACCCAATATACCAAATAATAGCCCGAACGCTAAACTAGACACGCCCAAAAACGCATGAACAATGTGGCCTTCCATTTCTAACTTCTCCCTTCTGCAAAAAGTACTTCCATTCACACCTACGCCTGTCTTGTGGATGTTTGGCTCTGTCTAACTACTAGACAGGAGGCAGATAGAAAGCAACGGATGGCTGTCTCCCCCTTCAACACTATCCCCATCCCTTGCGCACCCTCGATTCATGACCCCAAGCCCCAAGCCCTATTGCCGCCTCTACCTTTTGATGTCTGTTTTCTTGCAATGAACATCTAGCTTATTTTTGTGTGTATAATTGCCAACAACGACTTAATTACCTGACGTGTTTAATTGCCCACTATCAATACCTTATCCCCTCTGGCGCAATTACGGCTAATAATGCAAGTATTCTGAATGGCTCGCTTCCCCTCTTGTCACTTTCGCTGTAACTGGAGCCAAGTAGTCAACTATTCTGTCGTTGCGCCGTCCCATATTGGCCAAGTCTTGCTCTCCACACTGAACACGGTGGACGATCGTT
>NC_051409.1:39249494-39249714 GCF_015228065.2 Penaeus monodon | reverse complement strand
TAAGGACGAAGAAAAGGGAGACCATTCGAACTCTGAGCAAAAGGTAAATCGACCAGACTCCACCCTACCCGCCACCGTCATCGCTGTAGTCGACACCAGTACCTCCTCTCACGCCACTGTACTCAACAGGAACACTCTTCAAAACTATCACTAACAACGGCGGCCAATCACTGCCATACACCACCGTCAGCCACATTATCACCGCTATCTAAAGTACCCT
>NC_051409.1:39249137-39249276 GCF_015228065.2 Penaeus monodon | reverse complement strand
GCAGGGGTGGGAGGGGAGAAAAAAAGAGAAAACCCGATGCCACCTCCGCCAATGGTTCCGAGAAGCGTTTGATCCGGGGAGAAATCAGCAAATGGAAATATCAATTACCCGATTCGGAGGAGTCAGCGCGAGTATCTAT
>NC_051409.1:39248816-39248911 GCF_015228065.2 Penaeus monodon | reverse complement strand
TAGTGAGGAGAGGTGGCTGGGTGCTCTTACAACAGTTTCTATGATTATTCATTGCTCTTTCTCCTTTATCTAACTGCAAACCCACCAGTACTAGT
>NC_051409.1:39247700-39247957 GCF_015228065.2 Penaeus monodon | reverse complement strand
CACATAGTGAGAGGCTGAAGAGCTACGAACAGGGAAAGGAGGAAAAGCTGCGCGGAAAGCAGGGAGAGGGCGAATAAGAGGGAGAGGGGAAAGAAATCCGATGTATACGAAGAGGAAGAGGGGAAAAATTGGATCGGCGAAGGGGAATCAAGAAATGTCGAGAGAGAAGGCAAAAGCCGAATTAGAATTAAGAGATAGAGAGAGAACGCCAGACAATGGAAAGAAATTAGAGGCTAAAAGAATGACGGGACTATAAG
>NC_051409.1:39247148-39247456 GCF_015228065.2 Penaeus monodon | reverse complement strand
TATTCTCCGCAGCAACTAATTGATGCAAATGCAATATGCTAATCCCCAACATGCACGTTGCCAGTTTCATCAATGCCAGATATGTTTTACACCCAGAACGAAATATAAAATGCTAAAAAAAAGTGAGAAAAAAACGCCATTTCATCGAAAGGTCTACTGGAAAATGTCCGGGCGGCACTGAACAAAAAGTGTCTTTGGCCAAAGTGGCAGACACAGCGGCCGGAAACACAGCGTCAGTATAAGCACTGCAAACAAAGGAGCTTAAAAGAAAATACGGAAGCACGAGCTCGAATTGCGTAAACGCGGTA
>NC_051409.1:39245901-39246115 GCF_015228065.2 Penaeus monodon | reverse complement strand
CAGGTCAACCGTTCCTACAACCGGAAGTACGAAGTAGCTTTTCTCTGTCCCTCTTTTAAACGTCGCTTTATTTTTTATTTGCTATTTCTGTTCCCTGCTACATTTTTTGGGTGAAAGTACAATAGTCTTTATCTTGTCCTTTATATTTTCTATTCCGGGGGACCTGGCCCTTGCGTTTTTGCTTATTTTTTGGCGAGTATAATGGGAACGGACC
>NC_051409.1:39244928-39245279 GCF_015228065.2 Penaeus monodon | reverse complement strand
TTTTAAAAATTTTTTTAAAAAAAAATGTGTAAAAAGGAAAAAGGGGTAAAACAATAAAAATAAAAAAATATAATTTTTTAATTTAATTCCCTTTAATAATAATAAATTAATATTTATTTTTATTTTTAAAAAATCGGGGAATTTAAAAGTTTTTTATTTGTTTTTTTATATATGTTATTTTTATATGTAGTTTTATATATATCTTTTAGGTATATTTTATTTATTTTATATATTAAAATTATAAATATATATAAAATTATATAATTATATAAAAATTATTATATATTATTTTATAAATATATAACATATTATATTCATTTAAATTATATTCATTTTTCATTTTATTAAATT
>NC_051409.1:39244464-39244890 GCF_015228065.2 Penaeus monodon | reverse complement strand
TTCTTTTATTATTATATATTAAAATATTATATATATATAATATATAATATAAAATTTTTTATGTATTAATGTTTATCTATTTATTTTTAAAATTTTACATAATATGACATATATTTATATAATTACATATATATTTTTGAAATATATTATTATCATATATATTATATTTATTGTTATATCTTTTTATTTTTTATTTTTTTTATTATAATTAATATAATATTTTATTATTGTATATATATTATAATTATATTATATTTATATAATTTTTTATAAAAATATATTATATAATATATATATATGTTTTAATTTATATTTTTTAAAATAATTTTATATTTTAAATAAAATTATTATTTAAATATATTATATTTAATATTATAAATATTTTATTTTTATATAATTTATATTAGGGTTTGTTTTATTAACATG
>NC_051409.1:39242728-39244432 GCF_015228065.2 Penaeus monodon | reverse complement strand
TATGTTTTATTATTATTAATAATTTTTTTTATATTATTTATATATAAAAAGGATGTACAAAATATGTTGTTTATATTTGGTAATGTATATTTTATATAATATATTTTTTTTAAAAAATTACTTATTATAAAAAATATATATTTTATATTTTAATTTTTTGTTTTATATTATATATATATATATTTTTATAATTTAATAATTTTTTATTTTATTAATATTATATAAAATAATATTTTAATTTTTATATAATTTATATATATTAATAATTAATATATAGTTTTATATAATATTTATAAAAAATTATAAAATATTTTTTGTAAAAAAAATTATATTTTATAATTTTTTTATATTTAAAAATTTTATAATTTTTTTTTTTTATATTAAATTTTTTGTTTTATGTATATATAAATGTTAAATTTTTTGTATATATAAAATAAAATTGTTATTTTAAAAATAGAATAAAATTTATAAGTTTAAAATTTTTATTTTATATTTTATATTTTTATATAAAAATGTAAATAGATTGTTGTATTTTTATATATATATTAATATTTTATAATTATTATATATAATATATATGTATATATATATTTAGAAAATGTATATTATATATAATTTATTATATAAATAGTATATATAAAATTTATATATATTTTAAATAATATTTATATTATATATATTTTTTGATTATATATTTTAAAATTTTAATATATATGTTATATATTTTTAAAATATTATTTTTGAAATATTTATTATATATATTTATATATATATTATATATGGAAATATATATGTATATATAATGATATATTTTTTGTAATAATTTTATTATATATTATAATTTTTATATATATATATTAATATATTAATATATTAGTAAATTAATATTGTTATATATTTTTATTAATAATGTATATATATATATGTTATATATTATGTATATATATTATTTTAAAATATATATTATTATAATATGTATATTATATAGAATATATATGAAAAATTTTATTTTATATTTAATATATATTAATATATGTTTTAATTTGTATATATATATATATATTTGTATTTTATTTATTATATATTTTTAATTATTATATGATTATAATTTTAAATTAATATAATATTATATATATAGGATATATATATAATATTTATAATATTATTATATTTATATATTAGAATTATTATTATGTATATATTAATATTGTATATTTTATATTTATATAAGTTATATATTAGTATATATATTTTTATTATATTTTTTAATATTTTATTTTAAATTTAAAATTTCTTTTATTGTATATTTTAATAGATTAAAATTTTTTTTTTAATATGTTATATATATTATATAATTTTGTATATAAATTATATATTATAATTTATAATTATATTATTTAAAAAATTTTATAATATTTTAAAATTTTATAATAAAAATAACTTATTTTTTGAATTTTATTGTAAAAATTTTTTATTGACAATTATTTTATAATTTTATATTTAAAATTATTTTATTATATTTTTTAATTTATTATATTTTGTTAAACCCAAAGTTAAAAAGAAAATTATTTTAAAAATTTGTATTATATATTTTATGCATTATTTTATTTAATTAATTTATTAATTTTTAATTTTTTATATAAAATTTTTTTTTTTTATATTTTTTATAATGTTTTATTTTTATATTATTAATATCAAGAAATA
>NC_051409.1:39241326-39241641 GCF_015228065.2 Penaeus monodon | reverse complement strand
ACACGCACTCTACCGTCATTCTCGTCCGGGTCCTTTCGCATCTTCGTTTCCTTCTCGCCTCTCCCGGACGCGGCTCCGCCCCCCCCGCGGGTGCTACCCCCCCCCCCTTTTTTTCACCCCACTTTTTTGAAATTTAAGGTTTTTTTGCATAATTCCTTTGTCATTATTTCATTCTGTTAATTATTTTGATTGGTAGTTTGGTTTTTTATTGTGAATTAGTATGTGCTTCAAATGGTCGATTTCGTTTTTTTTTCCCAAAAGGATAAAAGGGGAGGAAAAATAAAAGGAAGGGAAAACGGTAATGGGAAAGGCATA
>NC_051409.1:39241042-39241226 GCF_015228065.2 Penaeus monodon | reverse complement strand
GGGGGGGGGGTGCAGGGTTAAAATTTGCCACCCCCCCGCGGCCCTCTAATGGAGGGGGGTGCTAGATCGGGGCTTGGGGTTTTTGCTGCAAGGAACGTTGTTCTAGGGCGGGGAGGGGGCGGGGGCGGGGCGAGTGCTTTGTTGGGCAGAAGGCACCAACTTCGCAGAGGAGCTTTGAGCTTTA
>NC_051409.1:39240801-39240919 GCF_015228065.2 Penaeus monodon | reverse complement strand
CATTCCGTTGAGGATGAGCGCCTTCGGAAGCTGCTGGAGGCGTGAGATGGATAGGAGGTAGTAACTGCGCTTTTTACAGGAACTAGTTTGTTACAAGCGGTTGGGGGGGGGAAGCCAA
>NC_051409.1:39240394-39240601 GCF_015228065.2 Penaeus monodon | reverse complement strand
GAGAAAGGGAACGATGCATGGTGGTGCCGTCCATGCAGAGGGGGGGGGGAGATATGGAACATGCTTTGTGCAGATAGTGATGCAATTTATGCGAGTCCGTCGTTGCAAACCTAGAAGAGGGTGCATGACGCAAGCAAGCAGGAGGAAGCAATTGGTTTGATGTAAAGTTATGTTAATGATCTGCATCGGAGGAAGCGAATGCGGTTA
>NC_051409.1:39239917-39240356 GCF_015228065.2 Penaeus monodon | reverse complement strand
AACGGGCGTTGAGTATGGGCATTCCTGTGCATGAGAGGGAACCATGCAGGGTGAGGGGAGGGAGCAAGAGGACTGCCGAGTTGGAGGACGGCCTTTGCTCGACGCCGGGCGTGAAGCGAGGCTGTTCAGAGGGGGCCGTGCGAGGGGGGAGAGAGGGCGGGAGTGGGGAGAGGAGAGGGCTAGAGAGGGCAGGGCAAGTGGAACTGCCAAGGGATAATTACAAGCAGTACAGTTGTAAGCAGGAATAGTCCCAGGATAAAAGTGCAGTTCGCGATAACCTCCTGCGAGGGAGAGATGGATATGCAGAAGGGATAATGCGAGGACGTCATTGTAGCTAACGATAACGCTTAGTGGGATAGATAGACCGGGAAGTCTTCCAACACACGAATGCATTCTAGGAGTTAGTTGATGCGGGGGGGGGGGGTGATGGACTGAATCT
>NC_051409.1:39239704-39239892 GCF_015228065.2 Penaeus monodon | reverse complement strand
AATAGGCCAACGGAAAATGTCCTAGAAGGAAGAAAACGAAGAAGGAACAAGACGGGGAGAGGAATTCCTTATAGAAAGAAAAAAAAAATCTAGAAAGGCTTAGGAATTTTTTTGAAAACCGATGGAAATTGACGAGGGGGTTTTGGGGTCCGTTGAGGTTGGCGAGAGGGAGAGGGAGAGGGAAAGGT
>NC_051409.1:39239359-39239669 GCF_015228065.2 Penaeus monodon | reverse complement strand
CATACAGTTAATAGGACTACCGCAAGATAGTTTTTTTTTTTTATGATCCTGTTCTGTCCTCGTGTTTGCAAAGGGATTGGAGGGGAAAATCAGCGGGGATGGATTAGAGGGGGTGGCGCAAGGGTAGTGGTAGCGAGAGGAAAAGCAGGGTGGAGGGGGGGGGGGCAAAGGTAATTTCTTCTTTTATGTTTAATCAATCGTGTTACTTAGAGTGATTCCATTCCGTCCCCCCAACTCCCCTCGAAATCCCCCTTTCGCTCGCGTCTCTCTCCCTCCCTCCCTCTTTTTAGGCATTTATCTCCCCTCCTTC
>NC_051409.1:39239032-39239182 GCF_015228065.2 Penaeus monodon | reverse complement strand
TCCTGGTAACCAATCTGATTCACAAGTCATTCACAAGCTTTATTTCCTTTTTACCGACTGCCCGTCTCGGTGCGCTTCGTGACTGTTAACCCGTTGCTGTATTTGTCTGTAGCCTCTTCTAATTCCACCTACACTAGCGATAGAAAGAGA
>NC_051409.1:39238420-39238885 GCF_015228065.2 Penaeus monodon | reverse complement strand
CTTTCTCGCTGCTCTAAAGACCCCCCCCCCCAGTTAATCCGACGAATAACGAAGAACTTCAAAGAGGGGGATGATAATGAGAAGTACAAATAGAAGGCAAATAAAATAATACAACTCCCCCTTCCTCCCTCCCAACCCCCAAACCCCCAAACCCACCGACCCAACACAAAAAAAATCGCACTACCCTCATTATTGTCGTAATTACGAAGCTAATTATGACGGAGGATTCGGGATTGCGCTGCCCGCGATGAGAAAACGGGAGGATTATTTTCCCGTGTTCACCTAGACGCTCCGGCTGGTATTTGTTTCGATCCCTAGAAACTACAACTTGCTTTTACATTATCATCTGATTTGCTTGTGGCTTGCTTTGGTCCAGTCTGATTGGGCAGAGGGGGGGGGGGTATACTTAAACTTGGCTTAGACTGACTTCACTCACCTACGACTGGTACATCTTGCTTTACATCT
>NC_051409.1:39237303-39238117 GCF_015228065.2 Penaeus monodon | reverse complement strand
TCTCGTGTTTTCCCTGTTTGTTCTCTCTCCTGCTATGCGTCCCCTCCGTTTGATCTCACTCCTGCTCATCATTTCTTCTGCTTCATTTCACTCCTATTGAGCTTTCCCACTGCTTACTCTCCCTCCTGCTAAGCTTTCCCACTGCTTACTCTCTCTCCTGCTAAGCTTTCCCACTGCTTACTCTCCCTCCTGCTAAGCTTTCCCACTGCTTACTCTCCCTCCTGCTAAGCTTTCCCACTGCTTACTCTCATCCTGCTAAGCTTTCCCACTGCTTACTCTCCCTTCTGCTAAGCTTTCCCACTGCTTACTCTCTCTCCTGCTAAGCTTTCCCACTGCTTTCTCTCTCTCCTGCTTATCTTTCCCACTGCTTACTCTCATCCTGCTAAGCTTTCCCTGCTTACTTTTCCCTCCTGCTGGGGTTTTCCCCACCGTTTGTTGGGGGAATTTTTCTTCGTTGTTCTTGCTCTCTGCTCCTCCCAAAGGGTTTTTCCTGGGCCCTTGGGCTAGCTTTACTTTCATTTTTTTTTCCTTTTTTCCCCTTCTCTGTTCCCCCTTTAGCTTGCCGTTTATCCTGGAAATTTTTTCCCCTTCTGTTTGTTTTTTTTTTTAAATTTTCCCCTGCTAATCTTCCCCTTCACCTCCTCTGCTCTGGCTCCCCGCTCCCTCTACTCTTTCCGACTAAGCTTCCCCCTCCGTTTTCGCTTTCTCCATTTTCCCCTGCTAAGTTTTAAAATTTTCTTCTTCTCATCCCCTTCCTGCTAATTTTTCCCCTTTGCTCTTCTCCCCCTCTTTTCCCCCTGCAAACCCTTTCCCC
>NC_051409.1:39236485-39237239 GCF_015228065.2 Penaeus monodon | reverse complement strand
GCTAAGCATTCCCTTTGCCCCTTTTTTCCCCATCCCCTCCTGCAAAAGCTTTTTCCCCTCTGCTCTTCTCTCTCATCTCCCCCTGCAAAGTTTTCCCCCTTGCTCTTCTCCTCTCTCTTCCGGGCTTTTTTCCCCCTCTGCCTTCTCTCTCATCTCTCCTGCTAAGCGTTCCCCTCTGCTCTTCTCTCTCATCTCTCCTGCTAAGCGTTCCCCTCTGCTCTTCTCTCTCATCTCTCCTGCTAAGCGTTCCCCTCTGCTTGCTCCGGCTCCCCTGCTTGCTCCTACAAGGAAACCCCGTTACTCCCTTGGATTATGTTATGCATTATTCACGAGGCTTCGGAGCTCTGGCTTGTGCCCTCTGCCCGTTTCCCATCCTTCCCTCCACACGATGAATAAATGAATAACGAAAGGATGGGGAAAGGAGGGGGTGGAGGGGGGAGGAGAGGAGGGGGTGGAGGGTGGAGGAGAGGAGGGGTGGAGGGGGGAGGAGAGGAGGGGGTGGAGGAGTGGAGGAAAGAGGGGGTGGAGGAGTGGAGGAAAGAGGGGGTGGAGGGGGAGGAAAGGAGGGGGTGGAGGGGGGAGGAAAGGAGGGGGTGGAGGGGGAGGAAAGGAGGGGGTGGAGGGAAAGGAAAGAGGGGAGGAAGAGGAAGAACAAAAATGGAGCAAAATGCAATACGAGAGTAAATGAATTTAGTAATGAAACTGATGTGGCTACCCACTATCCTCTTCCGAAGACACAAAAATAGACTCGTAG
>NC_051409.1:39235897-39236421 GCF_015228065.2 Penaeus monodon | reverse complement strand
TTTATGAAAATTAAAATCTACTCGGGTCAGTGTGCTGAATTTTCCACTTGCACCCCCCCTCCGTCTCTCCCTTTCCTCCTTGGTTCCTGTTCACCCCACCTACAAAACTTCTCTCCCTTTCTCTCCTCCACCTAATCTCCCCCTCCCCCACCTGTACAAGCACCTCCATCTCCACCGCCTCCACCTCCCCACTCTTAATCACATGCTCCCTCCACACCCGGGCCCCGACCCTCTCCACCTCCACCCCTCCCCCTCCAACACCGCCACCTCGTCCTCCCGATCCCCGTCTTCCTCCACCAGTCCACCCTTCCCTACTTCCATCATCACACCAAGACCTCTCCCTTTCCCCTCCTACTTTCCTCCACCCCCTGCACCTGTACCTCCACCCCCACCTCCGGCCGAATGTCTCCGCCGCGTGCCGCATTCGTGTAAAAAAAAAAAGGAAAAAATATATTAGGGCCAACAATGAGCGCCGTGGGCGGGAGGCCGATCACAAGGAAACAAACTCGCCATTGTATCTTCGG
>NC_051409.1:39235404-39235520 GCF_015228065.2 Penaeus monodon | reverse complement strand
AAACGAGAGGAGGTATGTAGATGTAGTTAGTAGTTCAGATTTTGTTAATTAAGTTGTTTACGGACTGAAAAATAACGACTTGAATCCAATGGTTAAACTCACAAAATAATAATAAT
>NC_051409.1:39235205-39235296 GCF_015228065.2 Penaeus monodon | reverse complement strand
ATTTTCATCTTATCCTCCCTATGACGGCAAAAGGATGAATTAACGAGTGTGTATATACACAACTCGTCTGCAAATGCAAAGCGTGCAACTG
>NC_051409.1:39235073-39235157 GCF_015228065.2 Penaeus monodon | reverse complement strand
AGGCCACCTTAAATATCCCATACCCTAGCACAATGACAAGCAGGACCACTAAAATTCCCTCTTGGCTTCTTTCTACCGCGCATT
>NC_051409.1:39234959-39235025 GCF_015228065.2 Penaeus monodon | reverse complement strand
ACACAATTCCCGCACTTTGCTCTCCAACGCCGCGTGGCCTCTGGTGCCGCACGTGCACGCTCGGAA
>NC_051409.1:39234833-39234930 GCF_015228065.2 Penaeus monodon | reverse complement strand
GATGGAGGCATGGAGAAGGAGAGAAGGGAAAGGAGGGAGGGAGAGGGAGAGAGGGGGCGAGGTATTCACCATCAAGACGCTTGTTGAAGGCCACAAG
>NC_051409.1:39234641-39234758 GCF_015228065.2 Penaeus monodon | reverse complement strand
AGAAGGAGGAGGGCTTTCGGGCGTTCGTTCAGCGGGTCCTGCATTTTTGAGAGGCCTGACCTTTTAAGGAAAGTGCACCGCCTTTCTCGATCTTGCTCTATAGAAGGAGAGGAGAAA
>NC_051409.1:39234341-39234502 GCF_015228065.2 Penaeus monodon | reverse complement strand
GACGTAATTTCTTTTTCTTTAACCCGATATATTTACCCTTTCCCTTCGGTGCTGGCAAAGACCTCAATCTGCATACCATCTGAGAATTCGTCTCCTTTTACTGAAGCCCAGAAGCCCGCATGATCTCTCCTTACGAAGGGAGTGGACGGGAGACGGGGATC
>NC_051409.1:39234032-39234185 GCF_015228065.2 Penaeus monodon | reverse complement strand
AAAAACCTTTCCCATTTTTTTGTTTTATTCTGACGAGTAAGCAAAAACAAACACACAAAAACAGGAACATATAGACGTTTTATAGACGCATTTTTTTTTTTACAAACAGGACAATCATATAAAAACAAAATACAGATCAAAAAAAAAAAATTA
>NC_051409.1:39233729-39233953 GCF_015228065.2 Penaeus monodon | reverse complement strand
ATAAAAAATAAAAAAAAATAATTTCCCGTAAAAAAAAGCGGGAAAGTGTAAAATAAAAGAAAATAAAAAATAAATAAAAAATAGAATGTAAGTATAGATACTTTGATATAGAAAAATAGATATAGATGAAAAAAAAGATATAAATATAGAAGTGCAGCTTCTCGGGAGAAACGGAGATAAAAAAAAAAACGAGCAAAATAAACAGAAAAAATTCAAATGATTAG
>NC_051409.1:39233587-39233702 GCF_015228065.2 Penaeus monodon | reverse complement strand
GGATGGATAAAAATAAAATAAAGGAAAGATTATGCAAAATTCCCCCGCAAGGTGTTTCTAGCCAAAGGGATAAAAAAACCCAAAAGTAAAACTAAAGATGTTCCTAAAAAAAAAA
>NC_051409.1:39233187-39233308 GCF_015228065.2 Penaeus monodon | reverse complement strand
TATATATGTACATATATATGAGAAATAAAAGCAGATGTACCCACCACACCCGGGCAAAACAAAACAAAAGCACAAACCATATAAAAAAAAAAAAACAAGAACAACAAATAACATACTAGAA
>NC_051409.1:39231658-39231904 GCF_015228065.2 Penaeus monodon | reverse complement strand
GACCAAAAATATCATATATATAAGAAGAAAAAAAAGACAAGCAGGTGTAACTTCCCCCCCCCCCCGTCCCGCGAGAAGTTTGGTAATAAAACTCCGCGATCCATCCCCCTTGACCGGCGGCTGATGGTGTCCTGACCGAGATACAGATCAGCCAATAAAAGAACTTTAATTGAAGTCGAGTTGCCTACAGCCATTTAAGGAGCTTTATTCTCATTGGTTGGCTTTGTTTACTTGCTTGTGTTGCGT
>NC_051409.1:39231409-39231570 GCF_015228065.2 Penaeus monodon | reverse complement strand
AAGAGGTAGGGAGAAAGGGGGAAGGTGAAGGAAAGGAGGGATAGGAATAGGTGAGGGGAAAGAGAGGAGAGGAAGGAGGGCGAGGGGGATAGGTAGGGGGAAGAGGAGAAGGGGGGGGGGAAGGGAGGGGAGGGAAAAGGAAATGACAAGGGGAAAGGCAT
>NC_051409.1:39231074-39231338 GCF_015228065.2 Penaeus monodon | reverse complement strand
GCGTAAACTTCTCTCCCTGCCTGTCACTTCCCCATTCGAGCGCCGCCCATTCGCATACGCAAAACCCCATTCAGCGCCAAGTCACCTCACCCGCAAACCCCATCATCTGCGGCTCGTAACACACACTATGACTAATTTTACTTCTTCTCAATGCCGAGAAGCAATACCAGCGCAAGAGGTATTTGCAGGTTGTGTAACGGAGAAATAAAAGGACCATTCCCGGCTTGTGCTTCCGTGAGGTGGGAACTATTTCAGGCTCACGCA
>NC_051409.1:39230843-39230949 GCF_015228065.2 Penaeus monodon | reverse complement strand
TCTATTTCCAGGTTGCGTATTTGAGAAAGGTGTGTGTTGTGATGGAGGAGTGGGAGATAATTCCTGGTTGTGTAGTAGAGTTAGAGTGGTGATGTTGATAACTAAT
>NC_051409.1:39230279-39230561 GCF_015228065.2 Penaeus monodon | reverse complement strand
TACTCACCCCCCCTCCCCTTCCCTTTGCAACCCGTGTTACGGAGCGCACACATTCGTGCATTTTGCATCACTACGCGCAAAGCTATTGGATGTGATCTCATAAGCTCTTCATTAGAATTTCATTTCCTGTAAATCGGTTCGGGAGATACGGCGTAGAGGTCGTCACGCTGAGGAACAGGGTATCGCTATTTTTCTAGCTCTTATTTGTGCGCGTGTGTGCTAAGTGAGATATGTGTGAGCAGAGTGGAAGTGATTTTTTTCAGCGGAGCTAATTGGTAGTTG
>NC_051409.1:39229537-39230038 GCF_015228065.2 Penaeus monodon | reverse complement strand
TAAACTAGAACATATTTTTGTTTCTGTTTTCCCCTTTCCCTGTCTGTTTCTTACATCATTTTGTGTTAGACGTGGAATTCAAAATATTTTATTTGAAACGCACATATTCACACAAACGTTCAGGCAAATGTAAAATACACATGCGCACAAATATACTACGATCACGTGTATCTACATATATCAATATTTATACACACCTCTCAAATTTCTGTTTATCTAACGAACCATTAATCTATGCGTGCACACGTGTGTACACAGAGTCCAGTATATATACTTGTATGTAAATATTTGATACATATGTATGAACCGCCGAGCTCCAAGTATGCGCATCCATATATTCAATTGTCCATCAATCGGTGTATATATAAACATAGATAAATTGATAAATAAATATATAAATGTGTGTTTAGTTGTGTGTGTTTATTTAAAAGAAATATATATTTAAAAAAGTGAAATAAAGGAAGAAAAATTTGAAAAAATGAAAAAGCGTTAAAGAATGTA
>NC_051409.1:39228984-39229094 GCF_015228065.2 Penaeus monodon | reverse complement strand
AAACAAGATACACAGAAAAATTACGAAAACGAATAAGGGAAAAGAATAAGAAAATAGAGAAGAATGAGATAAATGTGTCAAGAGAGTTTACAATGACGACGATTTTGTTG
>NC_051409.1:39228717-39228944 GCF_015228065.2 Penaeus monodon | reverse complement strand
TTTCTGAAATAGAAGATAAACAATAAGTAATCGTTCATGAGCCTAAATTGGATATATCTATTTTTATAAAACAGATTAAATTTTAAAAAAAAACTGACGAGAATTGTAACTAAAAAACAATAATCAATAAATATAACATTAAAAAAAAACATTAAAAAAGGTTATCATAACAAGGAAAAAAATTGAAATCCCTCACCATTATTAAGTCTTAATTAAACGCGATTCCC
>NC_051409.1:39228383-39228679 GCF_015228065.2 Penaeus monodon | reverse complement strand
TGAAGCGACATTTCCGCAAAAATACTTTTCAAAAAAATGAGGAAATAATCAAAGAAAAAAAACGAAGCTTTTTGCCAAATCCACATTAAGTCGACCTAAAACAGCCTCATTTCCGGTCGAACGATCGACAATTTCACTAATTAACTCACAAAACGACATAGTCTCCCGCTCTCTCTTGTATTATGCTCAATATCATTAATTAGATATAGGTATAAAAAGCCCAGAAAAAATGCAATTGAAAAAATATACTTGCAAACAGGCTCTTGTTACTAATTAAAAACCCTCAACTTTTTTTT
>NC_051409.1:39228095-39228366 GCF_015228065.2 Penaeus monodon | reverse complement strand
TCCCCCCTTAATTCTTTTATTTAACCAGACCAATTCGTTCTCTCTCTCTCATCCTCCCTCGATAAAAAAGAAAAAAAAAATCGCCATCCACTTTCGCTCAACTGGTCACTTTAATTCATGAAGTGGCAACTCGCCGAGGGCTAGCTGGCAACTCGCGCGCCTCGCATCTCGTGAATATCCCGCATGAAGCTGCATCTCAGCCCCGGATGCGAGGCGGCCGTCGGCCTGCGGGCGCCGCAGGTGGGGCGCCGCCCTCGCGCTGGGGGACGTT
>NC_051409.1:39227235-39227529 GCF_015228065.2 Penaeus monodon | reverse complement strand
CTTCGTGTATTCCCTTTTTTATCTCAATGCTTAGGAACAACCGATACCAATTAGTCAAAAATCAGAAAAACAATGCAGTGCGAGGCGAGTGTTTGCCGACATGAAAATACTCCCACAGCCTCCAGCGCGGACGAGGGAAATGTACTTGAAAATATTAATTGAAATATCCCCGATTAAAAGGGCAATAAGGAGAGTTTATATCGTTTCCATCAGTATTCATTACAGCGATGCCAGATGTGCAAGAATTTCGAAAGGGGGGGGAGATTTTTTTTTCAGTCTTGTTGGTAATGTTGA
>NC_051409.1:39226497-39226815 GCF_015228065.2 Penaeus monodon | reverse complement strand
TCCTGCACACATATATACAAATACGTTGCTATGCTGATAAGGTTCCACTCACAGAGCAGACTAACCATCACTCCCGAGCGTTATTTTCCCTCTCTGGATCCTGATTTCGGATGATGTCAGGAAGTCAGAATGGCCTTCCCGACGCCACCCGAAGGCCAGTCAGCTCGGGGACTCGAACGCTCGCCCTCTGCACTGCGAGGCGACCGCGGACCCACTACGCCCGGGATAGCGCCGTTACTATTCTTTGCTGAGGACTTCTCCGGCGCCGTTACTATTCTTTGACGTATCTTTGAACGGAGATTTATGTGAAAACGCTGG
>NC_051409.1:39224028-39224514 GCF_015228065.2 Penaeus monodon | reverse complement strand
TCTAAAGTGAATTGCTAAGTTTGCTGATTCTTTTTCTCGCCACCCACGGCATCTTTTTAACTATTTTTGAACCTAGAAAATGGAATGGAAATATTTGATATTAGCCAAATAAATACGAAAACTGTAACTGGCCACAAAGCGAAACACAACCTGAAGCCAGAGACGCCGTTCGCTCTCCTTTCTTTCTCTCTTTGAATCACTTCTTAAGTCAAGGTTACAGTGCGGCGAAATCGTTAAAAAAGAAAGAAAGTGAAAAGGTTATACGTGTCTCCCTCATTATCACATGAAAAAAAGAACATTGAATTCATTCTCGGTAAATAATGAACCAGGGAAGTCATGACGTAAGGAGGAGGAGGAGAAAGTAGAGAGTAATATCAAGCAGTAATTCTATCCCTGTTTAGTGGGTCGCGTTCAAGCAAGTTCAAAACAGGTTCAAGCGAGCGAAGGGAGACGATCGAGGGGACTTTTTGCACTTTGATTGAACTG
>NC_051409.1:39223862-39223979 GCF_015228065.2 Penaeus monodon | reverse complement strand
GGAAGAAAGAAAAAAAAAATGTGGATTTCATTCTCTGTTGTGATTTGACTCAATAGCAATTTGATTTGATCTTTTAGTCTACCATAATACCTTTGATATAGAAAGGTATGGCAAACT
>NC_051409.1:39223630-39223767 GCF_015228065.2 Penaeus monodon | reverse complement strand
CTACAGTCGTTATAAAGAAATAAACTGATAAAGGATAACGCACAATAATTCGATAATATTAGCAGCAATAATCAATACAAACGATGACACCAGTAAGAAAAGAAAGAAAAAAAAAACAGACCTACAGTGACATCATC
>NC_051409.1:39223418-39223605 GCF_015228065.2 Penaeus monodon | reverse complement strand
TTTTTTTTTCTTTGTTATGAAGGAAAATATATCCAAAACAAAGAGTTAAATTGTCAGCGTCTTGCGTGTGGGGAGAAGCTAGCGTTATTTCTTAATTGACTCGAAATATCTCGCCCCGATGTTATCGCTCAATGGATTACAGCTGGAATTACATGCAGTTACGAGAAAGAATGGGTGTTTATATATG
>NC_051409.1:39222601-39223194 GCF_015228065.2 Penaeus monodon | reverse complement strand
AATACACAGATAAATAAATGGATATACAAACAGGCAGAGAAAAGCTAAATAAAAAACAAACATTATAAAACGAAGTCAGGTAAACAAAACTTAGGATTATAAAAACAAAAACAAAAAAATATATGAACATACGAAAGATATGAAAAAAAAAAAGTAAATGAAGTAAAATAAGGTAAAACAATAAAGACACAGAAAACGGGAAGACAACAGCGCAACAGAAAACGGAAATCCGACGACTCCTTCGCATATCAATAGGAGGACGGGCAGTGACGTCATCAGTCGGGTGATAGACGAGGACGACGCACGACAGGTGTGTGTCGTGTCTTTCTCTCTCTTTATTTTTTTCTTGTCCTCTCTCCTTCGCCTTTATTTTTTTCCTGTCCTCTTTCCTTCTCCTTTATTTTTTTCTTGTCCTCTCTCCTTCTCCTTGTTCCTCTTTGTTTTTGTTTTTTGTTTGTTTGTTTTTCTGTCTACTTTTGCTTCTGTGTTTCTGTCTTTTTGCCTTTTTTTTTCCTTATTTTGCTTTTTTTCATCTCCTTGTTTCTCTATGTATCTGAATTTTTTTTTCTCTTTCTCTTTATCTTTCTTCTCTC
>NC_051409.1:39221993-39222135 GCF_015228065.2 Penaeus monodon | reverse complement strand
AGAAAAAACTGAACTTCTTGGGCGGAAAACGAGAATGGCCTGTTTGTATTTTGTGCTCGATGGAGAAAGCGGTCGTTTGGCGAGGTCGTTGGAGAGTTTGATTCCGGTTTGATTGAGGGAAGGGAGTGAGGGGGGGGGGGTC
>NC_051409.1:39220921-39221586 GCF_015228065.2 Penaeus monodon | reverse complement strand
GCTCAAGAAATACTCATATATATCTACTGCTCATCTATCTGCGCCTCCGTCCATCTTGTCGCTTTGCCGTCTTTGCCGAAGGGAAGAAGCGCCGCCTCGTTTCTTGATTTCAGTCATTTTGTCAGTTCTGTCATTTCGTCATTCCAGTCATTTCTTCGGCCATGGGCTTCTAAATTCCCGGATGCGATTCCAAATTCCTGTTTACCGAGAGCAGTTTCGGCCTTCATCACTCGCCGCTCGCTCGCCGTCGACGCCGCTTGATCAACGTGGGTCTGCGCTCTTGTTGCTTTGCTTGGATCTCTGCTTGCTTGCTTCCCCTGGATTTCTGCTTGCTTGCTTCCCCTGGATCTCTGCTTGCTTGCTTCCCCTGGATCTCTGCTTGCTTGCTTCCCTTGGATCTTTGCTTGCTTGCTTCCCCTGGATCTCTGCTTGCTTGCTTCCCCTGGATCTCTGCTTGCTTGCTTCCCCTGGATCTCTGCTTGCTTGCTTCCCCTGGATCTCTGCTTGCTTGCTTCCCCTGGATCTCTGCTTGCTTGCTTACCCCCAGAAGTCTCTTGATTGTTCCTCTGTCTGTCTGCTCTTGCGAATCTGTTTCACCGTATTTTCGTAGGGGGGTTTTGTGCTTTGAAGCATGGTGGTTACAAGCAGGTGTGTTCAGTTCATTA
>NC_051409.1:39220490-39220608 GCF_015228065.2 Penaeus monodon | reverse complement strand
AACGTCCGAATAACTTTGAGTCCGTCGGCGGGAGAAGCCTTGTCCATCAGCGCCATAATGAATGCAAATTCTTGCAACCGCTGATGATCCATGGCGCAGACAAGCAACACGTGGAATG
>NC_051409.1:39220344-39220453 GCF_015228065.2 Penaeus monodon | reverse complement strand
ATCAAGTTACTATGTTAATATTAACTAAGGCTTCAGGCTGTCGGGTCAGACGACACGGAGATGTGTGTGGATATTACTAGCTACGTTTTTTTAGAACCTTATGCGGTGT
>NC_051409.1:39219489-39219734 GCF_015228065.2 Penaeus monodon | reverse complement strand
GTAAGACTAAACAAGGTTCTGGTCTGTGTTTCCTCGGAATCCTTGTCCTATTCCTCGAAACTTAATTAAATACGGCTTGAATTAAGCAAAATTGTCTGCTGCTTTTACGCCAGAAGTTGTTCATAATCCACCCACAGTAATATCTGTAAAAAAAAAAAATGCCCACGCAGACAGTTATTTTTGTATCTATTTTTGCGTCTTCATTACACTAACAAACAGTCATCTTCTCTGTCAGTTTTAAAAGC
>NC_051409.1:39218560-39218716 GCF_015228065.2 Penaeus monodon | reverse complement strand
CTGATTCCAGCCGCAGCGAACCGCCCGCAAAGACCGCCGCCCGCACGCAGCCTCCGCGCCGTTCATTAGCGCCCCAGCGAGGCGCGTGGACGCTCGCCACGCTGAGTCAACACACGCAGAGACTAGGTTGATAAAGCAAAACAAACAGACGGCAAA
>NC_051409.1:39217854-39218078 GCF_015228065.2 Penaeus monodon | reverse complement strand
TTTCATGAATGTTTTCGCGTCCTGCCATTAGCAAATATACACGAGCTCTCTCGTTTAAAAAACAAGCGTCCATACATACTGTAGACACACGCATTTGGCATTTATCTCCCTCTCCTTCTGTAGATTCATTCATCCATCTGCACGGGATGGATGACAGGGTGCTGCTCCGTGCCTGCATTGGTCTGTATAAAATATCGGCATCCAACACTGGTCACCAACCAATC
>NC_051409.1:39216990-39217524 GCF_015228065.2 Penaeus monodon | reverse complement strand
ATGATACTCTCATAATGAGTCGCAAGACCAGTATATATATGAAAATTCCTAGAATTTCAGGAACAGTCTATAATGTCCCTTGTTCCTCGAAGCACTTACTCTTATTTTGTTGAATAGTTGAAAATACACAAATGCTGATCTGTACCTGTAAGCCTGCGAGTGTGCGTTCCCGAGCAGGTATCTAAACGGGTGTCTCTCGGGGCGATCCTCCACACAGGTGAGCTTCCACCCTCCCCCCCTCTACCTGTCCTTCTAAATCACCAGTGAGAAGCCCCGTGCAGCTTCCCCCCAAGATTTCTCCTGCAGGTGCTGTTCTCCCAGTCGCTAGGATCGAGAGGCGTGGCTTTGTCCAGGTGGGAACCAAAATCCCGCGTCAGTTTTGGCAAAAGTCGTGTCCTGTTGCGAGTGGCGGAATCGCGCCCTTGATCCGCGCTGCCCCTCGTGCTGGCTAAGTTGGCGTGTTTCCCGTCCGGATCGCGAGGCGGGGATTCCCTCGGCTGAAGTAAACCCGCGCCGACCTCCGGGCTTCACGAT
>NC_051409.1:39216788-39216972 GCF_015228065.2 Penaeus monodon | reverse complement strand
ATATCGTCGTTCTTCTGTGGCGCTCGACGACAGGAGTTTTTTTTCTGGAGGGATATTTTCTGATGTGACAACTTCGACTACTGGAAATTTGGTTTTATTATGCTTGAGACATTGTCGGTGACTAATTTTTTTTTCTTCGACTAATGAAGATTTTCCTTTTCGTTGTTTTCGACGGCAGAACGCT
>NC_051409.1:39216472-39216625 GCF_015228065.2 Penaeus monodon | reverse complement strand
TAAACCTGACAGTTTCAGTAACATGTAGTTTTCGCCCTACTGCTGTGGCTGCATGTAGAGGGGGGATATCGAGGCCCCTTTCGCGACGCCCTTTGAGCCAGACACAGAGCGGGCGCTTGGATCGGGTCTTCGCTCTGACCCCTTGCACGTCAC
>NC_051409.1:39216330-39216439 GCF_015228065.2 Penaeus monodon | reverse complement strand
AATTGGGAGGGGCATTTGAATCGGCTTAGCGTCGCCTTCGGGGAAAATCTTTTTCGCATCGTTTTACGAGCTGATTCTTGTCGAGATTTCGCCCTCGTCGCTGATTTGC
>NC_051409.1:39216196-39216294 GCF_015228065.2 Penaeus monodon | reverse complement strand
GGCCAACGGTGGCATCTCAGGTTAAGATTTAACGAGCAACTTAAGATATGCCAAAATTAATCTCTTCAAAGCTCACCCAAGACTCTATACGTAACAGA
>NC_051409.1:39212563-39212787 GCF_015228065.2 Penaeus monodon | reverse complement strand
TTTATTTTTCCAATTCCACGCTCAAGCAAAACATCGAGATTGAAAACGCACAAAAAACACCTCACAAACAAAGACATGAAAAACGAGCAAACAACAAATCGAAGAGAGATGAAAAAAATAAATAAATAAAGGAAAAATAAAGAAAATTAAGAAAAGGTTTACAGTGTGAAAATGGTTAAGAAAAAATAAGAAAGTATGAAGAGTGAAGGAAGTGAAGGACTTAT
>NC_051409.1:39212130-39212490 GCF_015228065.2 Penaeus monodon | reverse complement strand
AAAGACAAAAAATTTAAATAATATTTTAAAAAAAAAAAAAAAAAAAAGGAAAATAAATATGGAAAGAAGAAAAACAAAGAAAAAGATGGAAAGAGAGATAGAGGAAAAGAAAGACAAAAAGATGAATGGAACGATAAATAGCCAGACAAAAAAAAAAAGTGAAGAGAAAGATATAAACATGAAAAAAAACGTAACGTAGAAAGATAAATAGAGAAAAGTGAAAAATGAAAGACGATAGAGAGAGAGACAATGGATAAAAAAAATGTGAAAGAGAGACAGAAGGACAGATAAAAGAAAACCGAAATACATAAATATGAATAGACAACCTGATACATTAAAACCAAATTGGCATAGACAGAT
>NC_051409.1:39212003-39212100 GCF_015228065.2 Penaeus monodon | reverse complement strand
CTTCGTCGAAAAGTGAAAGAAAAGTTGAAGAAAGAAGCTTTTTCTTGCAATACATGTTGCGAGTGGAAATGCATTCAGGGGACAAGGCTGAGGAACC
>NC_051409.1:39211546-39211750 GCF_015228065.2 Penaeus monodon | reverse complement strand
GATTGATATATGCAAGAAAAGCACCAATCGAGAATCAGCAAACACTTTAACACACACAACAACCATAACAACAGACACGCAAGCAACACACTCCAAAATGCAGCGACACCCAGAGGCAGGTCAGTGTTAACTAAAGACAATCAAATTCCATTGCAAAGACAAAAGAAAAACAAAATGCACAATATTCTATTTTTAAAAAATCTC
>NC_051409.1:39211248-39211500 GCF_015228065.2 Penaeus monodon | reverse complement strand
CACTTGGCAACTAGATGGGGTCTTGCCACATGAAGACTACTGTAATTCTTTTTCATTTTTAGATTATTCCTCAGTGATGTAATATACTAAGAATAAATAACGATAGCAATTAGCGTAATGACAATCCTGATATCAATGTTAATGAAAAAGCAACGGCCAAATTGCGAAATGAAATTAGGCTCCGAACCCTTTCCCTTCCTTTATCCCGCCAGTCGGTTTGTTTTATATTTGGTCATTTATCTTGTAAAAAAA
>NC_051409.1:39211004-39211193 GCF_015228065.2 Penaeus monodon | reverse complement strand
TAACAAAAAAATGTTGCTCAAAACTATAACCTTGAAGGCAACGTTCGGTTAGTGACGTCACGCGCGAAAATCGAACGCTACGGTAATCTAGATTAGTTTCCTTTCAACATAAAACATATTTCATATCGTGTAAATATACATGATTCAAACTTATTAATTCCTTAAAAATCACTTAATTATAAATACAGG
>NC_051409.1:39210609-39210877 GCF_015228065.2 Penaeus monodon | reverse complement strand
AGAAAAACGCCTTCATATACAGGAGTTTATCTTTATCAGAAAGTGGACATAACAGCTAATATTTTGGCTCATACTAATATTACAGAGAAGTCAAGAGAATGGGAAGTGTTGATACTGAAAGAGTGATGCTTCAGTATCAGTAAAATTCTCTGATATACTGAATGTACACATCAGCAATTAACAAAATCAGTTTTATAATCGCTGCTGATAACATCATTAACGTATTCTTCATCTAAAATGGGTCAAAAGGAAGCCAGATGGAAGAGTC
>NC_051409.1:39210296-39210525 GCF_015228065.2 Penaeus monodon | reverse complement strand
GCCAGTAGAATTACCAGAAAAGTTATTGATGTAGGGGTGATTTGTTTGGCATAAGCGTTTACGGAGGTTAATAGTAAAAATAAATGTGTTTGCATGTCGGTTGCGAATCCAATTAAATAATTCATTGCTAATGCAATTCATCATAGAAAACGAGTGTTTTGAGATTTTTATTCCCCTTTTCTATACGGGAGACTAATGTATTTCAGAACCGGATATTTACGCTTTTTAC
>NC_051409.1:39210043-39210120 GCF_015228065.2 Penaeus monodon | reverse complement strand
TGTTGCACAATTCCCTTTCTGAAACACTTGATATTTGAGCAACTGCACTTTTTATTGTTACAAAGTGTTTTTTTTTT
>NC_051409.1:39209784-39209882 GCF_015228065.2 Penaeus monodon | reverse complement strand
CCTCCCTCCCTAATAATTTTTTATATAATCTTACCCTTCCTCTCCATTTCTTCTTTCGCTTCTTCTCATGTTTCATTCAAAATCATTTCTTGTTTTAT
>NC_051409.1:39208733-39209014 GCF_015228065.2 Penaeus monodon | reverse complement strand
AGACGTTGCAACAGAACACCTGCACAGATCAATAAACAACAACATGCAATTCACATTCATTGCTGGTCCCCCCCCTCCCCCCCTTTCCCTTCCAAAGAGAAACAATAATAAAAAAAAAAGAAATATATATTATTCTCAAATTAATCATATTAATTATATGCCATAAATTTCCCCACAACAAATCAGAAATATTCCGAATTAGAACAAATATATAACGCCGGTAATCATACGTCTGGCACCGTATCCATTCATAGTACGTGACATCGGTGTGTGACGTCACG
>NC_051409.1:39208503-39208670 GCF_015228065.2 Penaeus monodon | reverse complement strand
GGCCCGCTTGTGTGACGGCATTATCTGCCTTATGGCGACGATGCATAAGGGAGAGATTGTGCGTGTGAAAAGGCTGGCGAGATAATGGATCAAGAAATCGTAATCACAAAACCGGGGGAATCCGGTATGGACAATATGGATACGTTTATTGATAGACTTTTACGATG
>NC_051409.1:39207879-39208270 GCF_015228065.2 Penaeus monodon | reverse complement strand
CCAGCGCTTGACAGAGTACCACGCGTTGCCATAGCAACGGAATGCGTCGCTTCGCCTGTATTTTGGTCTCTGTTCTGCCAGGATGGAGAGGTTGTCGTACCGCACTGCTGTTCCACACGCCGGATATTTACCTTTTACATGTTTGTTTGTTTCCCTTTCTTGGGGAATAACTGAATCAGGCAATTAGGCAAAGACAGGAAGAATAGGAATGATAAAAAAGAAGAATGAAAGGCAGAAACAGCATTTGGGGAATGACTGAATCTGGTAAATGGGTGAAGGTAACTTTCGCCACTCAAGTTTAAAAAAGGATTGTGTAGAAAGAGAGAAATACAGAAAGAGTGGGAGTGACTGAGGTGGGTGGGAAGGGAGAGAAAATGAGAGAGTAAAAGAC
>NC_051409.1:39207112-39207799 GCF_015228065.2 Penaeus monodon | reverse complement strand
CATAAATAGACAGAGACAGAGATAAAGAGAGAGATTCACCTATGGACAGAGAGTAAGAGAAGAAGAGAAGGAGAAGAGAAGACGAAGCAAGCGAAATTGGGGTTTATGGTTTTAATTTTATTCGGATCTCGCGTGCCCTTGCTTCGGCGCCGCGTACGAGGAGACACGCAAGAGAAACGGGGGAGGGGGAGGGGGAGGGGGAGGAGGAGGGTGAGGGAAGGGGGAGAGGGTTAAGCAGGGAAATGGGGAAGGGCATGGGTGGAGGGAAGGGGGTAGGGATGGAAATGGGGAAGGGCATGGGTGGAGGGAAGGGGGTAAGGAGGGAAATGGGAAGGGCATGGGTGGAGGGAAGGGGGTTGCACATATGGAGGGAGGGGGAGGGGGTTAGCATGGGAGGGGGAAAGGAGGTAAGGGAAGAGAAAGGGAGTTGAGGCTCGGGCATAGGGGTAGGGGGGGAGGGGTTGTGCGAATGTAGGCCAGAAGAAGAGCAAAGACGCAGACAAGTTACGTAAACGTGGAGACGAAAGTGAAACGCGAAAGGAAGATAACAATACAAATCTTAAAATGTATTCAGTTGGTATACAACATGTTCTGTTCAAATGTTCAGCTAAGATTTGATAAACGCGTTTCAAACGCTTATCAGTCTTAGTTTTGTTATTGAACATAGTAAAATAACGTGACCTAATA
>NC_051409.1:39206345-39206813 GCF_015228065.2 Penaeus monodon | reverse complement strand
ATCACATCAAGACATATCATAGTCTCCCATTAATAATTCAACAGAAAACGATTACTTGGCTTACTGTAATGGCTGACTTATTTTCTTTAGGCCTAAGGTAAAAAAAAAAAAGTGATTAGCACTGATATGAATAGATAGTTGATTTCCTCAATTTAGCGGTCTCGATAAAATAATCTAAGTGCGTGCCAAAAAAAAAAAAAAATTGGCTGGTTATCTTTACTGCAGTAACATTTTTTTTGTATTCATTTTGATATACTGAATTTATCTACTGGAATTTTTTTTAAACATTTATTTTTCTAGTAAGTTGGAAATATCTGCATAAAATATATTGTTATTTGTTAGTTTGCTGGGAATAAAAAGACGCATAATATAATCCAAATCTGTTCCTAATGCTAGTGTGATATCGACATAAAGTATTTTTTCTTTATGTCTCTGGTTCTGTCAACTGCACTGGGAATGGCGGAGGCG
>NC_051409.1:39205870-39206074 GCF_015228065.2 Penaeus monodon | reverse complement strand
GAGCGAAATCATTGAAAGTTGGATTCCCGACCGTAGAGTTTTACGTGAAGGGGGGGACACTTTTATTTTGAGTAAACTTTTCATATTTTCTTTTAATTATCCCCTTGGAGATCTTTGGAGATAAGTTGGTTCTTTAATTGCCTTCAGACTATTAGAATATATTCTTTAGATTCATTTCTCGATCTTTTGTTTTCCCGCACAAGA
>NC_051409.1:39205611-39205754 GCF_015228065.2 Penaeus monodon | reverse complement strand
CCTTCATCCGGCCGCGTGCACAGGCGTGAAAGCACGGAAACCACGCGCCTGCGTCACGGCTCATCGGTAACGACCACAACACAACCACCGGCAACCAGCTTCCTGTGCGGACTCGATTTGGGTACAAAGCCACCTCGTATTCG
>NC_051409.1:39205341-39205497 GCF_015228065.2 Penaeus monodon | reverse complement strand
CAGTCGGGCGTGAGCTTCTGGCTATTATCTTCAAGTCATTCATAAACGAATCAATAATGCAGGAGCGGTAAACACAGGGCGTCATGCGGTCATGCGAGCGGCCGAGTGAGCCAGCCACTCGTCTACGGCGCTCGTGTGCATGGCTAGCTCGACACC
>NC_051409.1:39203677-39204266 GCF_015228065.2 Penaeus monodon | reverse complement strand
CCCTTTTTTTTCCTTCTAAATCTAATTTGCATCTCATCATAGCCCTTGACTCCTCGTCGCAAAGAACAAACTTTCCCGAGATCAGTACCGCCAAAAGTTCCTATTCTTCTCAAATCGCATGACTTTTCTTGATTCTCACCTTTTTTTCGTTTTTTTTATCATTTTTTTATATTCTTCTTCTTCTAAGAAACTTAAGAGCGAATGGGGGTTGAGGGGGGAGAGGTAGGAGATACGGATGGGGGATGGGGGGGAGGAAAGGGAGGAGGGGGGAGGGAGAGGAAGGGGGAGGGGGAGAGGAAGGGGGAGGGGGAGAGGAAGGGGGGGGAAGCAGAAGAAAGAGGGAGGGGGAGAGGGAGGGTAGGGGAGAGAGGAGGTAGGTTGGATGGAGGGAAGGAGAGAGAGGGGAGGGGAGGGGAGGGAGGGAAGGGGTTTATATGACCAGCTGATAAGTGGGAGAATTGGAAGGAGGGAAGAAGGGAATAGAAATGACTGAGTGAGATGAAGAGACGAGGAAGGAGAGAGATGGAATTAGGGCCGAGGCAGAAGGCGATGGGAAGAGACATACAGAAGAGTTGAGAAAGTGAAAGAA
>NC_051409.1:39202704-39202803 GCF_015228065.2 Penaeus monodon | reverse complement strand
ATAGAAGTTCCGAAAGAGATAATATTATGAAATTCTAATCAGCTAGGGTTATCTGCATATTCAGGGGTGTGGGCGTGTCTCGCGGGCGTCACACCTCGC
>NC_051409.1:39202380-39202485 GCF_015228065.2 Penaeus monodon | reverse complement strand
AAAAGTGATTTACTTCCTTATGCTTTTCATCTTCAATTATCACAAAAAAAATCGCCATTAATTCATTTCATTTCGTAATAAAATTTCAGTTCATTCCTTCATTTC
>NC_051409.1:39201994-39202140 GCF_015228065.2 Penaeus monodon | reverse complement strand
ACCAAATACAAAAAACCAACGAGGTGAGAGGTCATTGTAGCTCCGAATAAGGTCACACAAGTTCAAGGAGGAACTTGGCTCTCGAGGGCAGCGATGGACAATGGTCAGAGGGAAGTGAGGAAGGGGTGAGGGGAAAAATAAAGAGA
>NC_051409.1:39200175-39200321 GCF_015228065.2 Penaeus monodon | reverse complement strand
GACGCCCCACAACCCCCATTATATAAAATGGGAAACCCCACATGAAAGTACGACCACCAACCTAACCCGTACGAACAGGAAAACAAGTTTGCCTGAAAGAGATTTTTTTTTTAAATCTGGAAAACACAACTAGCAACAATATTGAT
>NC_051409.1:39199150-39200099 GCF_015228065.2 Penaeus monodon | reverse complement strand
GATTAGCTATTTTTTCTAAAGCAAATTCTTGTTTTATTCTTTAGAGTTAATTCAATATACATATCTTTTTATCGTTATTAATTATTCTTAAAATAAATCTAATCCGAATTCATTTTCCTTGTTTTAATAACTTTTCTCCCTTCAAGTTTCCGGTAAGACGTTTTCATGTATTTTTTTTTAAAATGAAAAAAACGCGAAATTTTTTTTTTTTAGTGGGGTCTACGTGAAAACACGTGTAACTTATTATGTATTAGAATTAAGATTATATTTTAATTTCATATATCTCCTCCGATGTATCTTTATATCCCTCTGCCTATGCCAAAATATTTTCCGATAATCATTACGTCAATATGCAAATAGATGAAGAAAAAAGTAGAAAAAGAAAATATATATACACACGTAGACAAACATCTCTCGCTCTGTCTACCTATCTGGTCACACACACACGCCACATTTTTGGTCGAAAAAAACAACAACATTCCTTATTACTCTGGGGACAGTAACAAACGAGAGATGGGAGGGGGGCAGGGATGGAGAGGATAGGGAGAAGGGGAGAAAGGGAAGGAGAGGATGGGGGAGAGGATAGGGAGATGGGGAAGGAGAGGATGGGGGAGAGGATAGGGAGATGGGAAGGAGAGGATGGGGGAGAAGAAGGGAGATGGGGAAGGAGAGGATGGGGGAGAGGATAGGGAGATAGAGAATGAAAGGATAGGAAGAAAGGGAGAAAGGAAAGGAGAGAGTGGGGGAGAGGATAGGGAGAAGGGGAGCTAGGGCAGGAGAGGATAGGGATGAAGAGGATAGGGCGAAAGGCAGCTAGGGAAGGAGAGGGTGGGGGGGAGGATAGGGAGAGGGGGGGACGGTGAGAGGAGTTGTGCCTACCTGGAGTAAATCACGCGGTACACCTATAAGCCTACAGGGCCAGGAGTGGGGGGAGAGGGATGGCAGGACC
>NC_051409.1:39198592-39199038 GCF_015228065.2 Penaeus monodon | reverse complement strand
TTTCGAGCTTACAGCTTATCTGTAACTTTGTACTCTCTCCCAACCGTACGGGTGTAAGCATATATATTGGGGGTTTTGATTTTTATGACTCTCATTCGTTACGTTACCTAAAAATATATTTCATTATATCAAAAAAAATATATTTATGGAAAATTACCTGGGTATTTCTGAACCCCGGGAAACCAATCATATGTTAATACTATCACAGCATGTTATGTATCCCTCTATACCCCTTTCTGTTCACGACCTTAAAAACGGTCCCTGTACACCCACCGGGGCAAACGGGACTGCGGGGGATATACTCTTTTCCTTTTTAAACCTCCACCGCCCAATGCAGTTGAGGATATCAACGGGTCGCTTCGCCCTTTTTTTTCCTTTTTTTTTTTAAAAAGAATCAGGGGGAAAAAAGGACGCCGGGGAACAAAACACTTTATTAAAAAAAATTT
>NC_051409.1:39198154-39198531 GCF_015228065.2 Penaeus monodon | reverse complement strand
TTTTTAAAATTTTTTTTAAAAAAAAAATATTAAACCCCAAACAAAAAACCCACCCCCCCCCCCCAAAATTTATTTTTTTTATTTTATTATTATTTTAATATAATTTTTTTTTTTAAAAATTATAATTTTTTTTTGTTGGTTTTTTTGGGCAAAAAAATGTAAACAGTTTTTTTAAAGCTTTTTTTTCTCTCCCCCTTTTTTTTTTTTGTTCAGTTCAAATTTTTTTTTTTTTTATTTTTTTTTTTGTAAATTTATCTTTTTCTTTTTGTCTTTTTTTTTGTTCTTTTTCCCCTTTACATGTTTTATTTCCTTCAGTTTTTTTCCCCCCCTTTTTCCCCCCTTTTTTTCCCCCCCCCGGGGCCCCCCCAAAAAAAAAT
>NC_051409.1:39197958-39198056 GCF_015228065.2 Penaeus monodon | reverse complement strand
CCCACGTTTTCATTATAAAAACCTGTTTTTTTTGGCCCCCCCCCCCCCCTTTCTCCTTATTTTTAAAATATATAAAATAAAAAAATTTTTTTTTTTTT
>NC_051409.1:39196945-39197642 GCF_015228065.2 Penaeus monodon | reverse complement strand
GTTAAGTATTCCCCCTTTAAATGCATAAATAATTTTAAAAGGAAATCTAACTTGAAGAGGCAATGCGGCGAAAGGGAGAGAGGAAGAGAGGGGGGAGGGAGGAAAAGGGGGAGAAAGAAGGAAAAGAGGGGATGGTGGAGATAGGGGGAGAAGGAGGAGAAGGAGAAGGGGGAGGTAAAGAAGGAAGAGGGAGAAGGAAGAGGAGAGAGAAAGAGAGGAGAGAAGGAGAGAGAAGGAGAGAGAAGAAAGAAAAAGAGGAGAAGAGGGAAGAAAGAGAGGAGAGGGAGGAAGAAGAGGAAAAGGAGAAGAAGAGAAGAAGGACGAAAAAGAGAAAGACACACGAAAACGAAAGAAGCAAGAGACAGTTTCATGAAGAAAAAGAAGAGGGAGATAAGAACATAACCGAAGAAAAGAAGGAAAGAAGAGGATAATGATAATATCTGAAGGAGTATCAGAGCACATTGAAAACAACAGGAAAGGACGCAAGGACAAGCACACGGAGTTACCCAGTTAGATGACAAAGAAACAAAGATAGAAGAGTAATTTGGGTGAAGGAGAAGAAGAAGAAGGGAGAGGAAGGAAGAGGGAGAGAGAGAAAGAGAAGAGGAAAGGGAGAGGAGAGAGAAGAGAGTGGAGGAAGAAGGATGGAGAAGGACAGAAGAAAGAGAGAATGAGAGAGAAAAGGGAGGAGGAGAAC
>NC_051409.1:39196413-39196841 GCF_015228065.2 Penaeus monodon | reverse complement strand
GAAGGAATAAGAGCGAAGAAGGAAGGGAGAAAGGAACTAACAGACAGAGGAAGGGAGAGAGAAGGAGAGGGTGGAAACAGTTATGGAAGGAGATGGAAAGAGAGGCATAAAGAAAGGGAGATAGAGAAAGAGGCAAAGACAGAAGAAATAGCAACAGCGACGAGAGAGAGAAAGAAAAATAGAGTGATGAAGTGCGCCAAAGGTTAAAGGCAAGAGACAGTGAGAGATGAAAGGAGTTTGAAGATAAGGAGTGAGAGGAAGAGGCGGGAAATGAGAAAGTAAAAGAGAGGAGGAGGAGGAGAGATAGAGGGAAATGGGGGAGAGAGAAAACAAGAAAGAAGGATAGAAGGGGGGCAGAGAAAGGGAGATGAGAGAGGTGGAGCGTGAGAAAGCAACAAATGAAAGAAAGAAAGAGAGACTGAGAGTGC
>NC_051409.1:39196070-39196301 GCF_015228065.2 Penaeus monodon | reverse complement strand
ACAGCAAAAAATCAAACCAAAAGGTAGGAAAATGAACGGATAACCAACATCAAAAACAAAGGAACAGAGACAGCAAGAAAGAGAAATAAAGAGTTAAACAGAAACAAAAGCTGAATATTTAAAGTTATGTGTGTTCCTGCGTACATAATTACGTATGCATAGCTTTTAACTTATAAACTCACATATATTACATTGCAGGCGTATATCCGAGCAAAGCTTGGGCGCAAAAGT
>NC_051409.1:39195175-39195571 GCF_015228065.2 Penaeus monodon | reverse complement strand
TAATATGAGTTCCTTCCCCAAGTTCTCTTCCACAGCCGCTCCGAGCCGTGGGCAGTGTACCTCCCACTTGTCATGGAGCCTTCCTTGAGGATGATATTAGATACTGGCACCCACTGGGGAGGGAGGGGAAGGGGAAGAGGGGAGGAGGGAGGGGAAGAGGGGAGGAGGGAGGGGAGAGGAGGGGGAAGAGGGGTAGTGGAGAGGAGGAGAGGAGAGAGTTGGAGGAAGAGGGGATAGTGAGGGAGGGATGGAGTTAGGGGGTGAGGGGAAAGGATTAAGAGGAGGGGGAGGATGGAGGGGGGAAGAAGAGACATGAGACAAGAGGAAGAGAATGGGTAGGGGGGAGAGAGGGTGAGGGAGAAGATATGGGGAAAGGGAGAGAGGAAAGAAATAAGG
>NC_051409.1:39193856-39194144 GCF_015228065.2 Penaeus monodon | reverse complement strand
TATCATAATGACAAGAGCATGATTTAGAACACACATACAACATAAAATTCATCCCTTCATTATTTCTTTCAAATAACTCAAGCTCATTTCGTGGCAAGTTCCCTTATTACTCTGTTTTATGTTCTTCGCATCAAAAGGAATCATATCACTCCATATCTCATTACGCAGATTTATTCATCTTTTCTGCTTCCTTCTGTTTATTCCCGTCCCTTCGTAAATCGCTCATTTTTTTTACGACCGCCGGTTCTGTCCGAGGCGAGCCTTCGCGCCCAAGACAGTCAAGGGACT
>NC_051409.1:39192505-39192589 GCF_015228065.2 Penaeus monodon | reverse complement strand
AGTCCAAGAAACCAGCATACGAATATCTACACAGAAAATTATATGTTCAAAGAAAATTTAGTCCAGAACAGTTGGATAACTTAA
>NC_051409.1:39191843-39192074 GCF_015228065.2 Penaeus monodon | reverse complement strand
TGACAAGCGGTAATCACCCTTTATTGACATGTTTCCGAGAATCATTCACAATCTATCATCACAGAACAGCTGATGATGTTACGGAGAACCATCAATTTGAAATAGGTTATTCTGTTATATAAAATTTTGGTTACATTTTCTCCTCGGTTATATAAATTCGAGACGAAAATTTTGTATGATTTATATTTTCGTAAATTATGTAGGTTATTTGTGATTTTTTTAAATGAAGGA
>NC_051409.1:39191334-39191473 GCF_015228065.2 Penaeus monodon | reverse complement strand
ATCACATTAGTTACCCCCCCTGCCCCTTCCCCTCTTTCTCCGTTTTGTACTTTTTATATAACGAAATATCGCGGTATGAGATCACAGGCCTAGAGAATTCGATAGGCCTATCACGGAGTTGCTCTGACAGCTTGGACAG
>NC_051409.1:39190435-39190797 GCF_015228065.2 Penaeus monodon | reverse complement strand
CTTCATATCTATAAATGTGTATTTAATCAGTTACTATACATATCCACACACACCTACACACATAAACCTATCTCCACGCTCCTAACATCACTCCCACAAACACATCTACAAGCCTCTATCCTCTCCCCTCCGTTTGCATACATAATAAAGCTTACGTAACACAGCTTCTTCATTAAAACAAGAAAGAGAGAAAAAAGGTCTCTATCTCCTTCGCCACATTCTGATTCCGAAAAAGTTGTCATCCCGTTTCGCTTAATAAAGGCTTCCACATTTCGTTATCGATCGAGAGAGGAAAATAAGCTGTCACTGATTTGCGTGTCTTATTAATTGAGCGTGAGAGCGTATGCGATATGCTGTTTGCT
>NC_051409.1:39189697-39190205 GCF_015228065.2 Penaeus monodon | reverse complement strand
ATCAATATCATGATCTCTTATAAAAATGGGTGCTCGGTCAAGAGTCTCAATGTGCTCGGCTCTCTCTCGCTAGGGGCTGGGGTATGAGTCTCGAATTGGCTCCCTTTCTGAGGGTTCAGCTTCCTATTTTTGTCGAGCTCAACACATCCCTCATGAACGCGTGTCATCCTCATGCCATCTCAAATAAAGGTTATTTTTTTGTATTTTGTAGAAAATTTCCGAAAAGAATGACCCTGATAAAAAAGGGGGTGACGGGTAAAGAAGGGTGAAGTTGTGAATTTTTTGTTTTGTTTAGGGATAGGGGAAGAGGCAAAAAAAGGGAGGACGTAATTAGCTGACGAGGAGATTCTCAAACCAAAGGAATGTCGAGTTGCGTAAAAAAAGATAATGAAAAATTTTGATAGTATTCATATTGAAGAAAAGGTTATTTTTTTGTATTTTGTAAGAATGAACGAAAACTGTATTTCGGATACTGTTAAGGGAAGTGACGGTGACGATAGAGATTATA
>NC_051409.1:39189573-39189668 GCF_015228065.2 Penaeus monodon | reverse complement strand
AAGGTATTTATCGAGGAAGGCAAAAAAAAAAGGTGTAATTATGATTGAAGAAAAGATTCGGTCAAAGCCAAAAGCGGGAAATGTAGTTTTGTCTT
>NC_051409.1:39188982-39189067 GCF_015228065.2 Penaeus monodon | reverse complement strand
GAGGAGGGACGGGCGATCATTGCCTCGAGTCATATCAAACAAAACTAATTACTTTCGTCTGTCTCGGTCTAAATAACAGACCAAT
>NC_051409.1:39188400-39188551 GCF_015228065.2 Penaeus monodon | reverse complement strand
CAAGAATGATCTTTCCGGACCTTTGCCATCTGACATCTGCGTTGCCATCTGCCGCGCCTTCTACGTTGTCATACGCGTTGCCAGAGGGAGATTATGCGTGATTCTGTTCCCTTGTTGCTCTTCTTTGTATTAAGTTATAATCCTCTTCCGT
>NC_051409.1:39187935-39188347 GCF_015228065.2 Penaeus monodon | reverse complement strand
CGCTCCGGTTTTGAGTTTTAAAAAACTAATCATATGTTCTTGTTTTTTTCTGTTTTGATTCAAATTAGTGAGTTTTTCTTTCCCGCGCTGTTCCATTATGGCGAAAACGGGTTTTGATAAGAAATGATATTAATGATAATGATGATTAAATATTCGGAAGGGGAATGCGATATTGTTTAGATGAAAGATGAGAGCGCCGTGGCTTAAAAAGATTAAAGGTCGTGGACGGATTCAGACACGTGGCCGCCCTCACGCATGTCACATTAGCGGTTGTGGATGTGTTTGGATGGCTACACGGCGACTTCGGTCACATTCCATCATTTCTTACTAGAATGCTCGTATGGCAGATATTGAAAGACGTCGGAGAAAAAAATTCAATTAATTAAGAGGTCCGACTTCGTTTTTTTTTTCA
>NC_051409.1:39187697-39187774 GCF_015228065.2 Penaeus monodon | reverse complement strand
GCCATTTCCAATTTTCTTTCTAATTTCTCACACAGCGCCAGCGTATGCTTCCTCATTTTCGAATGTGAAGTTGACTT
>NC_051409.1:39187393-39187659 GCF_015228065.2 Penaeus monodon | reverse complement strand
GACTCGTTAGATAATCATGTTCAGCACACCTGCTCTTCCTTAATCACGTGTTCCCAAGTTTTAGCTTTTTATATTCTTTCCTTATTCACTTCTTCGGGGGCGGATGAAGCGGAGAGAGAAATGGAGAATGAGCGAGTGATTAGGGGGAGCAAGAGGGGATTGGCTTTCCCTTGCCACGGTGGGAGTGATGCAGCTGCGTTTGCATTCATAAGCTTGAGCCGCGTCACGCAAGAGGAAATCCTGAGGTGGTTATCATTTCGGATATC
>NC_051409.1:39186708-39187315 GCF_015228065.2 Penaeus monodon | reverse complement strand
GTCGAGGGGAGACATTGCTACCTTTGACTGACTGGGTGATTTCTTAATATCAACTGCAATCCAGCTTAAGGGAGACAGATGAATCCTTGCGAAACGGAATTGAAAGTTGGTAGTGAAATGTGGGTATTCACCCCGTAGAGATTTTTGTTAGGAGAGAGAAGAGCGTTGTGGGAGTTTCAGGAAACCGATCTTATTGCAGTCTTTAATCGGAGTTAATCTTTCCATAATCAGTGTAAATAAGAAAAGAGATAGAGAAAAAAATAAAGAAGAATAAGGAGAGAAAAAATCAGCATAAACAACGAATAACGAAGTAGGAGAAAGAAAATAAGAAAGATAAAAACAATAGAGGATGGTACAAAAATTAGTTCTACCTCTCCCCTCATCTCTGTCCCCCTCCCCCCCCAACCACCAACCCCCAATACCCGATTTCTACTCATATCACATAGTAGTTAAAATAGAAATTTAGAATAAAAAGTATAATTCTCACCACTATCATACAGCAGTTAAATAAAATAGAAATGATAGTAAAAAAAAACATATAAGCCATAATCTTTCCCTCATTTTGAAACCACTTCCAAAAAATTTTCTTTTTTTTTTTGAGTACGGT
>NC_051409.1:39186269-39186396 GCF_015228065.2 Penaeus monodon | reverse complement strand
ATCCTTCGCCTTGGAACACAGGTACTCTCGGTATCCTTAAGGAACGCCGGGAATTCGCCTTAATCTTCGGAGAATTTGACTCCTTATGGCTGGGACTTGGGGGTCGAGAGTGAAACATGGCGACGAG
>NC_051409.1:39185259-39186010 GCF_015228065.2 Penaeus monodon | reverse complement strand
CAAACGGCAGGCGTCGTCCAAGGAGGAAGCGACGCCACGAAGCGGGAAAGGAGAAAGGCTATTAACGAAGCAGAAGAAGGAGATGGAGGGCAATAAAGCAGGGAAATGAATAAGAGAATGGGGCAGTTAATGGGGGAACGAGGACGTGTAATGGGCGGAGACGGGGGGAGAAGGGGAGAGGGTAAGAGGAAGGAGGAAAGGGGGGTGAGGAAGGATGAAGGAGAGATGGAGACGAAGAGAAGGTAGAAGGAAGAGCAAGAGAGATGGAGAAGGAAAAAAGTGAGGAGGAAGAAGAAAGAGAGGTAAGGAAGGAAGGGAGAGAGATGGAGGAGAAGGGGAACGGAGAAGAGGAAGAGGAAGGGGAAGTGAGAAAAGAGAGGACGAACAAGGAAGGGGAGAAGGAATGAAGAAGAAGGGGAGAGAGATGAGAAGGAAGAGGAGAGGTAGAGTGAAGGAAAGAGTTGAGAGAAAACGAGTGGAAGAAGGAAAGAAAAAGAGAAAAAAAGAAGGAAAGAAAAAGAAAAGAGACAGAAGAAGAAGAGGAAAGAAAACACTATAAGAAGAAGGATAGAAAAGAATAATAAGAGAGGGAGAAAGGGAAATTTGTTGCTGTGTGGGATTTAGAAGGGATTAACAGGATAAATGCTAGGGTTACAAGCGGGGGATTTAATAGCGACTGGAAGGGATTCCAGGAGGATTTTCAAATCATTAAAGGCTGTCATAAAGAAGGAATTCCCTTCTGCCAGACAGC
>NC_051409.1:39185106-39185218 GCF_015228065.2 Penaeus monodon | reverse complement strand
AAGCATCATCATGGTTGTTATTGTTTATTATCAAATGTGTATATAATCAAATAGCGTAATGTTTTGTGTCAAATTCCCTCCCCTCCCCTCCCCCCCCAAAAAAAAAAACATA
>NC_051409.1:39184357-39184543 GCF_015228065.2 Penaeus monodon | reverse complement strand
AACGAAACAAAAAAAAAAACGGAGAACAAGCCATAGCAATTCTTAACTCACACTCCATTGCAGTGCCGATTCCCCTTACGCTGCACATTGCAACTAAAAGTCTATTACGGCGACTGATGAGGCTCGCGAGATTAGGAAGGGTTTCTCGAGACTCATGTAAAGATGGAGACTAAGTAATGGTGTTGG
>NC_051409.1:39182433-39183275 GCF_015228065.2 Penaeus monodon | reverse complement strand
ACCTCAAAAAAAGGACCCCAAAAAGTGGGAAGAAATAAAGGTGATAAAGATAAATTATAAAAAAAGAAAACAGAAGGGAAGAGAATTAGAGCAAGAATTAAACGGGAACAGTGACATGAATAGTATAATGGAGAAGGAAAAAAATAATAAAAGGAAGGGAAAAACAAGGAGAGAGAAAAAAAGAAGCTCTTTAGCACTACAAACACTTCCTTCAGGCCATAACGTAACCACTCTCGCTCCCCACCTCCTCTCTCTCCCTCCCCCCTCCCCTCCTCACCCTGTTTCCTCTTCTCCCTTCCTCTCCTCTCCCCTCCCCCCTCCCCTCCTCACCCTATTCCCTCCTCTCAATCCTCTCCTCTCCTTCTCCCTCTCCTCCTCTCCCCTCCTTCTCCCTCTCCTCCTCTCCCCTCCTTCTCCCTCTCCTCCTCTCCCCTCCTTCTCCCTCTCCTCCTCTCCCCTCCTTCTCCCTCTCCTCCTCACCCCATTCCCTCCTCTGCCCTCCTTTACTCTTGCTCTTATTCCCTTTATCCTCCCCCCCCCCTTAAACCTTCCCCTCATCTCCCTAACAAACCTTCACCCCTTAACCCTTATCGTTTTTCTCCCCATTACCCCTCCTCCATCACCTCCTCTCCCTCTCCCTTCCCCTCTCCTTCCCCCTCCTCTTCTTCACTTCCTGTTCCCCCTCGTCCCTCACACCCCCTCATCACCCTCCTTCCCCCTCATTCCTCCCCCCAATCCCCACCTCACCCCCCCCCCCCCCCACCACACACAGGTTAGCAAAAAGGAAAAAAAAAAAGTGTCGCTTCATTATATTCAAATTTAGTACCCTTTCCTGACGCCAA
>NC_051409.1:39182306-39182411 GCF_015228065.2 Penaeus monodon | reverse complement strand
CGAAACAACTTCACTTTTTCGTCACTTGGGGTTTTGGGAATTAGTGCTCCGAGACATTTATTTCTCTGTCCTTTCAATTAATTTCTTTTTTCTTTTTAAAATTTT
>NC_051409.1:39181187-39182206 GCF_015228065.2 Penaeus monodon | reverse complement strand
GTGAGAGGAGAGGGTAATAAAAGGAAGAAGGAGGAGTGGAGGGAAGGAGGAATTGAGGAAGGGAGAGAGAGAGGAAGGAAAGGAGAAGGGTGGAGAAAAATGAAGTGTAAGACATAGAAGGAAAGGAGGTGGAGAGGGAGAGATAGAAGAAGGAAGACCAAGGCATGAGAAGAGTAGGAAGAGGAGGGGGAAGTATGAGGGAGAGAGGAAGAATAAAAGAAGAGGAATTAAGAGGAGGAGAGGAGAGAAGCACGAACGAAATATAAAAGGAGAAGGAAAAGAAAGAAAATGAGGGGAAAGAAGAAGGGGAAGTAATAATTAAAGGGAAAATAAGGAGGGAGGGGAAAAGGAAAAAGATGAATAAGAAAGAGTTAAATAAGAAAGAAAAGGAGGAGGAAGAGGAAAATAAGGAAGGAGGGAAAGAGGAAGAAGGTGAATGAGGAAGAGGAAGGAACAAGTTGAGGAAGAGAAAGGAAGTGAACGGGAAGATGGATAGATAGAAAGGTAATAATAAAGGAAAATGAAGGATGAAGTGAAGGAGGAAGAGAAAGAGGAGGAAGGAAACAGAGGAAGAAAAAGAAACAAGGGAAAGGGTGGAAGACGAAATGATGAAGGAAAGGATAGGAGAAGAGAGGAAATGAAGATAAAAGAAAGAACAGGGGGCGTAGAGAGGAGGCGATAATAGGAATAAGGAAAAGAAAGATAGGAAAGAAAGGTGAACGAGAGAAAGGACCGAAGGAGAGAAAGAGAGATTGGAGACGAAGGGAAAATCGGAGAGGAAGGAAGGAAGATGAAAAGGGAGGAAGAGGAAAGAAATGAGAGAAAGGGAGTGCGAGAAAAAAGAGAGGAAAGAAAGGGGAGGAAGGAGAGGGAGAAGAGAGAGGGAGGAAGAGAAGGAAAGGCAAGGAAAAGAGGGGAGGATAGGCAGGGAGGAAGAAAGAAGGAGAGAGAAGGAGAGAAGAGTGGAAAGGATAGAGAGAGGGAGAGGTAAGGATAAAGAGAAGGGGTGAGAGAAGGAT
>NC_051409.1:39180958-39181132 GCF_015228065.2 Penaeus monodon | reverse complement strand
AGGATAGAAAGAGGAAGAGGGAGGGAGAGGGAAGGATAGAGAGGAAGTAAGAAAAAAGGATAGAGAGGAAGTGAGAGGAAAAGAGAGAGAGGCAGAGAAGAGAAAGAATAGAGTGGCAGAGAAGATGAAAGGATAGAGAGGCAGAGAGAGAGAAGGATAAAGAGAGAGTGTTGC
>NC_051409.1:39180444-39180768 GCF_015228065.2 Penaeus monodon | reverse complement strand
CAGTGGGAAGGCTGGGAGGGAAGGGGGGGGGAGAAGGAAGGGGAGAAGGAGAGGGAAGGAGGGAAGAGGAGATAAGGAGAGGGAGGGAGGGAAGGAAGAGGAGAGAAAGAGAGAGGAGGGAGAGAGGAGGAGAGAAGAGAGGGAGAGGAAAAAAAATAGAGGAATTGAAAGAAGGGAGGAGAAAGGGAGAAAGGATAGAAGAAAAAGGAAGCAAAAGATATTAAAAACTGAGAGAGAAAGGCACACTGGGTGTTAACAAGGTAAACAGACAGATAGACAAACACAGCATCAGATGAATTAAAGTAAATATGTGCTTAATCCGGT
>NC_051409.1:39179938-39180106 GCF_015228065.2 Penaeus monodon | reverse complement strand
CACACGAAGGTAAAAGGTGCCAATTTTTAAATAGATTTATCGGTGACTGTTTAACACACCGACACGCCACACTAAGGCCTTCATGCCTGTACTGTTTCACTTGCAAATTAACATGGATAAAAATAAAGAAATTCTCGGAGAATTTATAACACCCCGCCATTTGCATAA
>NC_051409.1:39179605-39179763 GCF_015228065.2 Penaeus monodon | reverse complement strand
GAGATGGCGATGGCACTGTGCCCCAGTTGCCAAATGTGCCAACGGCAGACGCGCATGCAGTCGTTCTTAACCTTGTTGCACGTACGTGGCCGCAGGAATGATTGCAGATTTATGGAAATGAAAGGTATTTCCCCTCTTGCTTTGATATCAGCTTGTGT
>NC_051409.1:39179292-39179366 GCF_015228065.2 Penaeus monodon | reverse complement strand
GCTCAGAGGTTCCTGAGAAATAACATGTAACATGATATCTAAGATTAGAGAAAATATTGTTGTGTGTACAGTAC
>NC_051409.1:39179139-39179252 GCF_015228065.2 Penaeus monodon | reverse complement strand
AAGAATTCCTGTTTGCACGTACTATGCATATTCATCTTCCTGTTCACGTAACATAAACAAAGAATGCGTAAAGTCTCTAATCATCTCAAGAGAAGAGTCAAAACACACACCTT
>NC_051409.1:39177316-39177781 GCF_015228065.2 Penaeus monodon | reverse complement strand
TATTTCCTCTTTTTTATCATTTGTTCCTTTTGTTTCCCTTCCTCTTTTCTTCATCTTTTCTTCTCTTTTATCTTCTCTTTATTAACGTCTTAACTTATTTTCTCTTATTTTTTCCCCTTTTTTCCTCTTTCTCTTGCTTTTCAATTTTTTCTCTTATTTTCTCTTGTTTCCTTTTTTTCTTTTCTTTTTCTCTTGTTTTCCCCTCTTTTTTCTCTTTTTTTTTCTTTTTCTTTCCCCTCTTTTTCTCTTGTTTTCCCTCCTTTTCTCTTGTTTCCCCCTTTTTTCTCTTGTTTTCCCTCTTTCTTCAATTGTTTCCCCTCTTTTTCCTCTTGTTTTCCCCTCTTTTTTTTCCTCCGGCGAACCCAATTTCCCCCGTAATAAAGCATGAACTTCAACGTCGCCGGTGCGCGTTTGTTATGGGATTTGAGACGCAGAGGGACCCTCGAGGAGACGCGGAATGCGATG
>NC_051409.1:39176606-39176713 GCF_015228065.2 Penaeus monodon | reverse complement strand
CCCGCTAGATGCTGGCCACGTCGGCCTGACCGCAAATATTCAATCAAAACTCAAATAGAGCGATTTGGACTGAATTAGTTTGTGGTTTTATCTTGGAAAAGGAACAA
>NC_051409.1:39174714-39174837 GCF_015228065.2 Penaeus monodon | reverse complement strand
CGTTCTCTCCGAGCATCCGAGTGCCCCGCAAGCACAGCCCGGCCCGCCAGACATGCACAGACATCGCGGCAGGCAGACAGGACGGTAAAAAAGCGATCCATCCATGACTGCTGCTCTGTTTAT
>NC_051409.1:39174229-39174420 GCF_015228065.2 Penaeus monodon | reverse complement strand
CATCCGCTAAGACCAAAAGAGGGAGAGGCTATGGGAATAGACTAGGTTATGACAGTAAGGGCGATAACCACCACTCCCCTCCATGGGCACGTCGACCATAGCTGCAAATAACAATTGATCTGACGAAACACCAAGCACAGTGTGGGTGTGTTTATCGCCCTGTCTTGCCCCTCCCCACCGACGCCCATGCC
>NC_051409.1:39166774-39168939 GCF_015228065.2 Penaeus monodon | reverse complement strand
CTGCCTTTTAAACTTTTACGCAACCCCTAGGGGTATTAAAGGTGCGAGAACGTCTTTCGAAGAAAATGTTAACCCTAATTTTTTCCCCCCATAAAGTTTACTCTTTACCTCCCTGCGCTCTTTTTGGTTGGGGAAAATTTTGAGAAGTCTGGGGGGCCAAGGGGCCCCCCCCCGAGGACGCCTCTTGGAGGCCCACCTCAAACCGGACCTTCCGTCGAAGCGCAATTTTTCTTTCGTGGGGCAGGGCCAAGAGCCCCTTTCCTAAATTTTAAAAAACCTGAGCCCTTCATTCTGAGTCCCAGTGGGGCCCCCGTGGGATTCCCAATCTGAGTCCCAATCGGGGAAGCCCCAAACTGAGCCCCATTCGGGAGTCCCAACTAAAGTCCCATTTGGGGTCCGACTCTCGGGTGGGACTCCGAGTCGGTCTCCGAGTCCGACCGGGGGGACGATGCAGTTTTTTCGGGCCCCAGACCCAAAGGGTTTGGGAAAACCCGCTTCGTCGCGAAGGAAAAGGGCCAGAAGCCCAAGACGCAGTGCGCGAGGGCCCATCCCCGCGGCGCGGACCGTCCGTGGACCCCAACGTAACCCTGTCCCTTACTCGCAGAAGGAAGACCCCCAGCGCTTCTTCCAGCAGGCCGCGAAGGCCGAGAAGAAGTTCGGCGTCAAGCTAGTCAGGGCCTCCCCCCCGGCAACCCCCGTGGGGCCCCCTTTTTGGTGAAAAAGGAAGAGGGATTCCGCCCGCGCCTACATCGAGCACATGGGAGCTCTTTGTTCACGGGTAGTTTTAAAACTTTGCGGATGCCCCTCGGGGCCCTCCCAGTGGGCCTGGGAGGGCCCCCGCTGAAGGCCAAGGGAGGGGGGCCCCGGCCCTCTGGCTCCCGATTTCCGTCCAAGGGGGAAACCTTTGGAAGTCTTTCGACTCGTCGGCAAAAAACAAAGGACCGCACGCAGATGGTCAAAAACGTTCGAGGAAAACCCCCGGCAACTTTGGGAGCCTACAGGGCGGCCTCCCCCGCCATCGCGCCCCAGCACTACGGCAAGGCAAGGAAGGAAAGGCGGGCCCCCAAGTAAATCCACGAGAAGTAAACGTACCTTTTACCGGTTTCCCCAAGGGTGAGTCGCCCCTACTATCCCGGGGAAATCCCAGAGTGTGCGCGGGCCCCCCAAAGGAGGTGGAGGAGTCGTGCAGCAAGGGCGTGCCCCAAACAGCACGTGTTTTTTCCCCGGGGAATACCTTCCCGAAAACCCCCGGCGTCGCCATCGGAAAGGGCGGAAAACCCAATTTTCCAAGGTCCAGGGGGGAGTTTGGCGTTTAAGCTTACACCAAATTCAAAAACCCACCCTCAGAGCCCGCTGGGGTTTGTGGGGCCTCTGGAAAAAAGCCCAAAAAAAGGGCCCTGGCCCACATCGAGCAGCATTTGCCCAGAGGCGCCACCCCAATGAGGGCGGGCCGAAAAGGGGCAGCGGGCCCGGGAGGAGGTGAGGAGACATTCCCCGTCAAAAATCAGTCCCACCAGATCGGCAGAAAAGGGCATGGTTTAAAAAGGGGGGGTTTCCGCAAACGTTACATCGCCAAGAGGACAAACGTCAAGATTTCCCGCTCCCCGAGGGAAAAAGGGGAAAAGGCGCGGGTTTTGGGCACGGGGCCCAAGGGGGGAAGCCCCGGCTGCCCCCGCCGCGCTTTAGCCCTATGGCCAACCGCCCAAGGGGTGTTTCCCCAGCACAAACCCGGTGCCGTCCGGATCCAGGGAGGAGGAAGAAAAAAATCAAACGTGCTCGGGCCCCAGGGCGAGGGCCGCCTGGGTTTGGGGCGGGAATTTGGGCGCAGGGGTGGGAAGGGCCCGTCATTCAGCATTTCCCCCTGATGGTCGAGGGCGGCCCTTTTGAGGGCCCTGGCCCGGCTGTGGGGCCCTTTGTCGAGGAGATGGTGCCAAAACCCGGGTTTTGGCCCCCAAGGGGGCAAAAGGAAAGCCCCGGTTGGTTCCCGCCCCCGCTGGGCCAGGCCCCAAACCCCGGGGGGCCCCAAGAGGGCGGAGATGGGCCCGGGCGAAGGGGAAAGAGCCTTCCTCACGTCCAGGTTCCCCCCACCCAGCCCAGGCGGGGAGAGCCCTGCAAGGCTGATTCGGGTGAACGTCACTCCGCTCACCCAACTAGAAATACGCACG
>NC_051409.1:39166034-39166138 GCF_015228065.2 Penaeus monodon | reverse complement strand
ACCTACTGTACCAATACATTAGTAGGATGTCCAGATAAATAAGCTAAGATGCCCAGTGGATAGCTGATTTTGCTTATGACCACACACAAGACAAAATATCCTAA
>NC_051409.1:39162523-39162894 GCF_015228065.2 Penaeus monodon | reverse complement strand
GGCATTCCCAGGCCCTCTGGTGTGCGTATGAGGAACTTCGCGTATTCTGCCGAGAGAAACCCGTGCCAGCTTTTACTATCTATCCCCAGTGCCCCGCGCGGGTTTGATGGTTTCATAAACAATAGAGAGCACATCCCTTGACATATTTATTGCTGTCGAGATAATATTTGCTCTGTTTACGGCTTGAACTGTTGAAATAACTGCTCTTAAAATCTGGCTGTCGTGTTTGATTATCCCTTTAAATGCAGGAGAGACTTCAATAAATTATCTATTTCGATAGTACGATCTTATCTCCTGGTCGCGTCCTAAACGTTTCATTTTATGGATATGTTTTCTTAAACGTTAATCTTGTAGATATCTGTTTGTTCATA
>NC_051409.1:39161354-39161485 GCF_015228065.2 Penaeus monodon | reverse complement strand
CACCCGCCCGAAAGACACGCGCCATTTTGCCGTCCTTGGAATTAGAATAGGCTCGTTTTCCCTTCTCGTTCGCGTCGGGAGAAGGCGCCAAAGCGAGAAGAAACGGAGAGATTTCCCTTCTCCTATTTCTC
>NC_051409.1:39161097-39161174 GCF_015228065.2 Penaeus monodon | reverse complement strand
ACACGAGGGGAAAAAATGCGGAATCTAATCTTACAGGAAAAGACTCCAGCCGCCCCGAGGTGTGAGAGGGAGAAAAA
>NC_051409.1:39160799-39160884 GCF_015228065.2 Penaeus monodon | reverse complement strand
TTAAAAATAAAAAGGTTTAACAAAAAATTTTAAAAAAAAAACAAAAAAAATTTAATAAAAAATTTGATTTGAATAACTTTGTTTT
>NC_051409.1:39160413-39160675 GCF_015228065.2 Penaeus monodon | reverse complement strand
AGATCAAACAAATTATTTAGATAGAACGGAAAGCACACGATTTCGAAAGGTAAGGGAGGATTTTGACCTTGGCTGTTTAAAGATAAGGGGAATTTGGGGAAAATAAAAAAAAAAAAACTGGAGATAAACGGGGAAAACCCAAGGGGGGAGATAGGAGATGCGAATAGGAGACAAAAGAAAAAAATGAAGGGGTGGGAAAAAGGGGTTTAAAAAAATGGTTGGGATGAAAGAGAAATTGGGGCGTTAAGGGGAAAAGAAAGTA
>NC_051409.1:39159832-39159909 GCF_015228065.2 Penaeus monodon | reverse complement strand
AAATAGTAATATGTGAGTGGCCTTTTGTGTGTGAAAGAACAAAACTAAAAACAAGGGAATCAGCGCAAGGAGTAAAA
>NC_051409.1:39159427-39159587 GCF_015228065.2 Penaeus monodon | reverse complement strand
AGTAATTAAAGAAATTAATTAACGATTGAGCAGAGGATTGGCAATTTTTGTGATCGCATCATGACAAAACGACGGTCTAAGATGAAACGAAATTGAGATCGTGTGACATTTAAGTAATAATTACTTTTATTTATAAAAATATACTGTAATTATTATAATT
>NC_051409.1:39159078-39159145 GCF_015228065.2 Penaeus monodon | reverse complement strand
CTTCCATAATGATAAAAAGGATGACCAGCAAGACCGCTGGAAATTAGATGGAAAAGAATAAGAGAAT
>NC_051409.1:39158549-39158650 GCF_015228065.2 Penaeus monodon | reverse complement strand
TTAACGTCTCCCCTCGGATCGTGTAAATAATAAACATGCATAAACAGACGTCAAATTGCCTCATTGAAGTGTCCTTGCCTCGACGAAGTAAAATTATAAAA
>NC_051409.1:39158059-39158248 GCF_015228065.2 Penaeus monodon | reverse complement strand
ATGTCATTCTTTACGCTGTCAATTATCACCCCATTTTACACCAAAAAGAATGAACTAACTTCAAATCGCACGGACTATGATTCCAGGCATAAAATACACATTTTTCACCACACTAAAGAGACCTGAAATCCGCAGTCATTTGGAATATAACGTCACAAGTAAAACAGAAACGTAACTTACGAACGAACG
>NC_051409.1:39157689-39157994 GCF_015228065.2 Penaeus monodon | reverse complement strand
CAAACAACGTTCTTGTTAATCCTTCCTCTTCATATTTGTTCATAAAAAAGGAAACGAAAGGTACAAAGTGAACAAATTTAAAGATCATTTTTTTCTGCAGAAATAACAAAACGAACGAAAATACTGTTATTGTTCAACCTTGAGTTAGTGTTCTAACTGTTCACGGCGATTCTTGTAGGGTGAACTTTTTTGTTCTTTTTCGTTGCGAACTTTCTTGAACACCTGAGGGGCTGTTGTCGACAAGATGCATGGTAAGGGAATTCTGTGTTTGTTTGTTTGTTCTGTTCGGGTTGTCGGTGTGTGAG
>NC_051409.1:39156765-39157247 GCF_015228065.2 Penaeus monodon | reverse complement strand
AGAAAGGATTACAGAAGTTATAATGAACAAAAAACTAGCACTATATTTTTTCCTTGTCTTTTTTTCAGGTACGTAAGACACGGCCTCGTTCACTTGTCGTTCAGGGAAAGTAAGAAGATCCGTCACCATAGTCTGTTCAGGTAAGCTATGGTGGTTTGTGTGCATGTATGTACATTTCATTGTATGTATATTTCACTGTATGTATATTTCATTGTATGTACATTTCATTGTATGTATATTTCATTGTATGTATATTTCAGTGTATGTACATCTCAGTGTATGTATATTTCACTGTATGTATATTTCACTGTATGTACATTTCATTGTATGTATATTTCACCGTCTGTACATTTCATTGTATGTACATTTCATTGTATGTATATTTCACTGTATGTACATTTCATTGTGTGTATATTTCATTGTATGTCACGGTATATGTAGTATTATTTACAAGGAACGGTACTTATAATACTTAAAACAGA
>NC_051409.1:39155956-39156484 GCF_015228065.2 Penaeus monodon | reverse complement strand
GAGTGTGTTTTTACTGATACTATTTTCACAATGACGTTAATCACAGCTGAGAGTGAGAATGGAATCAACCAACGCCGTTATTATACAGAGGGAATGAATTCTAAAATTGCAATAAGTTGCAAATATCAAACTTCCATAAAATATCATACACTTAAAGCAATACCTATATACTCAAAGTTGCTCACTTAAAGAGAGAGAGAAAAAAATAAACTTATTTCACTTATTCAAAATAAAACAACAGCGTAAAGATCTAAACATTGAAAACGAGGGGATTCACGCAATATTGGTAAAAAAAAAAAGAGAGTTACAGAGCAATAACATCTCATTGCATGATCATCGCATCCAGACTGTGCATGACAGGACGTGCATGATATTAGCATCATCATCACCATGCAACATTAGGCGAGTAATGACCTTTGACGCAAAAAATGTGCTCCCCTCCTTATGGTCGGTCGTCGTTTTGTTTCTGTGGCAGAGCTTGTGCAAGGATCGCGTGGCTGCGTGAAAGAGAGGGAGGGAAGGGTGCGT
>NC_051409.1:39154568-39155186 GCF_015228065.2 Penaeus monodon | reverse complement strand
GGGGGGGGAGGGAAAGAGAGAGAGTGAGAAAACCAAGAAAAAAAATAAAAGAAAAAGAAAACAAAAAAAGAAAGCAAAAGTAAATTAGAAACCAAGAGAAAAGGGAGAGAACCCATATAAAAAAGAAAAAAAAGAAAAAAAAAGAGAAAAACAAATGAATAAAAAGAAAATTAGAAACCAATAGGCACAGAAATCAAGAGACAAATAAAATAAAACCATAAAACAAGAAAAAACGAGAGAAAACAAATAAAACAAAACAAACTGGAAAACCAAAAAAACTTGAAACCAAGAGACATAGAAACCAACAGAAAAAGAAAGAAACCATAAGAAAAAAAGAAAAAAATCAAGAACAAAGAGAAACCAAAACAAAATCAGAAACCCATAGAAAATAAAAAACACAGAGAAGAAAAAACAAGAAAAAAAGAAAAAAAGGAAAACCAAGAAAAAAAGAGAAAAAAAGAGAAAATTAGAAACCCGAGACCAATAGAACCCAGGAGGAAAGGCGAGAGCAGGCGCGGGCGGAGGGAGTCGCCATCACCATTATCCTTTCAATGTCAGATCTTTTTCATTTTTATCGCCTTCCTGATTTAGAACATTGGCTGTGTTTTCAGTCCTAAT
>NC_051409.1:39154304-39154392 GCF_015228065.2 Penaeus monodon | reverse complement strand
CCTTTGGGCCGACCTTTGTGTCTGTCTGTTTTTTGTTTTACTTAGAAAGGCCATAAGGGAGGTTTTAAGACGCACCGGGAAAGCCTTC
>NC_051409.1:39153465-39153547 GCF_015228065.2 Penaeus monodon | reverse complement strand
ACTTTTTTCCTCTTAACCCCTCTTTTTTTCTTTTTTCCTCCTCCCCCCTTTCTCCCCCTTTCATCCTCCCCACCGGCCAATC
>NC_051409.1:39153148-39153343 GCF_015228065.2 Penaeus monodon | reverse complement strand
TTTTCCACAAGAGAAAATTTACGCAATCATTATGGTGTTTTCGGGGGCTTAACTACAAAAAAAAACCCTTTTTAAATATTCTAGTCATTAGGCCAGTGACTTGTGTCCGCGACTTTTCCCATCGCTTAGGGTCGAAAATCCTTTAATAGCAAGGGCGTTCAGCGACCCTATTCCCACTGCTAATCCTGTCCTGTG
>NC_051409.1:39152530-39152661 GCF_015228065.2 Penaeus monodon | reverse complement strand
TCCGCAAGCTAATGTCTCCGTTTTCAGAAATATTGCAAAGATGTAATGCAAATTGATATCAATGTCTCATATGCTAATGTTCAACTTAAGATTTAGCTTCGAAAGTATATGAAATCTTTGTGAATTTGAGA
>NC_051409.1:39152021-39152126 GCF_015228065.2 Penaeus monodon | reverse complement strand
TCCCCACTCTGAAAAAACGACATCTGTAAAAACGCACACAGTTTACATTTACCACTTAAAAAAAAAAAAAGATAATAAACCGTACACTATGCATCAAAACACCAG
>NC_051409.1:39151736-39151827 GCF_015228065.2 Penaeus monodon | reverse complement strand
ACGCGCTGCCTCTTCACCACAAACGATTTTAAAGTAAATATTTCAAGCACAGATTTAATACTATAGGCGGAAGGGGGAGGCAATGGTATGC
>NC_051409.1:39151530-39151625 GCF_015228065.2 Penaeus monodon | reverse complement strand
AACAGAGAAAAAGAAAACAGAGAGACAAGGAGATTATTTCTCCACTTACATCTTCTCCTTTCCCTCCTTTTACCTAACTCTTACAACCCCCTATT
>NC_051409.1:39151315-39151439 GCF_015228065.2 Penaeus monodon | reverse complement strand
TAACACCCACCTAAATTTCGACGAACTGGGAACGTTCCCAGGAGTTGCCCGAATTAGTTTATCGGGTTTTAAGGGAGGTATTTTGGCCTTTCCAATATTCGCGGATTTTTTGTGTGATATCATT
>NC_051409.1:39150761-39150843 GCF_015228065.2 Penaeus monodon | reverse complement strand
CCGCTTTTTCGTTTTATTTTAAAAGTTTTCCCTTTTAACTTTTAAAAATTTTGGGGCCCTTTTTTTAAAATTTTAAAAAAAG
>NC_051409.1:39149157-39149952 GCF_015228065.2 Penaeus monodon | reverse complement strand
TACGAAGAAAAAGAAATAAAAATCCACAAAAAAGTTATATAAACAGAAAAAAGAGAAATAGGAGAAATAAACAAAAATAAATAAAAAAAAACGAGAAATTGGAGAAATAAACAAAAATAAATAAAAAAACGAGAAATAGGAGAAATAAACAAAAATAAATGGAAAAAAGAAAAAACGAGAAATAGGAGAGAAAAAAAAAAAAAAAAACGAGAAATGGAAAATGAATAATATAAAGATAAAAACGAAAAAAATAGAAAAGAGAAATAAACAAACTAGGAAAAAGGAGAAAAAGGAGAAATAAACTAACATAAACAGAAAAGAAGAAGAAATAACAGAAATGAAATAATATAAATAAAAAAAAAGGAGAAATCGAGTAATATAAATAGAATATAAATTAACCCTATGGACTGAGAGGAACAAAGACACATACGCCATGAATTATCCAACAATTTCGAAATCGAGGCGTTGAATTATACATCGCGAATTATACATCGTTTGATTATACATCGCGAATTATACATCGCGAATTATACATCGCGAATTATACATCGTTTAATTATACATCGCGAATTATACATCGCGAATTATACATCGGAATTATACATCGCGAATTATACATCGCGAATTCTACATCATTCACGCCCCATACGCGGCTCCTTTCGACTGTCTATTTCAACTTAACATCTATCTATCATTTGTCTATCTAGTGCCGTCTTTCTTTGTATTTCTTTCTGTCTGTTTCAGCTTTTTTTTTTTTTTTGTCTCTGTCTGTTTGTGTTTCACATTTGATATGGT
>NC_051409.1:39148802-39148886 GCF_015228065.2 Penaeus monodon | reverse complement strand
CTACCTTTATCTCTACCTATCTATTTTCCCAACTCGGTCCTTTATCACTCTATCTTCCTATTCCCCATTTTTTTTTATCTGTCT
>NC_051409.1:39147295-39147534 GCF_015228065.2 Penaeus monodon | reverse complement strand
AAATCAGATGATCAATAAAATTAACAGAAAAACAAACCGAAAATGAATATAAATCGAAGAAAACAACGGGAATAAAAGTGCAAATAAACATAAGTTTCTTTTAACACAATTTGCGTCTCCTTCCCCTCTCTCCGGCCGCTCGACCGACCGACAAAACCGGTCTGTTTATGCCTCCATATCTCTGCCGGATGCCGATTAGCTTTTTTTTTGGGGGGGGGAGGGGGGGAGAAAAGTTTTCG
>NC_051409.1:39147043-39147125 GCF_015228065.2 Penaeus monodon | reverse complement strand
GGGTGGGTGGGAAGGGGGGGGGGGTAGGGCGGCTTGTTTGAATGGATTGTGTTTTTTTTTTCTTTTTAAATGTTTGTTTGCT
>NC_051409.1:39146283-39146883 GCF_015228065.2 Penaeus monodon | reverse complement strand
ATCTGCGTGTGTACATCTATAAACCTGTGCCTATACAGTCAATTTATATATATAGACGTATCTGTATCTTTGACTTCATGTACATCTGCGCACGAAAAAAAGAAGAAAAAAAAAGTAAATACATCATCGTACACACACGTAAGCATCGTGTGTGTACGTCAACTCCATGTGCGCAGAATCTCGACCTGGCAAGAGCGAAACCGCACATTATCCAACCATGGAATCGCACGAACACATACGAACACAGCCTTTCCCTCCTCTCCCCATTTCCCCATTTCCCCATCATCCCCTAGCCTCTTCTCTTTTTTCTCTCTCCCTTCTCTCATATTGTCCTCCAACTCCATCTCCCTTTTCGTCCTCCCTCTCCCCCTCCCACTCCCTCCCTCCCTCCTCCCCTCTCTTCTCTTTCCCCTTCTCCATCTCCTCTCCCTTCTTCCCTCCCTCCCCCTCAACCCCCTCCTCCTCCCTCCTTCCTCCCTCCTTCCTCCCCCTCTGCACCCCCCTCCTCTCCCCTACCCTCCCCTCCCCCTATCACAGCGCTGGTCCTCAAGGCAGGCAGCTGGCTCTCATCCAGATGGCGGCGAGGTTTGAGCTCCAGCA
>NC_051409.1:39145158-39145426 GCF_015228065.2 Penaeus monodon | reverse complement strand
CTACCAAACAGACATGCACCCATTGTAATATTTACTTGTTTGTTTATTTTTGCGTTCATGAATGCATTCAGTCAATCCTTCGTTAACAAATAATTCTTTCATTTTGTCATTCATTTATTATTTCATCCGTTTGTTTATAAATAAATCCATGCGCGCGCGGCTATACAAAAAAGAAAAGAAAAAATCAGAATGTCTACATTAAAACGTACGTGAAAGAATGTACACGCATTTGCTCATACACATATGTGAGGAAGCATGGGCGTTTATT
>NC_051409.1:39144814-39144902 GCF_015228065.2 Penaeus monodon | reverse complement strand
ACCGGGCCAAAGACCTTCGGCATCCACTAGAAAGGCGAAGAAGCTGAGCATCGAGAAGCGCAAATGAGTGCACGGGGGAGCGTCGAGG
>NC_051409.1:39143983-39144439 GCF_015228065.2 Penaeus monodon | reverse complement strand
CTCATCGATTTTTTTTCTTCTAAACATCTAGAAAAAAAGATATTTAGAAAAATGAGGTAAATACGAATATGATTTAGAATATATATTTAGAATTCTTTGAAATATCGAAACGATTTTTTGGAAAATTAAAAAAAAAGTTTGGGCTTTTGTATAAATTATTTGGAAATTTGGAATAATTCTGAAATTTGGAATAATTCGGAAATTTGGAACAATTCGGAATTATAAAAATTTGGAATAATTCGGAATCTGAATAAAGATATAAGATTTCTAGAAAGAGAGAAAGACAGTGAGAAAGGGGTAGATGGAAGAGGGGACAACGAAAAAGGGAATAAAGGGGAAAAGAGAAAGGTGAAAAACGGAAAAGGGAAAAAGCGGAAAATGGGAAGAGGGAAAAATGGAAAAGGGATAAAGGGAAAAACGAAAAAAAAACGGAAGGAGAAAAACGGAAAAGGGGAA
>NC_051409.1:39143067-39143193 GCF_015228065.2 Penaeus monodon | reverse complement strand
ACAATAACAACAGAAAGTAATAAAAGAAAATAAACAAAGATTATCAAACAAACAACGAAGAACAAAGAACAAGAAAGCAAAAACAATTTTACAAACAACAACAACAGCACCAAAAACAAAAACAAG
>NC_051409.1:39142705-39142984 GCF_015228065.2 Penaeus monodon | reverse complement strand
GAATAAAGAGAGGAAGAGAAGTGGAGACGAAAATAACGAAAACAGGGAGAAAAAGAAAAGAGGAAAACAAAAGCAAAGAGACAGAAGGAAAATACTAGGGTAAGACGAACAAAAAAAGAGAAAATAATAGAGAAGAAGAAAAGAAAGAAGACGAAAGGGAGGGGAAGAGAGAAATAGAATTAAGAGAGAATAAACGAGGATAAGGGGGAGAGGAGGGATAAAGGGGGGGTAAGGGGGGTGCGAGTTATTGGGATGCGGGCCAAGGTCAAGTAAGGTCAC
>NC_051409.1:39142559-39142676 GCF_015228065.2 Penaeus monodon | reverse complement strand
CCGAGCATCTCCACAGCCTCACTACAGCGCGATAGATAATCTCATGTGAAAATATATCTATTTTTTTTCATAAAAATTCTTTTCAACTATCTTTTTTTAAAATCTGAATTCTAATCA
>NC_051409.1:39142249-39142492 GCF_015228065.2 Penaeus monodon | reverse complement strand
AATCTAAGTTCTAAGGTTTTATACTTAATTGATAATATGCTAATTGGTGATAATTATAATTGGAATCTGCAATAATTTGAAAACTGATTCTGATCTTAATTATTTGACTGATTAATTGGAGGAGGAGAAGGAATGAAGATAAAGAAGATAGGAAGAAAAAGTTGAAAATGAGGGGAAAAAAATCGCGTAATATAAGAAAAAAGAAAAATTTTAATCTTATTCATTTTTTCTTTACCTTAAGAC
>NC_051409.1:39142104-39142207 GCF_015228065.2 Penaeus monodon | reverse complement strand
GCGTTTTAATTTTTCCGTAACTCCGCGCGAGTCAGACAGGCAAAGCCTATTTTAATCCCTATTTCTTCATTTTCCTCGTTAACAAGATCTCGCGCTAACGGGG
>NC_051409.1:39141783-39142004 GCF_015228065.2 Penaeus monodon | reverse complement strand
GGCAAAGGAAGTTATTTTTGTTAATTCTTGAAAGAAAATGCGTACGGCCCCGAGCACTTACGGAGAGTTCTGTAATGTAGTTACTGGAATTCTATCAGATTTTAAAGCGTACAACGAGTTTAGCTCTTAAAGCTGTGCGCATGCCGGCGTAGGCGACGCCACGTTGTATACGACATACGGAAGTACGCACGCCACCGCCCTTGGTTTTGGGTATAGTTTTA
>NC_051409.1:39140322-39140395 GCF_015228065.2 Penaeus monodon | reverse complement strand
GTTTATTATTTAAAAATTAATTTTATTATTTTATTATTTTAATTTTTATATATATTATATTATATTATTATAT
>NC_051409.1:39140015-39140079 GCF_015228065.2 Penaeus monodon | reverse complement strand
ACAATAGTCTTAGATGGTTAGAAGATAAAATTTTTACAGTTTTTAAAATTAAAAAATTTTTTTT
>NC_051409.1:39138745-39139006 GCF_015228065.2 Penaeus monodon | reverse complement strand
TCATAATATCTCTTAAATTTATATACTTACTTTTTTTACTTTATATATATTATATAAAATTATTTTTTTTTTTTTTTTTTTTTTGGGTTTTTGGTTTGGTTGGGGTTTTTTTTTTTTTTTTTTTTTGGTTTTTTTTTTTTTTTTAAAATATTTTAATATTATAATAAAATAATATTATTATATATATTATATTTTAAATCTTATTATTTATTTTATATTAGATATTATATTATTAATATTATATATATAATTATTATATTA
>NC_051409.1:39138015-39138329 GCF_015228065.2 Penaeus monodon | reverse complement strand
ATTGTATATCTGGTAAAGGAGAGGGGTGGAGATGAGAGGACGGGAACGAAAGACAAAAAGACAAAAACATGGGAAAAAAAAAAAAAAGATAATTCTAAAAAACAAGAAACCAAGCTTCCCTTTTTAAAAACTCCCTTTAAATCGGAATGAACATCTGACCCGCCTCCCCCCCTCGCTGAGAGGGGCGCGGGGTCGGGCCGCGCCCCAAAACGGAACTTTTGAACTTCGACTGACTGGCCAGATGTTCATCACCACGAAAATGAACTTATCAGAGAAGGAACGATTTTGACCATTTAAGAGATAAGTTATCGAGA
>NC_051409.1:39137848-39137977 GCF_015228065.2 Penaeus monodon | reverse complement strand
TTTTTTTCCATATAACCCATCTTCTCCCTTGAAAAAGAAGGGTGAACTTTTAAACTTTAATTACGTACTTGAGCGTAAAACAAACTTTGGAGAGAAGAGAAAATCCTGACCCCGGAAAAATATAAGGAG
>NC_051409.1:39136606-39136744 GCF_015228065.2 Penaeus monodon | reverse complement strand
CAACCACGTCTGAGAATGAACTCGCGCACAAGAATTCGGAGTCGAAATTAAGCTTCAGCGATTGGATTTAGCGTCGACCATTTTCACCATTAAACTGCTTTGCTCTGACTGTACACGGGGAATATACTCTGTGCCGGT
>NC_051409.1:39135664-39135940 GCF_015228065.2 Penaeus monodon | reverse complement strand
TGCTATACATCTATCGTATATATTTATCTGTGTAAGCATGTTTGTATGGGTAGTGAAACATGCAAAATTATATGCAGACGTTTGCTCATACAAAGCCACCTAAAATACAAAAATGCACAAACATAGATACAAAAAAAAAATATATATATATATAAAGAAAATATAAAAATAAATATGAAAAATATATCAAAATATAGAAATAGATATAAAGATTTTATTTAAAAAATATGAAAATAAATATAAAGATTTTATGAAAATATAAAATACATATAAACA
>NC_051409.1:39135058-39135296 GCF_015228065.2 Penaeus monodon | reverse complement strand
ACTACACTAACTCTATTTTAATCTAAACTCTCGACCTGCAACAAGGCGTTAATCCGGGCATCCGCTTAACAATAAGTGGCATATCAAAAGCATGCCATGACACGCCTTGACACGGAAGAAACGGCATGACAGTTTTACAGTGACAGAATCGGTGCCATCCCGCCGAGACGCGCCTCGCAGTGTGAAGCGAGAGTCGTAAAAATTCCCTTTCGTCGTGGGTGTCGGGAAGGTGAGGAGC
>NC_051409.1:39133922-39134306 GCF_015228065.2 Penaeus monodon | reverse complement strand
GACAATTTTTCTTTTCCTCATATTATGCAACTTATCCCCAGGACAGGAATTCGTACTTTGGAAGTGAAATTCGCAAGAACGGAATGTATTTTACAGTATTGTCAGTATAAAGTCAGAATACATCCAGTTTTGTTAAATGTATTGTTTGAATTCGCTGCGTATGAGATTGGGAGAATACAAAGCAATATTTTGTTGTTTTCGATGGAGTTGTTTGCAAAGGGCCGCCTGTTGATAAAAATATGTGGGTCTGCGTGTGGATATTTCCTAGCATATTTCAGTTCTTAGAGCTGTATAGGCCTATAGGTAAGTATGTGGGTCATACATGATTCAAGAGAAGTATTAGGAAAAAAAATATATATATTCCTTTCGTATTTGCATTATCTT
>NC_051409.1:39133564-39133711 GCF_015228065.2 Penaeus monodon | reverse complement strand
GTGCACAAAAGACAAATAACATTCAAATAACATTCTGTATGTCTCTCTCGCGCCGCATGTGGTTATGTAAACAAAATAATGTGCACATTGTGTTATTTATACACAGTGACATATTAAGGAGTTTCTGGGATCACGTGACGCTGTCAA
>NC_051409.1:39132600-39132744 GCF_015228065.2 Penaeus monodon | reverse complement strand
CAAACCAAGAAAACGGACCGAGGCGCGTTGCACAAACAACCACAAATAGCGAGGATGAGTACGTGCACGTTGCAAGGAAAGCGTGACCCCGTTTTCTCTCTGTATTGTAGACTCGACAATTGTTTCTATGGTGAGAGGGGAAAC
>NC_051409.1:39132484-39132578 GCF_015228065.2 Penaeus monodon | reverse complement strand
AAGGGTGTGTGTCGGGGAAGGTTGTTGATTATAGGGAATTCGCTCTATACGTGGATATATTTGGTTAGTTTAAGCTTTTCTGTTTTCGAGCTCG
>NC_051409.1:39132375-39132455 GCF_015228065.2 Penaeus monodon | reverse complement strand
TGGAGTTTTTTTCAAAGTTTTGGTGTATATTTCTGTATTGAGGATTTTAAAAATATATGCTTTTGTTTGTATAATTAAGA
>NC_051409.1:39132012-39132205 GCF_015228065.2 Penaeus monodon | reverse complement strand
CTACACAAAACAGCTACTCCTCGCCCCTCCCACTTACACCTCCTGTTTCGCCTTTCATTCGCCGAATCCACTTAACCACTCGTCCGTTTTGCACCCAATCACCACTCTACCGAACATCGTTTACTAACGTTTTCGCCGGCCAACGCGCCGGTTTAAGCAGAGCTCGAGCCTCTTCCACCTTTCCTTACTCGTT
>NC_051409.1:39131602-39131903 GCF_015228065.2 Penaeus monodon | reverse complement strand
ACACAAAACAGCTGACTCCTCGCCCCTCCCAACGTGTGTACATCCTGTGTTCGCTTTCATTCGCCGGGAAGTCCACTTAACCACTCGTCCGTTTTGCAACCAGATACGAGCCACTTAACCGAACATCGGATTTGATAAACGGTTTCGGACGCGGCCAGAACGCGCCGGTTAAAGAGAACAGAGAGGCTAGAAAGGATTATCAATAGCAGACGGGTTCGGTTAAGGAGAGAGGGCCGGTTTAAAGAGACAGCGGTGGGTTAGCTTAGCTGGTATTGTGTGGCGTGAATATGTATGAGGCATC
>NC_051409.1:39130863-39131322 GCF_015228065.2 Penaeus monodon | reverse complement strand
GAATCCTAAAATAGAGGAGCATCGATACCCCCCCCTCCCCTTCCACCCCCAATCCTACTCCTCCCTCCTCCACACATCCACCATGGTATCAACAAACGCTCTTCATTTACTTGATTGATTACCGTGGGAGTTCGGACCTTGTGCTCTGTTGAACCTTCCTTCACCCACTCCTCCCCCTCCCCCTCCTTCTCATCCCTCCTTCCCCTCCATCTCATCCCCCTCCCCCTCCTTCCATCCCCCCTCCCCCTCCTTCTCATCCCCCTCCCCCTCCTTCCCATCCCTCCTTCCCCTCCTCATCCTCCCCTCCCCCTCCTTCTCACCCCCGCCCCTTGTGAGATGTTCGGGTCTCCATTGGCTGTCCTTTCACCGCTCCATGACCTGTGACCTGTGACCTTTGACCTTGCGTGCGGTCCTTTGTGTGTCTGTGCCATGACTGTCTCGGAATTTGTGTATGTGTGG
>NC_051409.1:39130287-39130678 GCF_015228065.2 Penaeus monodon | reverse complement strand
CGAATTTTAATCATAGATTCTATATATATTTTTCCTTTTAGTTTTGCATATTTTAATCTGGTCTAGGAACATTACAGTGCATTTATACAACAAAAACAAATATTGAAAACTATTATGCTTGGACACTTTTGGAAAATCCACAGACTTTCCTTTGTTACGACAAATCTTCCAAATCATATCATATCTGCGAGAGATAAGTTAAATAAGTTTACAGTTAAATAAGTTTACAGTTAAAAGAACAGTGCATAAGATTAAGTGATGAGAAATGCAAAGCTGAGGTGAGTTTGATATAAAACATTTCCTTAAGGCGGAATTAAAAGTGTATGGCATTTGTTTTTTTTCCCGAATCTAAATGGGAAGATTAAAGAACACAGAAACACCTCCATATTTT